>NC_134055.1:0-300000 GCF_965140245.1 Athene noctua
TTAAAGTTAAAGTTAAATTAAAGTTAAAGTTAAATTAAAGTTAAAGTTAAAGTTACAGTTAAAGTTAAAGTTAAAGTTAAAGTTAAAGTTAAAGTTAAAGTTAGTTAAAGTTAAAGTTAAAGTTAAAGTTAAAGGTTAAAGTAAAGTTAAAGTTAAAGTTACTAAGTTAAAGTTAAGTGTTAAAGTTAAAGTTACAGTTAAAGTTACAAAAGTTAAGTTAAATTAAAGTTAAAAGTTACAGTTAACGTTAAGTTAAGTTAAAGTTAAAGTTAACGTTAAAGTTAAAGTTAAAGTAAGTAAGTTAAAGTAAATTAAAGTTAGAAGTTAAGTAGTAGTTAAGTTAGTTAAATTAAAGTTAACGTTAACGTTATACCCTTACCCTAACCCTAACCCTAACCCTAACCCTAACCCTAACCCTAACCCTAACCCTAACCCTAACCCTAACCCTAACCCTAACCCTAACCAACCCTAACCCTAACCCTAATCCCATAAACCCTAAAATCCATAAACCCTAAAATCCATAAACCCTAAAATCCATAAACCCTAAAATCCATAAACCCTAAAATCCATAAACCCTAAAATCCATAAACCCTAAAATCCATAAACCCTAAAATCCATAAACCCTAAAATCCATAAACCCCTAAAATCCATAAACCCTAAAATCCATAAACCCTAAAATCCATAAACCCTAAAATCCATAAACCCTAAAATCCATAAACCCTAAAATCCATAAACCCTAAAATCCATAAACCCTAAAATCCATAAACCCTAAAATCCATAAACCCTAAATCCATAAACCCTAAAATCCATAAACCCTAAAATCCATAAACCCTAAAATCCATAAACCCTAAAATCCGAATCCCATTCACAACTGAATCCCATTCACAACTGAATCCCATTCACAACTGAATCCCATTCACAACTGAATCCCATTCACAACTGAATCCCATTCACAACTGAATCCCATTCACAACTGAATCCCATTCACAACTGAATCCCATTCACAACTGAATCCCATTCACAACTGAATCCCATTCACAACTGAATCCCATTCACAACTGAATCCCATTCACAACTGAATCCCATTCACAACTGAATCCCATTCACAACTGAATCCCATTCACAACTGAATCCCATTCACAACTGAATCCCATTCACAACTGAATCCCATTCACAACTGAATCCCATTCACAACTGAATCCCATTCACAACTGAATCCCATTCACAACTGAATCCCATTCACAACTGAATCCCATTCACAACTGAATCCCATTCACAACTGAATCCCATTCACAACTGAATCCCATTCACAACTGAATCCCATTCACAACTGAATCCCATTCACAACTGAATCCCATTCACAACTGAATCCCATTCACAACTGAATCCCATTCACAACTGAATCCCATTCACAACTGAATCCCATTCACAACTGAATCCCATTCACAACTGAATCCCATTCACAACTGAATCCCATTCACAACTGAATCCCATTCACAACTGAATCCCATTCACAACTGAATCCCATTCACAACTGAATCCCATTCACAACTGAATCCCATTCAGCGCTATCTCAAAGCCATACGTGCGCTCCCTTGTGACTGCAAGCCAAAACCCTTACCTCAGGCTGCAGTCATATTCAGTAGGTGGTTGAGTAGTACTGTCTTTCTGCTCCATAGAGTCATAACACTGTGTCTACGAATAAGTGTGGTGCAGCCTAGACCATGATGGAATTAGCTGGCAGTATTTCCTTAAAACCATTACTTTTTCCATTCACTGCTCCCAGACAGCAGCCATGTTCTACTGCTGCTTACTACCACCTAACCAATACCCACAAACACAAAGTTAGTTTATCACACTGAGAAATACACATAGTCAGAAACATACTACCTCAGACAAGAAAAGAACCCAGAAATACAGTCCATCGCTACAAACGCCACACCAACCTGCATCTCTATGTCCATGTCCACAACAAACATGGCAGAGTCCTAGTCCACAACTGACACGTACGCACAGTCCCGCTCCCTGACCTGCACTAGCTCATACTCCACATCCACAACCGACAGTAACATAGTCTGACAAATACTGAGTTCAGAGTAACACCTGTGGAAAGAGAGAGACAAACTTATACACCCATAAAAACCACACAACAGCCTACCCCACATAATACAACTTTATTAACATTCTATGGAAACCACACAGGAACCTGTCCAACAAAATATACCTTCACTGCATCTACATTACAGAACAGCTTCTGCTTCTTAAATCAAGTTATGATCAATAATTAGACTTTCCTGTCATGTTGATTACACAGAACTGTTGAATTAACAACACTACAACTACACCTCCACTCAAGCCTCATAACAACATAGCTTTAACATACATTTTACACACCTTAACAAAGACCTAATACATTTTCACAAAACTACATTAATGAAACATATTAGGGTTCATAAGCCCTGATGAGTGCTTTGCCTACCACCATTATCTCTAAAAGCATTTATCATATTATCACATCTATCACTCAGCATAATGCCACCATTGACCAGATTTCAAAACTACTTTAACATACATGAGGCCACGGAACGCCGTTCCCTGGGACCTCCGAACTGGCCCTGCCTGCGAAAACCCCGTCCCTGTGCCGCCCTGCGCCCGAACTGAGGCGACGATCGTCGCCTCGCAGAGCGGCCGGGACCGGGGAAAAAAAACCCAGCCGGGGGACAGGAAAAAAAAAATCCCCCGGCTGGGGTTTTTTATTCTATATTTATTTCTGCCCTAACTGCTCAACCTGCAACAAAAAAATAATGACTGCACATTAAACAGTCACGCTCAGCCAGACACAGTCTAAGCACACAGCACGCTCAACTACCCCCCTATCCGCCCCCTCCTCTCGGCAGACGTGTCCCGCTACACGACTAACACGACTGGCCTTCGACCCCTAGCTCCTCGGGAACGCCGTTCCCGGGGACCTCCGACCTGGCCCTGCCTGCGAAAACCCCGTCCCTGCGACGCCCTGCGCCCGAACTGAGGCGACGAACGTCGCCTCGCAGAGCGGCCGGGACCGGGGAAAAAAAACCCAGCCGGGGGAAAGGAAAAAAAAAATCCCCCGGCTGGGGTTTTTTATTCTATATTTATTTCTGCCCTAACTGCTCAACCTGCAACAAAAAAATAATGACTGCACATTAAACAGTCACGCTCAGCCAGACACAGTCTAAGCACACAGCACGCTCAACTACCCCCCTATCCGCCCCCTCCTCTCGGCAGACGTGTCCCGCTACACGACTAACACGACCGGCCTTCGACCCCTGGCTCCTCGGGAACGCCGTTCCCGGGGACCTCCGACCAGGCCCTGCCTGCGAAAACCGCGTCCCTGCGACGCCCTGCGCCCGAACTGAGGCGACGAACATCGCCTCGCAGAGCGGCCGGGACCGGGGAAAAAAACCCCAGCCGGGGGACAGGAAAAAAAAAATCCCCCGGCTGGGGTTTTTTATTCTATATTTATTTCTGCCCTAACTGCTCGACCTGCAACAAAAAAATAATGACTGCACATTAAACAGTCACGCTCAGCCAGACACAGTCTAAGCACACAGCACGCTCAACTACCCCCCTATCTGCCCCCTCCTCTCGGCAGACGTGTCCCGCTACACGACTAACACGACCGGCCTTCGACCCCTGGCTCCTCGGGAACGCCGTTCCCGGGGACCTCCGACCGGGCCCTGCCTGCAAAAACCCCGTCCCTGCGACGCCCTGCGCCCGAACTGAGGCGACGAACGTCGCCTCGCAGAGCGGCCGGGACCGGGGAAAAAAAACCCAGCCGGGGGACAGGAAAAAAAAAATCCCCCGGCTGGGGTTTTTTATTCTATATTTATTTCTGCCCTAACTGCTCGACCTGCAACAAAAAATAATGCCAGCACATTAAACAGTTATGCTCAGGCAGACACAGTCTAAGCACACCGCACACTCAACTACCCCCCTATCCGCCCCCTCCTCTTGGCAGACGTGTCCCGCTACACAACTAACACGACCGGCCTTTGACCCCTGGCTCCTCGGGAACGCCGTTCCCGGGGACCTCCGAGCTGGCCCTGCCTGCGAAAACCCCGTCCCTGTGCCGCCCTGCGCCCGAACTGAGGGCGACGATCGTCGCCTCGCAGAGCGGCCGGGACCGGGGAAAAAAAACCCAGCCGGGGGACAGGAAAAAAAAAAATCCCCCGGCTGGGGTTTTTTATTCTATATTTATTTCGCCCTAACTACTCAAACTCTACTCAACCTGCAACAAAAAATAATGCCAGCACATTAAACAGTCACGCTCAGCCAGACACGGTCTAAGCACACCGCACGCTCAACTACCCCGCTGACCGCCCCTCCTCTCGGCAAACCCGTCCCGCTACACGACTAACACGACCGGCCTTTGACCCCTGGCTCCTCGGGAACGCCGTTCCCGGGGACCTCCGACCTGGCCCTGCCTGCGAAAACCCCGTCCCTGTGCCGCCCTGCGCCCGAACTGAGGCGACGATCGTCGCCTCGCAGAGCGGCCGGGACCGGGGAAAAAAAACCCAGCCGGGGGACAGGAAAAAAAAAATCCCCCGGCTGGGGTTTTTTATTCTATATTTATTTTTGCCCTAACTACTCAACCTGCAACAAAAAATAATGCCAGCACATTAAACAGTCACACTCAGCCAGACACAGTCTAAGCACACCGCACGCTCAACTACTCGGCTGACCGCCCCCTCCTCTCGGCAAACCCGTCCCGCTACATGACTAACACGACCGGCCTTTGACGCCTGGCTCCTCGGGAACGCCGTTCCCGGGGACCTGCGACCTGGCCCTGCCTGCGAAAACCCCGTCCCTGAGCCGCCCTGCGCCCAAACTGAGGCGACAATCGTCGCCTCGCAGAGCGGCCGGGACCGGGGAAAAAAACCCAGCCGGGGGACAGGAAAAAAAAAATCCCCCGGCTGGGGTTTTTTATTCTATATTTATTTTTGCCCTAACTACTCAACCTGCAACAAAAAATAAATGCCAGCACAATAAACAGTTATGCTCAGGCAGACAGTCTAAGCACACCGCACGCTCAACTACCCTGCTGACCGCCCCCTCCTCTCGGCAAACCCATCCCGCTACACGACTAACACGACCGGCCTTTGACGCCTGGCTCCTCGGGAACGCCGTTCCCGGGGACCTCCGACCTGGCCCTGCCTGCGAAAACCCCGTCCCTGTGACGCCCTGCGCCCAAAATAAGGCGATGAACGTCGCCTCGCAGAGCGGCCGGGACCGGGGAAAAAAAACCCAGCCGGGGGACAGGAAAAAAAAAAATCCCCCGGCTGGGGTTTTTTATTCTGTATTTCTTTCTGCCCTAACTAGTCAAACTCTACTCCACCTGCAATAAAAACAATTCTGGCACATTAAACAGTCATACACCTGCATAGACATTCTAAATACACCGCTCATTCCACTACCCCGCTGACTGCCCCCTGCTCTCAGCAAATCCACCCACCCGCCCAACCTCCACGACACTGCCTATGCCTATTGCTGCATCTCTCCTCAAAAAGTGCTTCCCTAAGACTTCAACGTTCGTTGCCCCTGCTGACACCGTGGCCTGAAACTAACCTCCGCCCAAATGCTGGCTGTGAACAGAATGTTACAGACATGCCAGGACTAACTGACAATAAACAGTCAGGGAGAGAAAAGAAGTCTCCCTGCTCAACATTTTCTTTGCTATTATTAAAAACTACACATTATCTCACTCTACATTCGTTATACCCTGAAATGAATAACATCCTCACATACAAGGTTACCTTCCAAAACTAACACTCATTCAACATTCACTGTGTGCAACCATCACCTGCCTGAGTGGCTGATCGCCACAATTCTGCCGCTGTGCCCGGAACTGCATCGCTGCTGCTCCCCCTGACCCACACTGAATGTCCTCATTGTTAGAAGAAGAGTTATACGTTACACAGTGGCACTCCTGCTGGTCCTTCTTCATTTTGTACCCTCTGGCAAACATAGTCAGAGATTTCCCTTCTGGAATCCTGGTGATCCTATGACACCTGCAAAAGACAAAAGAAGGAACTCTAGAGGCTGCCTGGTGACAACAACTGGCTATCACCAAAACTGGCCTAGGTGACCTCCAGTCAAATGGCCCGTGATCACTGCCACATTATCATCCCCTTCTGTCACCGTTCCACAACGGCTACAAACACACAAAATGACACCGCCTCACACACATATACATGCGCCGCAAACAGGACCTAAAGACACGAGAGTACCGCACGGGGTAGAGCTAATGCTGAAGCTAAAGACAGGGCCTGCCAGCACACTTGGAGAGCACCGAGGTAACGGGACACAAATGCACAGAGAGGCGCGCTGCAAGACCGACCCCGACCCCCCCCCCCCGCAGAGAGGCGCGCTGCAAGACCGACCCCGACCCCCCCCCCCCGCAGAGAGGCGCGCTGCAAGACCGACCCCGACCCCCCCCCCCCCGCAGAGAGGCGCGCTGCAAGACCGACCCCGACCCCCCCCCCCCCGCAGAGAGGCGCGCTGCAAGACCAACCCCGACCCCCCCCCCCGCAGAGAGGCGCGCTGCAAGACCGACCCCGACCCCCCCCCCCCGCAGAGAGGCGCGCTGCAAGACCGACCCCGACCCCCCCCCCCCGCAGAGAGGCGCGCTGCAAGACCGACACACCCCCCCCCCCCCCCCGCAGAGAGGCGCGCTGCAAGACCGACTCCCCCCCCCCGCCCCCCGCAGAGAGGCGCGCTGCAAGACCGACACACACACCCCCCCCCCCCCCCGGCAGAGAGGCACGCTGCAAGACTGACACACACCCCCCCCCCCGCAGATTTTACAAAACCTGAAGAGCCCCCCCACTGACACTGAAGTCTTGTGCCACCACCCCACCCGCTGCTTTGGCCCTGTGACTTATCTTTCAGAGAGCACGGTCCAGATTTCTTCCTTATCGGGAGCACGTCATCCAACTGGCGTTTCCTTGCGTTCGCTGGGTGCCTCTTCGTCACCTGCGACACAGAATGCGGCCGGTCGTGGGCATGTTGACCCTTATCGGCATCTACCGTCCTGACGCCCTCCTCGGAAGAGCCGTACCGCTCCCGATACCTTTATTTTGCACGCACCCCGACACCCCCCCGTCTCAGGAGGCACACAAATCCAAGAAACTGAAGAAATGCATCACCTCTACTACTTGTAAGCTGTTACATGCTCGGTGGCTCCCGGCCCGCTGCTCCGCTCTTCCTCCTACTCGCCTCTAATCCTCTGCTTTCTGAGCGGAGACCTTACGATGCCTGCAGAAGCAAAGAGAAATGGTCATTTGAACTGCTGCGTGATCTTCAGCAATGTAGGTCTGAGCAAGCCGCTTATTGCCTCTCTCACCTTTTCTCAAAGTGCTTGGGACTCTGCTGCGTGAACCCTCCGGGAAAGAAAGGGAGGTAAACCCACGGGATGGAGAAGCCTCCCCGATCCTCGGTTCGCTCGCGGCGTTTTCTCTCCCCTGCTCGTTTACGTCGGCTGCTCGGAGAACGATTCTTCCTCCCGTTGTGCCGATGCCTCGTCGCCGCCTGTACGACAAACGGGATGTGATTTGAGCTATGACGATATTATGACACCCCCGAAAAACTAATGCTTTGGCACGCTGGTCATCTCTCACCTTGGCAAAGTCTAAGGGTGCGGGTACCCCACGTAGACACAGCGATCGACACCTATAAAATAAAACCGCGAGAGCTTGAGGGCCTCAGAGGCGTTGGTCACGCAGATCCCCTAACATCTTCCGTTGCTCTTCGGTGAGCTGCTTCTCCCTTTGCTTTTAAACACCCCAAACCGCATGAGCGAGTCACCCCATTGTTAACGAAGACTTTCGTGAGAGCAAAGGTTTGTCTTCCGCTTCCGTCTCCCATCCGACTACTGCTAAAACACCCAAAACCCTAAATATTGACCCCACGGACAAACTAAGGCTCGTTCGACCCGCAAGACTAGGGCGCGAATCGCCGCTTGCGGCGTGTCTGCCCTCCGGCGCCTGTTGAACGCTAGGAGACTAACTCTGTGGCGGCTGTCTACAGCTACTTGCCCAGAGATGGACCGTATGGTCTTTGCCAAAAGCATCGGGGCACATCTACGTATTAATTGACGACTATGAGCCTATGCTCCCCTCGTCGTTACTATGGCCACGTGTCTGGGCAGGACAGGTCCAGCTCTGACACAGACATACACCGCACAGACACCGCAAGTGACGTGATGGTGAGATGCGAGAAGACCGCGAGCGAGAAGAACGATGACCGTAGGGAAGATGCTGCCGGCAGAGAAGCCCTACGGTGACGCGATGGCACGGATGTGTCGGAGCGGGCCCGAAATGAGAGGCGATCGCTGCGGCCCGTGAGACAAAGTTACCGGTGACGCCGGAACGATGGATGGGTGAGAAGTCGGGCTTTAGGACTTAAGACCTGGGGAGGAAACCCCAGAAGATTCCTATGTGCCAAAATGACTCTCAAAAGCACAGCTCCAGGTGCCATCTAGCTCATCCCTGCAAGAGATGACCGATCGAGAACATCCTCGATGCAAGACACGATGGATGGATCCACGCTTCGGGTTATAATTGCGAGACAAGAAGGGCTCTGCTGGCGCTATGCTGATGAAGCCTAGTACTCGATGCTCTCAGGAGGGCTACGGAGATGCCTGCTGATCTCAAAGAGCTATGAAGACATCAAGACCTGAGGGTGGTGTGCTATAAGATATAGAATGCAGTAGACAAACTACGCAACGACACAGGCTGGAACTGCCCTGCCCAGAACGTGGTAGTCCGGTGCTGAAAAGTAACTCGCCGCCCCTTATGGGCGCTAAGGGTGCTGTTCCTGGACGGCCCTCTCCCCCATACTGACTTGACGAGCCCTGCCTGCGATTCCCAACCCTGTCCCTTCCTCTCAGACCCTTCCTACCCTCGACCCTCGACTTAGCTTTCAGAGGTCCGTAGCCATCTTCCGCAGCAACCGCATGGGCTAGCTAGGATGTTCCTGGCTCGCCGGTTCCTCCGCATCGTCTCCTAGACGCCCTCGAACCGTGCGACCGGTCGGCGTCGAGCCTGCCGATGCCGACAGCTTCCGCGACGCCGCCCTCGAAAGCGCCTCTCTCCTACTCGCTCCGGAGACGACGGTGCTGCCGTCGTCGCTTGCGGTACCTAAGAAACCGAGACGTACGAAAATCGCTGTTGTGCTTCTGACAATTCACCCGCCCCTACTCCTCCTCGCTACTGACCCGGCTCGCCTCAAATGCTCATCTGATTCAAAAGGCTGCCTGGACGGCGCTCGCAAAACCTAAGAGAAACGCTTCGCTTAGATGCCGTGGGATACTCGACACGTCGACGGGGACCTGGCCGACGCCGCCTCGCCTCGGGCTGCTCCTCCCGTGTGTGACTGCACCCTTCCGACGCTATGTCGGTCGCCTGCGAAAACCAAAGTAACGCCGGGTGAGATGCTACCCAAAACTACACCCTGCCAGCGGCTATAACCCTCTCCCGCTCCTTTACCTGGTGCGATCGCCCGCCCTACCTCTGCTGTTCGGGAATTCTCCTGTGGAGGCTCGGTTACGACCTGAAATGCAAACGACAAGGGACACGTCTACCTTCACCGACATTACAACTCCTGAACGGTAACTGCTACTCGAGCACGCTGGTAGTATCTCACCTCGCTCGACTTGCCTGCGGTGCCGCTATCTTGCTTCACGCCTTCGTAATAAAACGTTCTTATAAGCTACTGGTATAACCGTCCGTCACGTCTTCCCTCTGATGCGGCACATCGAAATACCTTCTTACGGTGCTCCGCTCGCCGCCTCCGTCGCCCTTTGGTGCGCGGATCGCCCCTCTGCGTTGGCAAAAAATGGCATTGAACGAGTCACCTGTACGTTAACTGATGGCTTAACGATTCCAGAAGCCTCCTTTAAGTACACCACCTAGATCCTGACGGCGACCTGCCGTTAAACACGGCTCCGGCATCTCCGAAAAATGCTTCGGAGAAAACTCGTGCGCCTCCTGCATATATACGTGCTTGCCCTGAAATGGACTGTATGTCCTCTCCCTACCAAGTCTCTACTTATGAGACCATTAGCCTTTGATTGCTATTGCTATTCTTTTGTGGACTATTGCTCTGTGTCTCCAGGCAGAGCAGCTCCAACCCAGACACAAACACACACAAATCGACACTGCACACAAAGACAAATGCCGAGACGGAAACATTAAAACAAGCTCTCTAAGAATGACTCCTTGACCGGAGATGCTACTGGATGAGAAGACCGAGAGGGCTGAGAAGAATAATCCGTGGCAGGTAGAGAAGAATTGAATGCTGCGGCTGGAAACAAAAACAGATGAGTCACACAGGAGATGCCCTACTTCAAGATCAAAGCGTGTAAGGATGCAGGGAAAAACTATCATAAAAGGTCTTGGCAAACGTGGACCGCGCAAGATGGGAGATGTTAATGCAGCCTGGAAAGGTGCTGATAAAGCAGAGTGACCTGAAACTTCCAAGACCTATCCACGCTTCGGTCTTTGTCGTGAGATAAAAGAAGCGCCCGACCGGCGCTGTGCCGATGACTAGAGACTTTTGACGCCCTAGCGATGGTGGCCGAAGCGCACGCTGTGCTGCTTCGGCGCAAAGAGCGATGAGGATGTTGTGACCTATGGAAGATCGAGGATGAAGAAAACGCAAACTACGTGACGACACAGCCGTGGGCTGGAACTGCCCTGCCTGGCACGTGGCGGTCCCGTGCAGAAAAATAATGTGCTCCCTTTCCCTAACGAAAGGGCGCTGTGCCTGGATGGTCCTCTCTCCTACGCTAGCTTGAAAACCCCTCCCTGCGATTCCCGACCTTGGCCTCGCCCCAGAGGCCTCTTCGAAACCCCGGTCCCTCGACTTATCTGGAGCCTGGGGGTCTGAAGCCATCTTTGACGGCCGCTCCATCGACTAACTGGGATATTCCTACAGATGCCGGGTTCTTCTTTGTCATCTGCACAAAAACGGCACTGGCGGTCGGCACCGCGTCGGCTGACGTGGCCCTGTTCTACGATGGTCTCCTCCTCGAAAGCGTCGTACTTTCCGCTCGCCTGCTCCGTACCGGCATCGCTCGTGGCACCTATGATATCGAGAGGCAGAAGGTTACACTTGTGCTTGTGTGAAAGCACCGGCCCCGTGCTCCTCTTTACTACCCCGATTTGTCTCAGATGTTCATCCTATTCCAAAGGCTGCCTACGTGGCACCGACAAAACGACACGGTGCTCTGTGTGCAATTAGGTAACGAGATCGGCTGTCCTGTATCCTGAAAGATGCTGTGCCTCACGTGCCTGCTACTTTCTTGGAAAATGCTGAAGCTCCGCATACGGGTGCGTAAGAGATGTTCGCTCTAACCGTTGCTCTGTCATCTCACCGTTGGTCCTATTTACCCAGATGATACCGACAGTTACGATGTAGATGGCGATGCAGGTCCCATCTTCATTAAAGTCAGAAAAAAAACACAGGAAAATGTAATGCATCTCAAATGAAGAGAAAAAAAGTAAGTGCGAGCAATTGAACCCTTTTACCTGCTCCATCCAGCTGATACAGATTTACTCACCTGAAAAAGCCAGCTACCTGTTGGTGTACTTCTTATTATATACACTGCTAAACCTCGACTGATGCTGAAACTCTTACCTCAGGTACCACAGCTGCTGTGATTAAGAAGATGCATCTGCACAAAGAGCTTCAACAGCTCAAAAGCTGCTATTGACTCAAGGAGCACTAACCTCAGAGAGGTCTGAGAGCAGAATGATCTCCCTGATGAGAGGCTGTGGCTTATATACCCCAGGCCCCACCCACCACCCAGACCACAATCACCTGGGAGAGGAAAGCGGCTCACCACCGCAAGGCATAAAAGCACCCAGGGGAGCAGCAGCAACTTCTTCTCTGCCTTAACTTTACAGCCTGCAAAATGCTGAATGAAGAAAGCGACCCTTGCTGGAAACGATATCTGCTTTTTGCTGCGTCTGTTGCACCGGTGATGTAACTGGTAAGGAATGAAACCTATTTTTTTCTGGGGTACAGATAGAAAAAGACAGAAGCAGCATAGGGAAATAGTTGGCTAAATGCAATGATAATATTGATATTGGAACTAATGTTTTTTAATTTACTGTGCAAAACCCAAAATTCTACAGGGTTATTTTTATTTTCTAGCAAGACCGTGCATGCTATGTAATTTCTAACAGAACCTGGTTCTGAATAGGATTAAAAAACAAAACAGAATTAGATGTTATCAGAATTCCTTCTCAAAAATATCACTGGTTCCAATATAACTAATTTATTGTACATGTTAACAATTTAGAGTGGCCTTGATGGTCTCTCTGACTAACTCTCTAGAGAGTCCCAAAGGACAGGAAAAAAACCCACCATGACATATATCAGAAAGTGTATGAGGCAGACTAAGTAACACCTAACTTGCTATACAAAAACAAAGAGCAAAGTGTTGGAGAATGGCTTCCAGAGCAAGGTCACGGGTCTGTGCAGGAGCTGATTACAGGCATCTGAGGTAAACAATGGAAAAAAAACAGGGTACAATTATGCTAACAAGGAAGGAGATTCAGGGCTCAGTTATGCTACCGAAGTACTGTTAGGTTAACGAAAAGAGAAACTGAGGTACAGAGTGGCCTTGATTATAATGGAAAACAACCTTGGAAAGAAAGCAAGCCAGAAGAAGGAAGATGTTGTGACGTACTTGAAATGCCACAAGGGGCTGAGATATTATAATGTAGCCTTTTAGATGTATCCAATAGATTTGTGAGTAGTACGTATGGTTTCTTTCAATAAAGTTGAAACTTGGTCTATCATTCCTATTGAATCGACACCTTGCTTCCTCCCTCTGCCGGAGCAAAGCTTGACAGAAAACACCGTAGGAGATGCCTAGATAATAGATAGAGGTGATCCTCTTCTCTGAAAAACTCAAGAAAATATCTAAGTTGACAACACCCATCTTTTGTATACGAGATACCAAATAAAGACATACGATAAGATGTACGACAACTAGATGGCTCAGAGGCACAAAGATGGCTTTGGAAAAAGTTCTGGCAAAATGAGAGGCAGCATCGCAGGGATTAGAAAGACCAAAGAAGCATCAGGGATACAATGAATTCGAAAGGGAATTGAACAAAGTACAGATGTCTTGAGGGGACCAGGATCAGAATGGAGGTGCATCAAATGGGTCGGAGGACAGAAAGAGCGAGAGGGGTAATAGATGCACACAAAGAGAGGGTTCCCAAGGGGAAAAAAAGGAGCTGAAAGAGGTCTTGTGAGAGCTCCACAATGTGAGTGGAGTAGTCCTGAGTGAGCCTCGGAGACCAAAGAAGCCTCGGAGATAACAATGAGGAACTGCAAAGAGGATTTCAACAAAGTACAGATGTCATGGGGGGGTGGTGGCTGAATGAAGGCATGCTAAGCAGTTAAAAGTAAGAGAACGGAGTTCTGAAGAGCACAAAAAAATAAAATTGAAAGAGAGCAAAACTGCTACAATACTGTCATGGAGTATATGAAAGGACACTAAAGAGATAGAGTAATTAGGAAGGGGCAGGATAAGAAAAGAGGATTCAGAGACACAGCAAGGGCATCTAGGCAAACTACAGATGACTGAGTGAACGACCCAACGGAGACGTGCCCAACAGCAGGGCAAATGACAAAGGAGTGCTGTGTAGCAAATAAAGAAGGGAGGATCTAAGAGAACATTAGAAATACAAAAGGAGATTGAGCGCTACCGGGTGCTGGGGAGAGGGAGCAAGGTCACGCTGGCCTTGTGACTACCATTATCTGTCTTCCTCTGTCTTGCTCCCTGACCCTCTTTTTCTTCCAACATGCTCCTGCAGGTCTCCCCGTTCCTTTTCTAGTGATCTCATCATCTCGAATTCCACTACAGCCTCTCATCCCTTTTTGGCTTCCCAGCCTTTTTTAAACATTAATGCCCACCAGAACGTGCACCACCTTCCAGCATCCCATTTCTCCGGGCAGATAGTGGCCCTGTGGCATCTATGCCTCCACTTTCCTGCAGCATGCCAGTCATTTTCCTCTTTCTACTCCATTTGGGCCTCCACTTTTTCCTGCCTTTCAGTTACCCCAAGCAAGCCTCCCTCTTGCAACCCACCTTCTGGGCTCCCTCCCTCTTGCTGCCTGCCTGCCTGCCTCCCTGTTGCAGCCTGCCTGCCTCACACCATACATCATTCAGACTGCCTAAATCAATCCCTCCCTCTTGCAGCCATCCTGCCTGACTCACGCCCTCCCTCTTGCAGTCAAGTCTGCCTGCCTGCTTCACACCCTCCCTCTTGCAGCCATGCCTGCCTCACTCCCTACATCTTGCAACCTCCTTATCTCAATCCCTCCCTCTTGCAGCCAATGCCTGACTCACATCCACCTCTTGCAGCCAAGTCTGCCTTACTGCCTGCCTTCCTCTTGCAGACTGCCTGCCTGCCTTCCTCCCTCAAGCAGCCTGCCAGGCTCCCTCGCTCTTGCAGACAAGTCTTCCTGCCAGGCTCCCTCGCTCTTGCAGACAAGTCTTCCTGCCAGGCTCCCTCGCTCTTGCAGACAAGTCTTCCTGCCAGGCTCCCTCGCTCTTGCAGACAAGTCTTCCTGCCAGGCTCCCTCGCTCTTGCAGACAAGTCTTCCTGCCAGGCTCCCTCGCTCTTGCAGACAAGTCTTCCTGCCGGGCTCCCTCCCTCCCTCTTGCAGCCAATGCCTGCCTGCCGGGCCCCCTCCCTCCCTCTTGCCGCCACTCCTGCCTGCCGGGCCCCCTCCCTCCCTCTTGCCGCCACTCCTGCCTTCTGGGCTCCCTCCCTCCCTTTTGCAGCCAGGCCTGCCTTCCGGGCTCGCTCCCTCCCTCTTGTAGCCTGCCTTCCGGGATCGCTCCCTCCCTCTTGCAGCCACGCCTGCCTGCCGGGCTCCCTCCCTCCCTCTTGCAGCCACGCCTGCCTGCCGGCCTCTGTATTTGTAGTCTCCACTCATCATTATCTCTCTTCCTCTGTCTTGCTCCCTGACCCTCTTTTTCTTCCAACATGCGCCTGTACGTCTCCCTCTTCCTTTTCTACTGTTTTCACCATCTCTAATTCCACTATGGCCTCTCATCCCTTTTTGGCTTCCCAGCCTTTTTCAAAGACTAATGCCCATCAGAACGTGCACCACCTTCCAGCATCCCCTTTTCCCTGGCAGATAGTTGCCCTGTGGCATCTAGGCCTCCAATTTCCTACAGCCTGCCACTCATATTGCTCCTTCCACTCCATTTTTCCCTCCATTTTTTCCTTCCTTTCACTGACGCCAAGCCTCCCTCCCTCTTGCAGCCTGCCTGCCGGGCTCGCTCCCTCCCTCTTGCAGCCTGCCTGCCGGGCTCCCTCCCTCCCTCTTGCAGCCACGCCTTCCTGCCGGGCTCCCTCCCTCCCTCTTGCAGCCTGTCTTACTGCTGGGCTCGCTCCCTCCCTCTTGCAGCCTGCCTGCCGGGCTCGCTCCCTCCCTTTTGCAGCCACGCCTGCCTGCCGGGCTCCCTCCCTTTTGCAGCCACGCCTGCCTGCCGGGCTGCCTCCCTCCCTCTTGCAGCCACGCCTGCCTGCCGGGCTGCCTCCCTCCCTCTTGCAGCCACGCCTGCCTGCTGGGCTGCCTCCCTCCCTCTTGCAGCCATGCCTGCCTGCCGGGCTGCCTCCCTCCCTCTTGCAGCCATGCCTGCCTGCCGGGCTGCCTCCCTCCCTCTTGCAGCAACGCCTGCCTGCCTACTTCCCTCCCTCTTGCAACCTCCACTTTTTTCTGGCCTCTACCTCCCCGTGGCCTCCCATAACCTGTCAGCCTCCCACCTCTTTTCGGCCTCCTTTTTTCTGGCCTCTACTGCCCTCCAGCCTCCCACCTCTTTTCGGCCTCCCACCCCTTTTTGGATTCCACAGTTTTCTTGCCTTTATTTCCCCCCCAGCCTCTCTTTTAAGTTCTTTGCAGCTTTTCTGCACTCTTTTTAGTGGTGCCTTGATGTTCTCTTTGAAGAATTGAATCGATGGAAGAATTTGAATCTACTGATGGCTTAATCTCTCTCTCTGTTCTTCACTCTACCTGTCGTTTCTCAAGCTCCACCTCTCTGTACTTCTGTCTGTTGCTCTTGTTGGTTCCAGGCCAGCATCCTACTCCCTGTCTCTCTTTCTTCCACAGTTGTGTCCTGCTCTCTGGCTCCCTGTTGCTCAAGTGTCTTCTAGATGACTTCCTGAATGCCACCCTCTTGCAGCCATGCCTGCTTCACTCCCTCTTCCCACAGCTCATTTTTCTGTCTTTGTAGTCTCCACTCATCATTATCTCTCTTCCTCTGTCTTGCTCCCTGACCCTCTTTTTCTTCCAACATGCGCCTGTAGGTCTCCCTCTTCCTTTTCTAGTGTTTTCACCATCTCTAATTCCACTATGGCCTCTCATCCCTTTTTGGCTTCCCAGCCTTTTTCAAAGACTAATGCCCATCAGAACGTGAACCACCTTCCAGCATCCCCTTTTACCTGGCAGATAGTTGCCCTGTGGCATCTAGGCCTCCAATTTCGTACAGCCTGCCAGTCATTTTGCTCCTTCCACTCCATTTTATCCTCCATTTTTTCCTTCCTTTCACTGACGCCAAGCCTGCCTCCCTCTTACAGCCATGCCTGCCGGGCTCCCTCCCTCTTGCAGCCTGCCTGCCGGGCTCCCTCCCTCTTGCAGCCACGCCTTCCAGCCGGGCTCCCTCCCTCTTGCAGCCTGTCTTCCTGCCGGGCTCGCTCCCTCCCTCTTGCAGCCTGCCTGCCGGGCTCCCTCCCTCTTGCAGCCACGCCTGCCTGCCGGGCTCCATCCCTCTTGCAGCCACGCCTGCCTGCCGGGCTCCATCCCTCTTGCAGCCACGCCTGCCTGCCGGGCTCCATCCCTCTTGCAGCCACGCCTTCCTGCCGGGCTCCCTCCCTCTTGTAGCCAAGCCTTCCTGCCGGGCTCCCTCCCTCTTGTAGCCACGCCTGCATGCCAGGCTCCCTCCCTCTTTCAGCCAGGCCTGCCTGCTGGATTCGCTCCCTCCCTCTTGGAGCCTGCCTGCCGGGCTCCCTCCCTCCCTCTTGCCGCCACTCCTGCCTGCCGGGTTCCCTCCCCTCCATTTTGCAGCCATGCCTGCCTGCCGGGCTCGCTCCCTCCCTCTTGCAGCCACGCCTGCCTGCCGGGCTCCGTCCCTCTTGCAGCCACCCCTTCCTGCCGGGCTCCCTCCCTCCCTCTTGCAGCCTGTCTTCCTACCGGGCTCGCTCCCTCCCTCTTGAAGACTGCCAGCCAGGCTCGCTCCCTCCCTCTTGCAGCCTGCCTTCCGGGCTCCCTCCCTCTCTCTTTCAGCCACGCCTGCCTGCCGGGCTCGCTGACTCTTGAAGCCATGCCTGCCTGCCGGGCTCCCTCCCTCTCTCTTGCCGCCACTTCTGCCTGCCGGGTTCCCTCCCTCCCGTTTGCAGCCAGGCCTGCCTGCCGGGCTCGCTCCCTCCCTCTCGCAGCCACGCCTGCCTGCCGGACTCGCTCCCTCCCTCTTGCAGCCAATACCTGCATGCCGGGTTCCCTCCGTCCTTCTTGCTGCCACGCCTGTCTGCTGGGCTCCCTCCCTCTTCAAGCCACACCTTCCAGCCGGGCTCCCTCCCTCTTGCAGCCTTTCTTCCTGCCGTGCTCCCTCCCTCCCTCTTGCAGCCTGTCTTCCTGCTGGGCTCGCTCCCTTCCTCTTGCAGCCACGCCTGCCTCCCGGGCTGCCTCCCTCCCTTTTGCAGCCACGCCTGCCTGCCGGGCTGCCTCCCTCCCTCTTGCAGCCACGTCTGCCTGCTGGGCTCCCTCCCTCCCTCTCTCTTGCAGCCAATGCCTGTCTGCCGGATTCCCTCCCACAACCTTGCCATCACTCCTGCCTGTCGGACTCCCTCCTTCCCTTTTTACAGGCAGGCCTGCCTGCTGGGCTCGCTCCCTACCTCTTGCAGGCTGCCTGCCGGGCTCGCTCCCTCCCTCTTGCAGCCTGTTTTCCTGCCGGGCTCGCTCCCTCCCTCTTGCAGCCTGTTTTCCTGCCGGGCTCGCTCCCTCCTTCTTGCAGCCAGGCCTGCCTGCCGGGCTCGCTCCCTCCCTCTTGCAGCCAGGCCTGCCTGCCGGGCTCGCTCCCTCCCTCTTGCAGCCACGCCTGCCTGCCGGGCTGCCTCCCTCCCTCTTGCAGCCACGCCTGCCTGCCGGGCTCGCTCTCTCCCTCTTGCAGCCACGCCTGCCTGCCGGGCTACCTCCCTCTTGCAGACAATACCTGCATGCCGGGGTCCCTCCATCCTTCTTGCTGCCACGCCTGCCTGCCGGGCTACCTCCCTCTTCAAGCCACACCTTTCAGCCGGGCTCCCTCCCTCTTGCAGCCTTTCTTCCTGCTGTGCTCACTCCCTCCCTCTTGCAGCCTGTCTTACTGCCGGGCTCGCTCCCTCCCTCTTGCAGCCTGCCTGCCGGGCTCGCTCCCTCCCTCTTGCAGCCACGCCTGCCTGCCGGGCTCCCTCCCTTTTGCAGCCACGCCTGCCTGCCGGGCTGCCTCCCTCCCTCTTGCAGCCACGCCTGCCTGCCGGGCTGCCTCCCTCCCTCTTGCAGCCACGCCTGCCTGCCGGGCTGCCTCCCTCCCTCTTGCAGCCACGCCTGCCTGCCGGGCTCCCTCCCTCTTGCAGCCAATACCTGCATGCCGGGTTCCCTCCGTCCTTCTTGCTGCCACGCCTGTCTGCTGGGCTCCCTCCCTCTTCAAGCCACACCTTCCAGCCGGGCTCCCTCCCTCTTGCAGCCTTTCTTCCTGCCGTGCTCCCTCCCTCCCTCTTGCAGCCTGTCTTCCTGCTGGGCTCGCTCCCTTCCTCTTGCAGCCACGCCTGCCTCCCGGGCTGCCTCCCTCCCTTTTGCAGCCACGCCTGCCTGCCGGGCTGCCTCCCTCCCTCTTGCAGCCACGTCTGCCTGCTGGGCTCCCTCCCTCCCTCTCTCTTGCAGCCAATGCCTGTCTGCCGGATTCCCTCCCACAACCTTGCCATCACTCCTGCCTGTCGGACTCCCTCCTTCCCTTTTTACAGGCAGGCCTGCCTGCTGGGCTCGCTCCCTACCTCTTGCAGGCTGCCTGCCGGGCTCGCTCCCTCCCTCTTGCAGCCTGTTTTCCTGCCGGGCTCGCTCCCTCCCTCTTGCAGCCTGTTTTCCTGCCGGGCTCGCTCCCTCCTTCTTGCAGCCAGGCCTGCCTGCCGGGCTCGCTCCCTCCCTCTTGCAGCCAGGCCTGCCTGCCGGGCTCGCTCCCTCCCTCTTGCAGCCACGCCTGCCTGCCGGGCTGCCTCCCTCCCTCTTGCAGCCACGCCTGCCTGCCGGGCTCGCTCTCTCCCTCTTGCAGCCACGCCTGCCTGCCGGGCTACCTCCCTCTTGCAGACAATACCTGCATGCCGGGGTCCCTCCATCCTTCTTGCTGCCACGCCTGCCTGCCGGGCTACCTCCCTCTTCAAGCCACACCTTTCAGCCGGGCTCCCTCCCTCTTGCAGCCTTTCTTCCTGCTGTGCTCACTCCCTCCCTCTTGCAGCCTGTCTTACTGCCGGGCTCGCTCCCTCCCTCTTGCAGCCTGCCTGCCGGGCTCGCTCCCTCCCTCTTGCAGCCACGCCTGCCTGCCGGGCTCCCTCCCTTTTGCAGCCACGCCTGCCTGCCGGGCTGCCTCCCTCCCTCTTGCAGCCACGCCTGCCTGCCGGGCTGCCTCCCTCCCTCTTGCAGCCACGCCTGCCTGCCGGGCTGCCTCCCTCCCTCTTGCAGCCACGCCTGCCTGCCGGGCTGCCTCCCTCCCTCTTGCAGCCACGCCTGCCTGCCGGGCTGCCTCCCTCCCTCTTGCAGCCACGCCTGCCTGCCGGGCTGCCTCCCTCCCTCTTGCAGCCAAGACTGCCTGCCGGGCTGCCTCCCTCCCTCTTGCAGCAACGCCTGCCTGCCTACTTCCCTCCCTCTTGCAACCTCCACTTTTTTCTGGCCTCTACCTCCCCGTGGCCTCCCATAAACTGTCAGCCTCCCACCTCTTTTCGGCCTCCTTTTTTCTGGCCTCTACTGCCCTCCAGCCTCCCACCTCTTTTCGGCCTCCCACCCCTTTTTGGATTCCACAGTTTTCTGGCCTTTATTTCCCTTCCAGCCTCTCTTTTAAGTTCTTTGCAGCTTTTCTGCACTCTTTTTAGTGGTGCCTTGATGTTCTCTTTGAAGAATTGAATCGATGGAAGAATTTGAATCTACTGATGGCTTAACCTCTCTCTCTGTTCTTCACTCTACCTGTCGTTTCTCAAGCTCCACCTCTCTGTACTTCTGTCTGTTGCTCTTGTTGGTTCCAGGCCAGCATCCTACTCCCTGTCTCTCTTTCTTCCACAGTTGTGTCCTGCTCTCTGGCTCCCTGTTGCTCAAGTGTCTTCTAGATGACTTCCTGAATGCCACCCTCTTGCAGCCATGCCTGCTTCACTCCCTCTTCCCACAGCTCATTTTTCTCTGTCTTTGTAGTCTCCACTCATCATTATCTCTCTTCATCTCTCTTGCTCCCTGACCCTCTTTTTCTTCCAACATGCGCCTGTAGGTCTCCCTCTTCCTTTTCTATTTTTTTCAGTATATCTAATTCCACTACGGCCTCTCATCCCTTTTTGGCTTCCCAGCCTTTTTCAAAGAATAAATGCCCATCAGAACGTGCACCACCTTCCAGCATCCCCTTTTCCCTGGCAGATAGTTGCCCTGTGGCATCTAGGCCTCCAATTTCCTACAGCCTGCCAGTCATTTTGCTCCTTCCACTCCATTTTTCCCTCCATTTTTTCCTTCCTTTCACTGATGCCAAGCATGCCTCCCTCTTGCAGCCATGCCTGCCAAACTCCCTCCCTCTTGCAGCCTTTCTTCCTGCCGGGCTCGCTCCTTCCCTCTTGCAGCCTTTCTTCCTGCCGGGCTCGCTCCTTCCCTCTTGCAGCCTTTCTTCCTGCCGGGCTCGCTCCTTCCCTCTTGCAGCCTGCCTGCCGGGCTTGCTCCCTCACTCTTGCAGCCTGCCTGCTGGGCTCCCTCCCTCTTGCAGCCACGCCTTCCTGCCGGGCTCCCTCCCTCCCTCTTGCAGCCTGTCTTCCTGCCGGGCTCTCTCCCTCTCTCTTGCAGCCACGCCTGCCGGGCTCGCTCCCTCCCTCTTGCAGCCTTTCTTCCTGCCAGGCTCGCTCCCTCCCTCTTGCAGCCTGCCTGCAGGGCTCGCTCCCTCCCTCTTGCAGCCTGCCTGCAGGGCTCGCTCCCTCCCTCTTGCAGCCTGCCTGCAGGGCTCGTTCCCTCCCTCTTGCAGCCTGCCTGCAGGGCTCGTTCCCTCCCTCTTGCAGCCTGCCTGCAGGGCTCGTTCCCTCCCTCTTGCAGCCTGCCTGCAGGGCTCGTTCCCTCCCTCTTGCAGCCTGCCTGCAGGGCTCGCTCCCTCCCTCTTGCAGCCTGCCTGCCGAGCTCCCTCCCTCTTGCAGCCACGCCTGCCTGCCGGGCTCCCTCCCTCCCTCTTGCAGCCACGCCTGCCTGCCGGGCTCCCTCCCTCCCTCTTGCAGCCACGCCTGCCTGCCGGGCTCCCTCCCTCCCTCTTGCAGCCACGCCTGCCTGCCGGGCTCGCTCCCTCCCTCTTGCAGCCACGCCTGCCTGCCGGGCTCCGTCCCTCTCTCTGGCAGCCACGCCTGCCTGCCGGGCTCCCTCCCTGCCTCTTGCAGCCACGCCTGCCTGCATGCCAGGCTCCCTCCCTCTTGCAGCCATGCCTGCCAGGCTCCCTCCCTCTTGCAGCCTGCCTGCCGGGCTCCGTCCCTCTGGCAGCCAGGCCTGCCTGCCGGGCTCCGTCCCTCTGGCAGCCAGGCCTGCCTGCCGGGCTCCGTCCCTCTGGCAGCCAGGCCTGCCTGCCGGGCTCCGTCCCTCTGGCAGCCAGGCCTGCCTGCCGGGCTCCGTCCCTCTGGCAGCCAGGCCTGCCTGCCGGGCTCCGTCCCTCTGGCAGCCAGGCCTGCCTGCCGGGCTCCGTCCCTCTGGCAGCCAGGCCTGCCTGCCGGGCTCCGTCCTTCTGGCAGCCAGGCCTGCCTGCCGGGCTCCGTCCTTCTGGCAGCCAGGCCTGCCTGCCGGGCTCCGTCCTTCTGGCAGCCAGGCCTGCCTGCCGGGCTCTGTCCCTCTGGCAGCCACGCCTGCCTGCCGGGCTGGCTCCCTCCCTCTTGCAGCCGGTCTTCCTGCCGGGCCTCCTCCCTCCCTCTTGTAGCCACGACTGGCTGCGGGGATTCCTCCCTCCCTCTTGTAGCCACGCCTGCCTGCCGGGCTCCCTCCCTCCCTCTTGCAGCCAATGCCTGCCTACCGGGCTCCCTCCCTCCCTCTTGCAGCCAATGCCTGCCTGCCGGGCTCCCTCCCTCTCTCTTGCCGCCACTCCTGCCTGCCGCGTTCCCTCCCTCCCCTTTGCAGCCAGGCCTGCCTGCCGGGCTCGCTCCTTCCCTCTTGCAGCCACGCCTGCCTGCCGGGCTAGATCCCTCCTTCTTGCAGCCAATGCCTGCCTGCTGGGCTCGCTCCCTCCCTCTTGCAGCCACGCCTGCCTGCCGGGCTCGCTCCCTCCCTCTTGCAGCCACGCCTGCCTGCCGGGCTCGCTCCCTCCCTCTTGCAGCCTGCCTGCCGGGCTCGCTCCCTCCCTCTTGCAGCCTGCCTGCCGGGCTCGCTCCCTCCCTCTTGCAGCCACACCTTCCAGCCGGGCTCCCTCCATCTTGCAGCCAGGCCTTCCTGCCGTGCTCCCTCCCTCCCTCTTGCAGCCTGTTTTACTGCCGGGCTTGCTCCCTCCCTCTTGCAGCCACGCCTGCCTGCCGGGCTCGCTCCCTCCCTCTTGCAGCCACGCCTGCCTGCCGGGCTTCCTCCCTCTTGCAGACAATACCTGCATGCCGGGGTCCCTCCATCCTTCTTGCCGCCACGCCTGCCTGCCGGGCTCCCTCCCTCTTCAAGCCACACCTTTCAGCCGGGCTCCCTCCCTCTTGCAGCCTTTCTTCCTGCCGTGCTCCCTCCCTCCCTCTTGCAGCCTTTCTTCCTGCCGTGCTCCCTCCCTCCCTCTTGCAGCCTGTCTTCCTGCTGGGCTCGCTCCCTCCCTCTTGCAGCCTGCCTGCCGGGCTCGCTCGCTCCCTCCTACAGCCACGCCTGCCGGCCGGGCTCCCTCCCTTTTGCAGCCACGCCTGCCTGCCGGGCTCCCTCCCTCCCTCTTGCAGCCACGCCTGCCTGCTGGGCTCGCTCCCTCCCTCTTGCAGCCACGCCTGCCTGCCGGGCTCGCTCCCTCCCTCTTGCAGCCAAGCCTGCCTGCCGGGCTCCTCCCTCCCTCTTGCAGCCAATGCCTGCCTGCCGGACTCCCTCCCTCCCTCTTGCAGCCAATGCCTGCCTGCCGGACTCCCTCCCTCCCTCTTGCAGCCAATGCCTGCCTGCCGGGCTCCGTCCTTCTGGCAGCCAGGCCTGCCTGCCGGGCTCCGTCCTTCTGGCAGCCAGGCCTGCCTGCCGGGCTCCGTCCTTCTGGCAGCCAGGCCTGCCTGCCGGGCTCTGTCCCTCTGGCAGCCACGCCTGCCTGCCGGGCTGGCTCCCTCCCTCTTGCAGCCGGTCTTCCTGCCGGGCCTCCTCCCTCCCTCTTGTAGCCACGACTGGCTGCGGGGATTCCTCCCTCCCTCTTGTAGCCACGCCTGCCTGCCGGGCTCCCTCCCTCCCTCTTGCAGCCAATGCCTGCCTACCGGGCTCCCTCCCTCCCTCTTGCAGCCAATGCCTGCCTGCCGGGCTCCCTCCCTCTCTCTTGCCGCCACTCCTGCCTGCCGCGTTCCCTCCCTCCCCTTTGCAGCCAGGCCTGCCTGCCGGGCTCGCTCCTTCCCTCTTGCAGCCACGCCTGCCTGCCGGGCTAGATCCCTCCTTCTTGCAGCCAATGCCTGCCTGCTGGGCTCGCTCCCTCCCTCTTGCAGCCACGCCTGCCTGCCGGGCTCGCTCCCTCCCTCTTGCAGCCACGCCTGCCTGCCGGGCTCGCTCCCTCCCTCTTGCAGCCTGCCTGCCGGGCTCGCTCCCTCCCTCTTGCAGCCTGCCTGCCGGGCTCGCTCCCTCCCTCTTGCAGCCACACCTTCCAGCCGGGCTCCCTCCATCTTGCAGCCAGGCCTTCCTGCCGTGCTCCCTCCCTCCCTCTTGCAGCCTGTTTTACTGCCGGGCTTGCTCCCTCCCTCTTGCAGCCACGCCTGCCTGCCGGGCTCGCTCCCTCCCTCTTGCAGCCACGCCTGCCTGCCGGGCTTCCTCCCTCTTGCAGACAATACCTGCATGCCGGGGTCCCTCCATCCTTCTTGCCGCCACGCCTGCCTGCCGGGCTCCCTCCCTCTTCAAGCCACACCTTTCAGCCGGGCTCCCTCCCTCTTGCAGCCTTTCTTCCTGCCGTGCTCCCTCCCTCCCTCTTGCAGCCTTTCTTCCTGCCGTGCTCCCTCCCTCCCTCTTGCAGCCTGTCTTCCTGCTGGGCTCGCTCCCTCCCTCTTGCAGCCTGCCTGCCGGGCTCGCTCGCTCCCTCCTACAGCCACGCCTGCCGGCCGGGCTCCCTCCCTTTTGCAGCCACGCCTGCCTGCCGGGCTCCCTCCCTCCCTCTTGCAGCCACGCCTGCCTGCTGGGCTCGCTCCCTCCCTCTTGCAGCCACGCCTGCCTGCCGGGCTCGCTCCCTCCCTCTTGCAGCCAAGCCTGCCTGCCGGGCTCCTCCCTCCCTCTTGCAGCCAATGCCTGCCTGCCGGACTCCCTCCCTCCCTCTTGCAGCCAATGCCTGCCTGCCGGACTCCCTCCCTCCCTCTTGCAGCCAATGCCTGCCTGCCGGGCTCCCTCCCTCTCTCTTACCGTCACTCCTGCCTGCCGCGTTCCCTCCCTCCCCTTTGCAGCCAGGCCTGCCTGCCGGGCTCGCTCCTTCCCTCTTGCAGCCACGCCTGCCTGCCGGGCTAGATCCCTCCTTCTTGCAGCCAATGCCTGCCTGCTGGGCTCGCTCCCTCCCTCTTGCAGCCACGCCTGCCTGCCGGGCTCGCTCCCTCCCTCTTGCAGCCTGCCTGCCGGGCTCGCTCCCTCCCTCTTGAAGCCTGCCTGCCGGGCTCGCTCCCTCCCTCTTGCAGCCTGCCTGCCGGGCTCGCTCCCTCCCTCTTGCAGCCACACCTTCCAGCCGGGCTCCCTCCATCTTGCAGCCAGGCCTTCCTGCCGTGCTCCCTCCCTCCCTCTTGCAGCCTGTTTTACTGCCGGGCTTGCTCCCTCCCTCTTGCAGCCACGCCTGCCTGCCGGGCTCGCTCCCTCCCTCTTGCAGCCACGCCTGCCTGCCGGGCTTCCTCCCTCTTGCAGACAATACCTGCATGCCGGGGTCCCTCCATCCTTCTTGCCGCCACGCCTGCCTGCCGGGCTCCCTCCCTCTTCAAGCCACACCTTTCAGCCGGGCTCCCTCCCTCTTGCAGCCTTTCTTCCTGCCGTGCTCCCTCCCTCCCTCTTGCAGCCTTTCTTCCTGCCGTGCTCCCTCCCTCCCTCTTGCAGCCTGTCTTCCTGCTGGGCTCGCTCCCTCCCTCTTGCAGCCTGCCTGCCGGGCTCGCTCGCTCCCTCCTACAGCCACGCCTGCCGGCCGGGCTCCCTCCCTTTTGCAGCCACGCCTGCCTGCCGGGCTCCCTCCCTCCCTCTTGCAGCCACGCCTGCCTGCTGGGCTCGCTCCCTCCCTCTTGCAGCCACGCCTGCCTGCCGGGCTCGCTCCCTCCCTCTTGCAGCCAAGCCTGCCTGCCGGGCTCCTCCCTCCCTCTTGCAGCCAATGCCTGCCTGCCGGACTCCCTCCCTCCCTCTTGCAGCCAATGCCTGCCTGCCGGACTCCCTCCCTCCCTCTTGCAGCCAATGCCTGCCTGCCGGGCTCCCTCCCTCTCTCTTACCGTCACTCCTGCCTGCCGCGTTCCCTCCCTCCCCTTTGCAGCCAGGCCTGCCTGCCGGGCTCGCTCCTTCCCTCTTGCAGCCACGCCTGCCTGCCGGGCTAGATCCCTCCTTCTTGCAGCCAATGCCTGCCTGCTGGGCTCGCTCCCTCCCTCTTGCAGCCACGCCTGCCTGCCGGGCTCGCTCCCTCCCTCTTGCAGCCTGCCTGCCGGGCTCGCTCCCTCCCTCTTGAAGCCTGCCTGCCGGGCTCGCTCCCTCCCTCTTGCAGCCTGCCTGCCGGGCTCGCTCCCTCCCTCTTGCAGCCACACCTTCCAGCCGGGCTCCCTCCATCTTGCAGCCAGGCCTTCCTGCCGTGCTCCCTCCCTCCCTCTTGCAGCCTGTTTTACTGCCGGGCTTGCTCCCTCCCTCTTGCAGCCACGCCTGCCTGCCGGGCTCGCTCCCTCCCTCTTGCAGCCACGCCTGCCTGCCGGGCTTCCTCCCTCTTGCAGACAATACCTGCATGCCGGGGTCCCTCCATCCTTCTTGCCGCCACGCCTGCCTGCCGGGCTCCCTCCCTCTTCAAGCCACACCTTTCAGCCGGGCTCCCTCCCTCTTGCAGCCTTTCTTCCTGCCGTGCTCCCTCCCTCCCTCTTGCAGCCTTTCTTCCTGCCGTGCTCCCTCCCTCCCTCTTGCAGCAACGCCTGCCTGCCTACTTCCCTCCCTCTTGCAACCTCCACGTTTTTCTGGCCTCTACCTCCCTGTGGCCTCCCATAACCTGTCAGCCTCCCACCTCTTTTCGGCCTCCTTTTTTCTGGCCTCTACTGCCCTCCAGCCTCCCACCTCTTTTCGGCCTCCCACCCCTTTTTGGATTCCACAGTTTTCTGGCCTTTATTTCCCTTCCAGCCTCTCTTTTAAGTTCTTTGCAGCTTTTCTGCACTCTTTTTAGTGGTGCCTTGATGTTCTCTTTGAAGAATTGAATCGATGGAAGAATTTGAATCTACTGATGGCTTAATCTCTCTCTCTGTTCTTCACTCTACCTGTCGTTTCTCAAGCTCCACCTCTCTGTACTTCTGTCTGTTGCTCTTGTTGGTTCCAGGCCAGCATCCTACTCCCTGTCTCTCTTTCTTCCACAGTTGTGTCCTGCTCTCTGGCTCCCTGTTGCTCAAGTGTCTTCTAGATGACTTCCTGAATGCCACCCTCTTGCAGCCATGCCTGCTTCACTCCCTCTTCCCACAGCTCATTTTTCTCTGTCTTTGTAGTCTCCACTCATCATTATCTCTCTTCATCTCTCTTGCTCCCTGACCCTCTTTTTCTTCCAACATGCGCCTGTAGGTCTCCCTCTTCCTTTTCTATTTTTTTCAGTATATCTAATTCCACTATGGCCTCTCATCCCTTTTTGGCTTCCCAGCCTTTTTCAAAGACTAATGCCCATCAGAACGTGCACCACCTTCCAGCATCCCCTTTTACCTGGCAGATAGTTGCCCTGTGGCATCTAGGCCTCCAATTTCCTACAGCCTGCCAGTCATTTTGCTCCTTCCACTCCATTTTATCCTCCATTTTTTCCTTCCTTTCACTGATGCCAAGCATGCCTCCCTCTTGCAGCCATGCCTGCCAAACTCCCTCCCTCTTGCAGCCACGCCTGCCTGCCGGGCTCGCTCCCTCCCTCTTGCAGCCACGCCTGCCTGCCGGGCTCACTCCCTCCCTCTTGCAGCCACGCCTCCCTGCCGGGCTGCCTCCCTCCCTCTTGCAGACATGCCTGCCAGTCTCCCTCCCTCTTGCAGCCATGCCTGCCATACTGCCTCCCTCTTGCAGCCACGCCTTCCAGCCGGGCTCCCTCCCTCTTGCAGCCACGCCTTCCAGCCGGGCTCCCACCCTCTTGCAGCCACGCCTTCCAGCCGGGCTCCCACCCTCTTGCAGCCACGCCTTCCAGCCGGGCTCCCTCCCTCTTGCAGCCTTTCTTTCTGCCGTGCTCCCTCCCTCCCTCCTGAAGCCACGCCTGCCTGCCGGGCTCGCTCCCTCCCTCTTGCAGCCTGCCTGCTGGGCTTGCTCAGTCCCTCTTGCAGCCAGGCCTTCCTGCCGGGCTTCCTCCCACTTGCAGCCACGCCTTCCTGCAGGGCTCGCCCCCTCCGTCTTGCAGACTGCCTGCCGGGCTCCCTCCCACTCGCTTGCAGCCACGCCTGCCTGCCGGGCTCCCTCCCTCTTACAGGTAATGCCTGCCTGCCGGGCTATTTCCCTCCCTATTGCAGCCATACCTGCCAAACTCCCTCCCTCTTGCAGCCTTCCAGCTGGGCTCCCTCCCTCTTCCAGCCACGCCTGCCTGCCGGGCTCCCTCCCTCTTACAGCCTTTCTTCCTGCCGGGCTCGCTCCCTCCCTCTTGCAGACTTTCTTCCTGCCGGGCTCGCTCCCTCCCTCTTGCAGCCTTTCTTCCTGCCGGGCTCGCTCCCTCCCTCTTGCAGCCTGCCTGCCTGGCCAGGCTCCCTCCCTCTTGCAGCCTGCCTGCCTGCCGGGCTCCCTCCCTCTTGCAGCCTGCCTGCCTGCCGGGCTCCCTCCCTCTTGCAGCCTGCCTGCCTGCCGGGCTCCCTCCCTCTTGCAGCCTGCCTGCCTGCCGGGCTCCCTCCCTGTTGCAGCCACGCCTTCCTGCCGGGCTCCCTCCCTGTTGCAGCCACGCCTTCCTGCCGGGCTCCCTCCCTGTTGCAGCCACGCCTTCCTGCTGGACTCCTTCCCTCCCTCTGGCAGCCTGTCTTCCTGCCGGGCTCTTTCCCTCCCTCTTGCAGCCATGCCTGCCGGGCTCTTTCCCTCCCTCTTGCAGCCAATGGCTGCTTGCCGGGCTCGCTCCCTCCCTCTTGCAGACAATGCCTGTCTGCTGGCCTCCCTCCCTCTTGTAGCCACGCCTGCCTGACGGGCTCCCTCTCTCCCTCTTAGCGCCACGCCTGCCTGCCGGGCACCCTCCCTCTCTCTTGCAGCCTGCCTGTCGGGCTCACTCACTCTCTCTTGCAGCCTGCCTGCCGGGCTCGCTCCCTCCCTCTTGCAGCCTGCCTGCCGGGCTCGCTCCCTCCCTCTTGCAGCCTGCCTGCCGGGCTCTCACCCTCCCTCTTGCAGCCACGCCTGCCTGCAGGGCTCCCTCCCTCTCTCTTTCAGCCACGCCTGCCTGCCGGGCTCCCTCCCTCTCTCTTGTAGCAACACCTGCCTACCGGGCTCGCTCCCTCTTGCAGCCACGTCTGCCTGCTGGGCTCCCTCCCTCCCTCTCTCTTGCAGCCAATGCCTGTCTGCCGGATTCCCTCCCACAACCTTGCCATCACTCCTGCCTGTCGGACTCCCTCCTTCCCTTTTTACAGGAAGGCCTGCCTGCTGGGCTCGCTCCCTACCTCTTGCAGGCTGCCTGCCGGGCTCGCTCCCTCCCTCTTGCAGCCTGTTTTCCTGCCGGGCTCGCTCCCTCCCTCTTGCAGCCTGTTTTCCTGCCGGGCTTGCTCCCTCCCTCTTGCAGCCTGTTTTCCTGCCGGGCTCGCTCCCTCCCTCTTGCAGCCAGGCCTGCCTGCCGGGCTCGCTCCCTCCCTCTTGCAGCCACGCCTGCCTGCCGGGCTCGCTCCCTCCCTCTTGCAGCCACGCCTGCCTGCCGGGCTGCCTCCCTCCCTCTTGCAGCCACGCCTGCCTGCCGGGCTCGCTCTCTCCCTCTTGCAGCCACGCCTGCCTGCCGGGCTACCTCC
This sequence comes from Athene noctua, assembly GCF_965140245.1. NCBI lineage: Eukaryota > Metazoa > Chordata > Aves > Strigiformes > Strigidae > Athene > Athene noctua. Next base: position 29,568 of record NC_134055.1, read on the forward strand.
CTCTTGCAGACAATACCTGCATACCGGGGTCCCTCCATCCTTCTTGCTGCCACGCCTGCCTGCCGGGCTCCCTCCCTCTTCAAGCCACACCTTTCAGCCGGGCTCCCTCCCTCTTGCAGCCTTTCTTCCTGCCGTGCTCCCTCCCTCCCTCTTGCAGCCTGTCTTACTGCTGGGCTCGCTCCCTCCCTCTTGCAGCCTGCCTGCCGGGCTCGCTCCCTCCCTCTTGCAGCCACGCCTGCCTGCCGGGCTCCCTCCCTTTTGCAGCCACGCCTGCCTGCCGGGCTGCCTCCCTCCCTCTTGCAGCCACGCCTGCCTGCCGGGCTGCCTCCCTCCCTCTTGCAGCCACGCCTGCCTGCCGGGCTGCCTCCCTCCCTCTTGCAGCCATGCCTGGCTGCTGGGCTGCCTCCCTCCCTCTTGCAGCCATGCCTGCCTGCCGGGCTGCCTCCCTCCCTCTTGCAGCAACGCCTGCCTGCCTACTTCCCTCCCTCTTGCAACCTCCACTTTTTTCTGGCCTCTACCTCCCCGTGGCCTCCCATAACCTGTCAGCCTCCCACCTCTTTTCGGCCTCCGTTTTTCTGGCCTCAACTGCCCTCCAGCCTCCCACCTCTTTTCGGCCTCCCACCCCTTTTTGGATTCCACAGTTTTCTGGCCTTTATTTCCCTTCCAGCCTCTCTTTTAAGTTCTTTGCAGCTTTTCTGCACTCTTTTTAGTGGTGCCTTGATGTTCTCTTTGAAGAATTGAATCGATGGAAGAATTTGAATCTACTGATGGCTTAATCTCTCTCTCTGTTCTTCACTCTACCTGTCGTTTCTCAAGCTCCACCTCTCTGTACTTCTGTCTGTTGCTCTTGTTGGTTCCAGGCCAGCATCCTACTCCCTGTCTCTCTTTCTTCCATAGTTGTATCCTGCTCTCTGGCTCCCTGTTGCTCAAGTGTCTTCTAGATGACTTCCTGAATGCCACCCTCTTGCAGCCATGCCTGCTTCACTCCCTCTTCCCACAGCTCATTTTTCTCTGTCTTTGTAGTCTCCACTCATCATTATCTCTCTTCCTCTGTCTTGCTCCCTGACCCTCTTTTTCTTCCAACATGCGCCTGTAGGTCTCCCTCTTCCTTTTCTATTTTTTTTAGTATATCTAATTCCACTACGGCCTCTCATCCCTTTTTAGCTTCCCAGCCTTTTTCAAAGACTAATGCCCATCAGAACGTGCACCACCTTCCAGCATCCCCTTTTACCTGGCAGATAGTTGCCCTGTGGCATCTAGGCCTCCAATTTCCTACAGCCTGCCAGTCATTTTGCTCCTTCCACTCCATTTTATCCTCCATTTTTTCCTTCCTTTCACTGACGCCAAACCTGCCTCCCTCTTGCAGCCATGCCTGCCAAACTCCCTCCCTCTTGCAACCTGCCTGCCGGGCTCCCTCCCTCTTCAAGCCACACCTTCCGGTCGGGCTCCCTCCCTCTTGCAGCCTTTCTTCCTGCCGGGCTCGCTCCCTCCCTCTTGCAGCCACGCCTGCCTGCCGGGCTCACTCCCTCCCTCTTGCAGCCACGCCTCCCTGCCGGGCTGCCTCCCTCCCTCTTGCAGACATGCCTGCCAGTCTCCCTCCCTCTTGCAGCCATGCCTGCCAAACTGCCTCCCTCTTGCAGCCACGCCTTCCAGCCGGGCTCCCTCCCTCTTGCAGCCACGCCTTCCAGCCGGGCTCCCTCCCTCTTGCAGCCACGCCTTCCAGCCGGGCTCCCTCCCTCTTGCAGCCTGCCTGCCTGCCGGGCTCCCTCCCTCTTGCAGCCTGCCTGCCTGCCGGGCTCCCTCCCTCTTGCAGCCTGCCTGCCTGCCGGGCTCCCTCCCTCTTGCAGCCTGCCTGCCTGCCGGGCTCCCTCCCTGTTGCAGCCACGCCTTCCTGCCGGGCTCCCTCCCTGTTGCAGCCACGCCTTCCTGCTGGACTCCTTCCCTCCCTCTAGCAGCCTGTCTTCCTGCCGGGCTCTTTCCCTCCCTCTTGCAGCCATGCCTGCCGGGCTCTTTCCCTCCCTCTTGCAGCCAATGGCTGCTTGCCGGGCTCGCTCCCTCCCTCTTGCAGACAATGCCTGTCTGCTGGCCTCCCTCCCTCTTTTAGCCACGCCTGCCTGACGGGCTCCCTCTCTCCCTCTTAGCGCCACGCCTGCCTGCCGGGCTCCCTCCCTCTCTCTTGTAGCCTGCCTGCCGGGCTCACTCACTCTCTCTTGCAGCCTGCCTGCCGGGCTCGCTCCCTCCCTCTTGCAGCCTGCCTGCCGGGCTCCCTCCCTCCCTCTTGCAGCCACGCCTGCCTGCAGGGCTCCCTCCCTCTCTCTTTCAGCCACGCCTGCCTGCAGGGCTCCCTCCCTCTCTCTTGCAGCCACGCCTGCCTACCGGGCTCCCTCCCTCTCTCTTGCAGCAACGCCTGCCTACCGGGCTCGCTCCCTCTTGCAGCCACGTCTGCCTGCTGGGCTCCCTCCCTCCCTCTCTCTTGCAGCCAATGCCTGTCTGCCGGATTCCCTCCCACAACCTTGCCATCACTCCTGCCTGTCGGACTCCCTCCTTCCCTTTTTACAGGCAGGCCTGCCTGCTGGGCTCGCTCCCTACCTCTTGCAGGCTGCCTGCCGGGCTCGCTCCCTCCCTCTTGCAGCCTGTTTTCCTGCCGGGCTCGCTCCCTCCCTCTTGCAGCCTGTTTTCCTGCCGAGCTCGCTCCCTCCCTCTTGCAGCCAGGCCTGCCTGCCGGGCTCGCTCCCTCCCTCTTGCAGCCAGGCCTGCCTGCCGGGCTCGCTCCCTCCCTCTTGCAGCCACGCCTGCCTGCCGGGCTCGCTCCCTCCCTCTTGCAGCCACGCCTGCCTGCCGGGCTGCCTCCCTCCCTCTTGCAGCCACGCCTGCCTGCCGGGCTCGCTCTCTCCCTCTTGCAGCCACGCCTGCCTGCCGGGCTACCTCCCTCTTGCAGACAATACCTGCATGCCGGGGTCCCTCCATCCTTCTTGCTGCCACGCCTGCCTGCCGGGCTCCCTCCCTCTTCAAGCCACACCTTTCAGCCGGGCTCCCTCCCTCTTGCAGCCTTTCTTCCTGCCGTGCTCCCTCCCTCCCTCTTGCAGCCTGTCTTACTGCTGGGCTCACTCCCTCCCTCTTGCAGCCTGCCTGCCGGGCTCGCTCCCTCCCTCTTGCAGCCACGCCTGCCTGCCGGGCTCCCTCCCTTTTGCAGCCACGCCTGCCTGCCGGGCTGCCTCCCTCCCTCTTGCAGCCACGCCTGCCTGCCGGGCTGCCTCCCTCCCTCTTGCAGCCACGCCTGCCTGCCGGGCTGCCTCCCTCCCTCTTGCAGCCATGCCTGCCTGCCGGGCTGCCTCCCTCCTTCTTGCAGCCATGCCTGCCTGCCGGGCTGCCTCCCTCCCTCTTGCAGCAACGCCTGCCTGCCTACTTCCCTCCCTCTTGCAACCTCCACTTTTTTCTGGCCTCTACCTCCCCGTGGCCTCCCATAACCTGTCAGCCTCCCACCTCTTTTCGGCCTCCTTTTTTCTGGCCTCTACTGCCCTCCAGCCTCCCACCTCTTTTCGGCCTCCCACCCCTTTTTGGATTCCACAGTTTTCTTGCCTTTATTTCCCCCCCAGCCTCTCTTTTAAGTTCTTTGCAGCTTTTCTGCACTCTTTTTAGTGGTGCCTTGATGTTCTCTTTGAAGAATTGAATCGATGGAAGAATTTGAATCTACTGATGGCTTAATCTCTCTCTCTGTTCTTCACTCTACCTGTCGTTTCTCAAGCTCCACCTCTCTGTACTTCTGTCTGTTGCTCTTGTTGGTTCCAGGCCAGCATCCTACTCCCTGTCTCTCTTTCTTCCACAGTTGTGTCCTGCTCTCTGGCTCCCTGTTGCTCAAGTGTCTTCTAGATGACTTCCTGAATGCCACCCTCTTGCAGCCATGCCTGCTTCACTCCCTCTTCCCACAGCTCATTTTTCTGTCTTTGTAGTCTCCACTCATCATTATCTCTCTTCCTCTGTCTTGCTCCCTGACCCTCTTTTTCTTCCAACATGCGCCTGTAGGTCTCCCTCTTCCTTTTCTAGTGTTTTCACCATCTCTAATTCCACTATGGCCTCTCATCCCTTTTTGGCTTCCCAGCCTTTTTCAAAGACTAATGCCCATCAGAACGTGAACCACCTTCCAGCATCCCCTTTTACCTGGCAGATAGTTGCCCTGTGGCATCTAGGCCTCCAATTTCGTACAGCCTGCCAGTCATTTTGCTCCTTCCACTCCATTTTATCCTCCATTTTTTCCTTCCTTTCACTGACGCCAAGCCTGCCTCCCTCTTACAGCCATGCCTGCCGGGCTCCCTCCCTCTTGCAGCCTGCCTGCCGGGCTCCCTCCCTCTTGCAGCCACGCCTTCCAGCCGGGCTCCCTCCCTCTTGCAGCCTGTCTTCCTGCCGGGCTCGCTCCCTCCCTCTTGCAGCCTGCCTGCCGGGCTCCCTCCCTCTTGCAGCCACGCCTGCCTGCCGGGCTCCATCCCTCTTGCAGCCACGCCTGCCTGCCGGGCTCCATCCCTCTTGCAGCCACGCCTTCCTGCCGGGCTCCCTCCCTCTTGTAGCCAAGCCTTCCTGCCGGGCTCCCTCCCTCTTGTAGCCACGCCTGCCTGCCAGGCTCCCTCCCTCTTTCAGCCAGGCCTGCCTGCTGGATTCGCTCCCTCCCTCTTGGAGCCTGCCTGCCGGGCTCCCTCCCTCCCTCTTGCCGCCACTCCTGCCTGCCGGGTTCCCTCCCCTCCATTTTGCAGCCATGCCTGCCTGCCGGGCTCGCTCCCTCCCTCTTGCAGCCACGCCTGCCTGCCGGGCTCCGTCCCTCTTGCAGCCACCCCTTCCTGCCGGGCTCCCTCCCTCCCTCTTGCAGCCTGTCTTCCTACCGGGCTCGCTCCCTCCCTCTTGAAGACTGCCAGCCAGGCTCGCTCCCTCCCTCTTGCAGCCTGCCTTCCGGGCTCCCTCCCTCTCTCTTTCAGCCACGCCTGCCTGCCGGGCTCGCTGACTCTTGAAGCCATGCCTGCCTGCCGGGCTCCCTCCCTCTCTCTTGCCGCCACTTCTGCCTGCCGGGTTCCCTCCCTCCCGTTTGCAGCCAGGCCTGCCTGCCGGGCTCGCTCCCTCCCTCTCGCAGCCACGCCTGCCTGCCGGACTCGCTCCCTCCCTCTTGCAGACACGCCGCCTGCCGGGCTGCCTCCCTCCCTCTTGCAGCCAAGCCTGCCTGCCCGGCTTCCTCCCTCTCTCTTGCCGCCACTCCTTCCTGCCGGGTTCCCTCCCCTCCATTTTGCATGCAGGCCTGCCTCCTGGGCTCGCTCCCTCCCTCTCGCAGCCTGCCTGCCGGGCTCGCTCCCTCTCTCTTGCAGCCACGCCTGCCTGCCGGGCTCGCTCCCTCCCTCTTGCAGCCACGCCTGCCTGCCGGGCTCCCTCCCTCTTGCAGCCAATACCTGCATGCCGGGTTCCCTCCGTCCTTCTTGCTGCCACGCCTGTCTGCTGGGCTCCCTCCCTCTTCAAGCCACACCTTCCAGCCGGGCTCCCTCCCTCTTGCAGCCTTTCTTCCTGCCGTGCTCCCTCCCTCCCTCTTGCAGCCTGTCTTCCTGCTGGGCTCGCTCCCTTCCTCTTGCAGCCTGCCTGCCGGGCTCGCTCCCTCCCTCTTGCAGCCACGCCTGCCTCCCGGGCTGCCTCCCTCCCTTTTGCAGCCACGCCTGCCTGCCGGGCTGCCTCCCTCCCTCTTGCAGCCACGTCTGCCTGCTGGGCTCCCTCCCTCCCTCTCTCTTGCAGCCAATGCCTGTCTGCCGGATTCCCTCCCACAACCTTGCCATCACTCCTGCCTGTCGGACTCCCTCCTTCCCTTTTTACAGGCAGGCCTGCCTGCTGGGCTCGCTCCCTACCTCTTGCAGGCTGCCTGCCGGGCTCGCTCCCTCCCTCTTGCAGCCTGTTTTCCTGCCGGGCTCGCTCCCTCCCTCTTGCAGCCTGTTTTCCTGCCGGGCTCGATCCCTCCTTCTTGCAGCCAGGCCTGCCTGCCGGGCTCGCTCCCTCCCTCTTGCAGCCACGCCTGCCTGCCGGGCTCGCTCCCTCCCTCTTGCAGCCACGCCTGCCTGCCGGGCTGCCTCCCTCCCTCTTGCAGCCACGCCTGCCTGCCGGGCTCGCTCTCTCCCTCTTGCAGCCACGCCTGCCTGCCGGGCTACCTCCCTCTTGCAGACAATACCTGCATGCCGGGGTCCCTCCATCCTTCTTGCTGCCACGCCTGCCTGCCGGGCTACCTCCCTCTTCAAGCCACACCTTTCAGCCGGGCTCCCTCCCTCTTGCAGCCTTTCTTCCTGCTGTGCTCACTCCCTCCCTCTTGCAGCCTGTCTTACTGCTGGGCTCGCTCCCTCCCTCTTGCAGCCTGCCTGCCGGGCTCGCTCCCTCCCTCTTGCAGCCACGCCTGCCTGCCGGGCTCCCTCCCTTTTGCAGCCACGCCTGCCTGCCGGGCTGCCTCCCTCCCTCTTGCAGCCACGCCTGCCTGCCGGGCTGCCTCCCTCCCTCTTGCAGCCATGCCTGCCTGCCGGGCTGCCTCCCTCCCTCTTGCAGCCATGCCTGCCTGCCGGGCTGCCTCCCTCCCTCTTGCAGCCATGCCTGCCTGCCGGGCTGCCTCCCTCCCTCTTGCAGCAACGCCTGCCTGCCTACTTCCCTCCCTCTTGCAACCTCCACTTTTTTCTGGCCTCTACCTCCCCGTGGCCTCCCATAACCTGTCAGCCTCCCACCTCTTTTCGGCCTCCTTTTTTCTGGCCTCTACTGCCCTCCAGCCTCCCACCTCTTTTCGGCCTCCCACCCCTTTTTGGATTCCACAGTTTTCTGGCCTTTATTTCCCTTCCAGCCTCTCTTTTAAGTTCTTTGCAGCTTTTCTGCACTCTTTTTAGTGGTGCCTTGATGTTCTCTTTGAAGAATTGAATCGATGGAAGAATTTGAATCTACTGATGGCTTAACCTCTCTCTCTGTTCTTCACTCTACCTGTCGTTTCTCAAGCTCCACCTCTCTGTACTTCTGTCTGTTGCTCTTGTTGGTTCCAGGCCAGCATCCTACTCCCTGTCTCTCTTTCTTCCACAGTTGTATCCTGCTCTCTGGCTCCCTGTTGCTCAAGTGTCTTCTAGATGACTTCCTGAATGCCACCCTCTTGCAGCCATGCCTGCTTCACTCCCTCTTCCCACAGCTCATTTTTCTCTGTCTTTGTAGTCTCCACTCATCATTATCTCTCTTCCTCTGTCTTGCTCCCTGACCCTCTTTTTCTTCCAACATGCGCCTGTAGGTCTCCCTCTTCCTTTTCTATTTTTTTTTAGTATATCTAATTCCACTACGGCCTCTCATCCCTTTTTAGCTTCCCAGCCTTTTTCAAAGACTAATGCCCATCAGAACGTGCACCACCTTCCAGCATCCCCTTTTACCTGACAGATAGTTGCCCTGTGGCATCTAGGCCTCCAATTTCCTACAGCCTGCCAGTCATTTTGCTCCTTCCACTCCATTTTATCCTCCATTTTTTCCTTCCTTTCATTGACGCCAAACCTGCCTCCCTCTTGCAGCCATGCCTGCCAAACTCCCTCCCTCTTGCAACCTGCCTGCCGGGCTCCCTCCCTCTTCAAGCCACACCTTCCGGCCGGGCTCCCTCCCTCTTGCAGCCTTTCTTCCTGCCGTGCTCCCTCCCTCCCTCTTGTAGCCACGCCTGCCTGCCGGGCTGCCTCCCTTCCTCTTGCAGCCACGCCTGCCTGCCGGGCTGCCTCGCTCCCTCTTGCATCCACGCCTTCCTGCCGGGCTCCCTCCCTCCCTCTTGCAGCCACGCCTTCCTGCCGGGCTCCCTCCCTCCCTCTTGCAGCCTGTCTTCCTACCGGGCTCGCTCCCTCCCTCTTGATGCCTGACATCCCGGCTCGTTCCCTCCCTCCTGCAGCCTGTCTTCCGGGCTCCCTCCCTCTATCTTGCAGCCACACCTGCGTGCCTGGCTCCCTCCCTCCCTCTTTCAGCCATGTCTGCCAGGCTCCCTCCCTCTTGCAGCCATGCCTGCCAAACTCCCTCCTTCTTGCAGCCTGCCTGCTGGGCTCCCTCCCTCTTGCAGCCACGCCTTCCAGCCGGGCTCCCTCCCTCTTGCAGCCTTTCTTCCTGCCGTGCTCACTCCCTCCCTCTTACAGCCTGTCTTCCTGCCGGGCTCGCTCCCTCCCTCTTGCAGCCTGCCTGCCGGGCACGCTCCGTCCCTCTTGCAGCCACGCCTGCCTGCCGGGCTTCCTCCCTCTTGCAGCCACGCCTGCCTGCCAGGCTCCATCCCTCTTCCAGTCACGCCTTCCTGCCGGGCTCCCTCACTATTTTAGCCACGCCTTCCTGCCGGGCTCCCTCCCTATTTTAGCCACGCCTGCCTGCCGGGCTCCCTCCGTCCTGTAGCCACACCTGCCTGCCAGGCTCCCTCCCTCTTTCAGCCAGGCCTGCCTGCCGGGCTCCGTCCCTCTCTCTAGCAGCCAATGCCTGCCTGCCGGGTTCCCTCCCTCTCTCTTGCCGCCACTCCTGCATGCCCGGTTCCCTCCCCTCCATTTTGCAGCCAGGCCTGCCTGCCGGGCTCGCTCCCTCCCTCTCGCAGCCTGCCTGCCGGGCTCGATCCCTCTCTCTTGCAGCCACGCCTGCCTGCCGGGCTCGCTCCCTCCCTCTTGCCGCCACGCCTGCCTGCCGGGCTCGCTCCCTCCCTCTTGCCGCCACGCCTGCCTGCCGGGCTCCCTCCCTCTTCAAGCCACACCTTCCAGCCGGGCTCCCTCCCTCTTGCAGCCTTTCTTCCTGCCGTGCTCCCTCCCTCCCTCTTGCAGCCTGTCTTCCTGCTGGGCTCGCTCCCTCCCTCTTGCAGCCTGCCTTTCGGGCTCGCTCCCTCCCTCTTGCAGCCACGCCTTCCTGCCGGGCTCCCTCCCTTTTGCAGCCACGCCTGCCTGCTGGGCTCCCTCCCTCTTGCAGCCACGCCTCCCTGCCGGGCTCGCTCCCTCCCTCTTGCAGCCACGCCTGCCTGCCGGGCTCGCTCCCTCCCTCTTGCAGCCACGCCTGCCTGCTGGGCTGCCTCCCTCCCTCTTGCAGCCACGCCTGCCTACCGGGCTGCCTCCCTCCCTCTTGCAGCCACGCCTGCCTGCCGGGCTGCCTCCCTCCCTCTTGCAGCCACGCCTGCCTGCCGGGCTCCCTCCCTCCCTCTTGCAGCCACGCCTTCCTGCCGGGCTCCGTCCCGCTTGCAGCCTGTCTTCCTACCCGGCTCGCTCCCTCCCTCTTGAAGCCTGCCAGCCAGGCTCGCTCCCTCCCTCTTGCAGCCTGCCTTCCGGGCTCCCTCCCTCTCTCTTGCAGCCACGCCTGCCTGCCGGGTTCGCTCACTCTTGAAGCCATGCCTGCCTGCCGGGCTCCCTCCCTCCCTCTTGCAGCCACTGCCTACCTGCCGGGCTCCCTCCCTCTCTCTTGCCGCCACTTCTGCCTGCCGGCTTCCCTCCCTCCCCTTTGCAGCCAGGCCTGCCTGCCGGGCTCGCTCCCTCCCTCTCGCAGCCACGCCTGCCTGCCGGGCTCGCTCCCTCCCTCTTGCAGCCACGCCTGCCTGCCGGGCTGCCACCCTCTGTCTTACAGCCATGCCTTCCTGCCCGGCGTCCTCCCTCCCTCTTGCAGCAACGCCTGCCTGCGTACTTCCCTCCTTCTTGCAACCTCCACGTTTTTCAGGCCTCTACCTCCCCTTGGCCTCCCACAACCCGTCAGCCTCCCACCTCTTTTCGGCCTCCTTTTTTCTGGCCTCTACTGCCCTCCAGCCTCCCACCTCTTTTCGGCCTCCCACCCCTTTTTGGATTCCACAGTTTTCTGGCCTTTATTTCCCTTCCAGCCTCTCTTTTAAGTTCTTTGCAGCTTTTCTGCACTCTTTTTAGTGGTGCCTTGATGTTCTCTTTGAAGAATTGAATCGATGGAAGAATTTGAATCTACTGATGGCTTAATCTCTCTCTCTGTTCTTCACTCTACCTGTCGTTTCTCAAGCTCCACCTCTCTGTACTTCTGTCTGTTGCTCTTGTTGGTTCCAGGCCAGCATCCTACTCCCTGTCTCTCTTTCTTCCACAGTTGTGTCCTGCTCTCTGGCTCCCTGTTGCTCAAGTGTCTTCTAGATGACTTCCTGAATGCCACCCTCTTGCAGCCATGCCTGCTTCACTCCCTCTTCCCACAGCTCATTTTTCTGTCTTTGTAGTCTCCACTCATCATTATCTCTCTTCCTCTGTCTTGCTCCCTGACCCTCTTTTTCTTCCAACATGCGCCTGTAGGTCACCCTCTTCCTTTACTAGTGTTTTCACCATCTCTAATTCCACTATGGCCTCTCATCCCTTTTTGGCTTCCCAGCCTTTTTCAAAGACTAATGCCCATCAGAACGTGCACCACCTTCCAGCATCCCCTTTTCCCTGGCAGATAGTTGCCCTGTGGCATCTAGGCCTCCAATTTCGTACAGCCTGCCAGTCATTTTGCTCCTTCCACTCCATTTTATCCTCCATTTTTTCCTTCCTTTCACTGACGCCAAGCCTGCCTCCCTCTTACAGCCATGCCTGCCGGGCTCCCTCCCTCTTGCAGCCTGCCTGCCGGGCTCCCTCCCTCTTGCAGCCACGCCTTCCAGCCGGGCTCCCTCCCTCTTGCAGCCTGTCTTCCTGCCGGGCTCGCTCCCTCCCTCTTGCAGCCTGCCTGCCGGTCTCGCTCCCTCCCTCTTGCAGCCACGCCTGCCTGCCGGGCTCCATCCCTCTTGCAGCCACGCCTGCCTGCCGGGCTCCATCCCTCTTGCAGCCACGCCTTCCTGCCGGGCTCCCTCCCTCTTGTAGCCACGCCTTCCTGCCGGGCTCCCTCCCTCTTGTAGCCACGCCTGCCTGCCAGGCTCCCTCCCTCTTTCAGCCAGGCCTGCCTGCTGGATTCGCTCCCTCCCTCTTGGAGCCTGCCTGCCGGGCTCCCTCCCTCCCTCTTGCCGCCACTCCTGCCTGCCGGGTTCCCTCCCCTCCATTTTGCAGCCATGCCTGCCTGCCGGGCTCGCTCCCTCCCTCTTGCAGCCACGCCTGCCTGCCGGGCTCTGTCCCTCTTGCAGCCACCCCTTCCTGCCGGGCTCCCTCCCTCCCTCTTGCAGCCTGTCTTCCTACCGGGCTCGCTCCCTCCCTCTTGAAGACTGCCAGCCAGGCTCGCTCCCTCCCTCTTGCAGCCTGCCTTCCGGGCTCCCTCCCTCTCTCTTTCAGCCACGCCTGCCTGCCGGGCTCGCTGACTCTTGAAGCCATGCCTGCCTGCCGGGCTCCCTCCCTCTCTCTTGCCGCCACTTCTGCCTGCCGGGTTCCCTCCCTCCCGTTTGCAGCCAGGCCTGCCTGCCGGGCTCGCTCCCTCCCTCTCGCAGCCAGGCCTGCCTGCCGGGCTCGCTCCCTCCCTCTCGCAGCCACGCCTGCCTGCCGGACTCGCTCCCTCCCTCTTGCAGACACGCCGCCTGCCGGGCTGCCTCCCTCCCTCTTGCAGCCAAGCCTGCCTGCCCGGCTTCCTCCCTCTCTCTTGCCGCCACTCCTTCCTGCCGGGTTCCCTCCCCTCCATTTTGCATGCAGGCCTGCCTCCCGGGCTCGCTCCCTCCCTCTCGCAGCCTGCCTGCCGGGCTCGCTCCCTCTCTCTTGCAGCCACGCCTGCCTGCCGGGCTCGCTCCCTCCCTCTTGCAGCCACGCCTGCCTGCCGGCTCCCTCCCTCTTGCAGCCAATACCTGCATGCCGGGGTCCCTCCGTCCTTCTTGCTGCCACGCCTGTCTGCTGGGCTCCCTCCCTCTTCAAGCCACACCTTCCAGCCGGGCTCCCTCCCTCTTGCAGCCTTTCTTCCTGCCGTGCTCCCTCCCTCCCTCTTGCAGCCTGTCTTCCTGCTGGGCTCGCTCCCTTCCTCTTGCAGCCTGCCTGCCGGGCTCGCTCCCTCCCTCTTGCAGCCACGCCTGCCTGCCGGGCTGCCTCCCTCCCTTTTGCAGCCACGCCTGCCTGCCGGGCTGCCTCCCTCCCTCTTGCAGCCACGCCTGCCTGCCGGGCTGCCTCCCTCCCTCTTGCAGCCACGCCTGCCTGCCGGGCTCCCTCCCTCCCTCTTGCAGCCGCGCCTGCCTGCCGGGCTCCCTCCCTCCCTCTTGCAGCCACGCATGCCTGCCGGGCTTCCTCCATCTTGCAGCCACGCCTTCCTGCCAGGCTCCCTCCCTCTTGCAGCCATGCTTGCCTACCGGGCTCCGTCCCTCTTGCAGCCACCACTGCCTGCCGGGCTCGCTCCCTCCCTCTTGCAGCCATGCCTGCCTGCCGGGCTCGCTCCCTCCCTCTTGCAGCCATGCCTGCCTGCCGGGCTCCCTCCCTCCCTCTTGCAGCCACGCCTGCCTGCCGGGCTCCCTCCCTCTATCTTGCAGCCACACCTGCGTGCCTGGCTCCCTCCCTCCCTCTTTCAGCCATGCCTGCCAGTCTCCCTCCCTCTTGCAGCCATGCCTGCCAAACTCCCTCCTTCTTGCAGCCTGCCTGCTGGGCTCCCTCCCTCTTGCAGCCACGCCTTACTGCCGGGCTCCCTCCCTCTTGCAGCCTTTCTTCCTTCCGGGCTCGCTCCCTCCCTCTTGCAGCCTGCCTGCAGGGCACGCTCCGTCCCTCTTGCAGCCACGCCTGCCTGCCGGGCTTCCCCCTCTTGCAGCCACGCCTGCCTGCCGGGCTCCATCCCTCTTGCAGTCACGCCTGCCTGCCGGGCTCCCTCCCTATTGTAGCCACGCCTTCCTGCCGGGCTCCCTCCGTCCTTTAGCCACACCTGTCTGCCAGGCTCCCTCCCTCTTTCAGCCAGGCCTGCCTGCCGGGATCGCTCCCTCCCTCTCGCAGCCTGCCTGCCGGGCTCGCTCCCTCTCTCTTGCCGCCACGCCTGCCTGCCGGGCTCGCTCCCTCGCTCTTGCCGCCACGCCTGCCTGCCGGGATCGCTCCCTCGCTCTTGCCGCCACGCCTGCCTGCCGGGCTCCCTCCCTCTTCAAGCCACACCTTCCAGCCGGGCTCCCTCCCTCTTGCAGCCACGCCTGCCTGCCGGGCTCCCTCCCTATTGCAGCCACGCCTTCCTGCCGGGCTCCCTCCCTATTGTAGCCACGCCTTCCTGCTGGGCTCCCTCCCTCTTGTAGCCACGTCTGCCTGCCAGGCTCCCTCCCTCTTTCAGCCAGGCCTGTCTGCTGGATTCGCTCCCACCCTCTTGGAGCCTGCCTGCTGGGCTCCCTCCCTCCCTCTTGCAGCCAGGCCTGCCTGCCGGGCTCCCTCCCTCTCTCTTGCCGCCACTCCTGCCTGCCGGGTTCCCTCCCCTCCATTTTGCAGCCAGGCCTGCCTCCCGGGCTCGCTCCCTCCCTCTCGCAGCCTGCCTGCCGGGCTCGCTCCCTCTCTCTTGCAGCCATGCCTGCCTGCCGGGCTCCCTCCCTCCCTCTTGCAGCCTGTCTTCCTACAGGGCTCGCTCCCTCCCTCTTGCAGCCTGCCTTCCGGGCTCCCTCCCTCTCTCTTTAAGCCACGCCTGCCTGCCGGGCTCACTGAATCTTGAAGCCATGCCTGCCTGCCAGGCTCTCTCCCTCCCTCTTGCAGCCAATGCCTGCCTGCCGGGCTCCCTCCCTCTTCAAGCCACACCTTCCGGCCGGGCTCCCTCCCTCTTGCAGCCATGACTGCTGCCAGGCTCCGTTTCTCTTGCAGCCACGCCTGCCTGCCGGGCTCGCTCACTCTTGAAGCCATGCCTGCTTGCCGGGCTCCCTCCCTCTTACAGCCTTTCTTCCTGCCGTGCTCCCTCCCTCCCTCTTGCAGCCTGTCTTCCTGCTGGGCTCGCTGCCTCCCTCTTGCAGCCACGCCTGCCTGCCAGGCTCCCTCCCTTTTGCAGCCCCGCCTACCTGCCGGGTTCCCTCCCTCTTGCAGCCACGCCTGCTGTGCTGGGCTCGCTCCCTCCCTCTTGCAGCCACGCCTGCCTGCCGGGCTCCGTCCCTCTTGCAGCCACGCCTTCCTGCCGGGCTCCCTCCCTCCGTCTTGCAGCCTGTCTTCCTACCGGGCTCGCTACCTCCCTCTTGAAGTCTGCCAGCCAGGCTCGCTCCCTCTCTCTTGCAGCCATGCCTGCCATCCGGGCTCCCTCCCTCTCTCTTGCAGCCATGCCTGCCTGCCGGGCTCGCTGACTCTTGAAGCCACGCCTGCCTGCCGGGCTCGCTCCGTCCTTCTTGCAGCCACGCCTGCCTGCCGGGCTTCCTCCCTCTTGCAGCCAATACCTGCCTGCCGGGCTGCCTCCCTCCCTCTTGCAGCCACGCCTGCCTGCCGGGCTGCCTCCCTCCCTCTTGCAGCCACGCCTTCCTGACGGGCTGCCTCCCTCCGTCTTGCAGCCACGCCTGCCTGCCGGGCTCCCTCCCTCCTTCTTGCAGCCACGCCTGCCTGCCGGGCTCCCTCCCTCTTGCAGCCACGCCTGCCTGCCAGGCTCCCTCCCTACCTCTTGCAGCCACGCCTTCCTGCCGGGCTCCGTCCCTCTTGCAGCCACGCCTTCCTGCCGGGCTCCCTCCCTCCCTCTTGCAGCCTGTCTTCCTACCGGGATCGCTCCCTCCCTCTTGAAGTCTGCCAGCCAGGCTCGCTCCCTCCATCTTGCAGCCTGCCATCCGGGCTCCCTCCCTCTCTCTTGCAGCCACGCCTGCCTGCCGGGCTCGCTGACTCTTGAAGCCACGCCTGCCTGCCGGGCTCGCTCCCTCCTTCTTGCAGCCACGCCTGCCTGCCGGGCTTCCTCCCTCTTGCAGCCAATACCTGCATGCCGGGGTTCCTCCCTCCCTCTTGCAGCCATGCCTGCCTGCCGGGCTGCCTCCCTCCCTCTTGCAGCCATGCCTGCCTGCCGGGCTGCCTCCCTCCCTCTTGCAGCCACGCCTGCCTGACGGGCTGCCTCCCTCCGTCTTGCAGCCACGCCTGCCTGCCGGGCTCCCTCCCTCCCTCTTGCAGCCACGCCTGCCTGCCGGGCTCCCTCCATCTTGAAGCCAGGCCTTCCTGCCGGGCTCCCTCCCTATTGTAGCCACGCCTTTCTGCTGGGCTCCCTCCCTCTTGTAGCTAGGCCTGCCTGCCGGACTCGGTTCCTCCCTCTAGCAACCTGCCTGCCGTGCTCCCTCCCTCCCTCTTGCAGACAATGCCTGCCTGCCTGCCTCCCTCCCTCTTGCAGTCACCACTGCCTGCCGGGCTCCCACCCTCTTGTAGCCACGCCTTCCTCCCGGGCTCGCTCCCTACATCTTGCAGCCACGCCTGCCTGCCGGGCTCGCTCCCTCCTTCTTGCAGCCACGCCTGCCTGCCGGGCTTCCTCCCTCTTGCAGCCAATACCTGCATGCCGGGGTTCCTCCGTCCTTCTTGCTGCCACGCCTGCCTGCCGGGCTGCCTCCCTCCCTCTTGCAGCCATGCCTGCCTGACGGGCTGCCTCCCTCCCTCTTGCAGCCACGCCTGCCTGCCGGGCTGCCTCCCTCCCTCTTGCAGCCATGCCTGCCTGACGGGCTGCCTCCCTCCCTTTTGCAGCCACGCCTGCCTGCCGGGCTCGCTGACTCTTGAAGCCATGCCTGCCTGCCGGGCTCCCTCCCTCCCTCTTGCAGCCAGGCCTGCCTGCCGGGCTGCCTCCCTCCCTCTTGCAGCATCGCATGCCTGCCGGGCTCCCTCCCTACCTCTTGCAGCCACGCCTTCCTGCCGCGCTCCCTCCCTCCCTCTTGCAGCCTGTTTCCTACCTGGCTCGCTCCCTCCCTCTTGAAGCCTGCCAGCTAGACTCTCTCCCTCCCTCTTGCAGCCTGCCTTCCGGACTCCCTCCCTCTCTCTTGCAGCCACGCCTGCCTGCCGGGCTCGCTCACTCTTGAAGCCATGCCTGCCTGCCGGGTTCCCTCCCTCCCTCTTGCAGCCAATGCCTGCCTGCCGGGCTCGCTCCCTCTCTCTTCACGCCACTTCTGCCTGCCAGGTTCCCTCCCTCCCCTTTGCAGCCAGGCCTGCCTGCCGGGCTCGCTCCCTCCCTCTTGCAGCCTGCCTGCCGGGCTCGCTCCCTCTCTCTTGAAGCCACGTATGCCTGCCGGGCTTCCTCCCTCTTGCAGTCACGCCTTCCTGCCAGGCTCCATCCCTCTTGCAGCCACGCCTTCCTGCCGGGCTCCCTCCATATTGTAGCCACGCCTTCCTGCCGGGCTCCCTCCCTCTTGTAGCCACGCCTGCCTGCCAGGCTCCCTCCCTCTTTCAGCCAGGCCTGCCTGCCGGACTCGCTCCCTCCCTCTTGGAGCCTGCCTGCCGGGCTTTCTCCCGCCCTCTTGCAGCCAATGCCTGCCTGCCGGGCTCCCTCCCTATCTCTTGCCGCCACTCCTGCCTGCCGGGTTCCCTTCCCTCCATTTTGCAGCGAGGCGTGCCTCCCGGGCTCGATCCCTCCCTCTCGCAGCCTGCCTGCCGGGCTCGCTCCCTCTCTCTTGCAGCCACGCCTGCCTGCCGGGCTCGCTCCCTCCCTCTTGCCGCCACGCCTGCCTGCAAGGCTCCCTCCCTGTTCAAGCCACACCTTCCAGCCGGGCTCCCTCCCTCTTGCAGCCTTTCTTCCTGCCGTGCTCCCTCCCTCCCTCTTGCCGCCACGCCTGCCTGCCGGGCTCGCTCCCTCCCTCTTGTGGCCACGCCTGCCTGCCGGGCTCGCTCCCTCCCTCTTGCGGCCACGCCTGCCTGCCGGGCTCGCTCCCTCCCTCTTGCAGCCACGCCTGCCTGCCGGGCTGCCTCCCTCCCTCTTGCAGCCACGCCTGCCTGCCCGACTTCCTCCCTCCCTCTTGCAGCAACGCCTGCCTGCCTACTTCCCTCCCTCTTGCAACCTCCACTTTTTCCTGGCCTCTACCTCCCCGTGGCCTCCCATAACCTGTCAGCCTCCCACCTCTTTTCGGCCTCCTTTATTCTGGCCTCTACTGCCCTCCAGCCTCCCACCTCTTTTCGGCCTCCCACCCCTTTTTGGATTCCACAGTTTTCTGGCCTTTATTTCCCTTCCAGCCTCTCTTTTAAATTCTTTGCAGCTTTTCTGCACTCTTTTTAGTGGTGCCTTGATGTTCTCTTTGAAGAATTGAATCGATGGAAGAATTTGAATCTACTGATGGCTTAATCTCTCTCTCTGTTCTTCACTCTACCTGTCGTTTCTCAAGCTCCACCTCTCTGTACTTCTGTCTGTTGCTCTTGTTGGTTCCAGGCCAGCATCCTACTCCCTGTCTCTCTTTCTTCCACAGTTGTGTCCTGCTCTCTGGCTCCCTGTTGCTCAAGTGTCTTCTAGATGACTTCCTGAATGCCACCCTCTTGCAGCCATGCCTGCTTCACTCCCTCTTCCCACAGCTCATTTTTCTCTGTCTTTGTAGTCTCCACTCATCATTATCTCTCTTCCTCTGTCTTGCTCCCTGACCCTCTTTTTCTTCCAACATGCGCCTGTAGGTCTCCCTCTTCCTTTTCTAGTGTTTTCAGCATCTCTAATTCCACTACGGCCTCTCATCCCTTTTTGGCTTCCCAGCCTTTTTCAAAGACTAATGCGCATCAGAACGTGCACCACCTTCCAGCATCCCCTTTTACCTGGCAGATAGTTGCCCTGTGGCATCTAGGCCTCCAATTTCCTACAGCCTGCCAGTCATTTTGCTCCTTCCACTCCATTTTATCCTCCATTTTTTCCTTCCTTTCACTGAGGCCAAGCCTGCCTCCCTCTTGCAGCCATGCCTGCCAAACTCCCTCCCTCTTGCAACCTGCCTGCCGGGCTCCCTCCCTCTTCAAGCCACACCTTCCGGCCGGGCTCCGTCCCTCTTGCAGCCTTTCTTCCTGCCGTGCTCCCTCCCTCCATCTTGCAGCCATGACTGCTGCCGGGCTGCCTCCCTTCCTCTTGCAGCCACGCCTGCCTGCCGGGCTGCCTCGCTCCCTCTTACAGCCACGCCTTCCTGCCGGGCTCAGTCCCTCTTGCAGCCACGCCTTCCTGCCGGGCTCCCTCCCTCCCTCTTGCAGCCTGTCTTCCTACCGGGCTCGCTCCCTCCCTCTTGAAGCCTGACATCCCGGCTCATTCCCTCCCTCCTGCAGCCTGTCTTCCGGGCTCCCTCCCTCTCTCTTGCAGCCACACCTGCCTGCCGGGCTCGCTCACTCTTGAAGCCATGCCTGCTTGCCGGGCTCCCTCCCTCCCTCTTGCATCCAATGCCTGCCTGCCGGGCTCCCTCCCTCTCTCTTGCCGCCACTTCTGCCTGCCGGGTTCCCTCCCACCCATTTGCAGCCAGGCCTGCCTGCCGGGCTCGCTCAATCTTGAAGCCATGCCTGCCTGCAGGGCTCCCTCCCTCCCTCTTGCAGCCATGCCTGCCTGCCGGGCTGCCTCCCTCCCTCTTGCAGCCACGCCTGCCTGCCGGGCTCCCTCCCTCTCTCTTGCAGCCACACATGCCTGCCTGGCTCCCTCCCTCCCACTTGCAGCCAGGCCTGCCTTCCGGGCTCCATCCATCTTGCAGTCAGGCCTTCCTGCCGGGCTCCCTCCATATTGTAGCCACGCCTTTCTGCTGGGCTCCCTCCCTCTTGTAGCCACGCCTGCCTGCCGGACTCGGTCCCTCCCTCTTGCAGCCACGCCTGCCTGCCGGGCTCCCTCCCTCCCTCTTGCAGACAATGCCTGCCTGCCTAGCTCCCTCCCTCTAGCAGCCACCACTGCCTGCTGGGCTCCCACCCTCTTGCACCCACGCCTGCCTCCCGGGTTCGCTCCCTCCCTCTTGAAGCCTGACATCCCGGCTCATTCCCTCCCTCCTGCAGCCTGTCTTCCGGGCTCCCTCCCTCTCTCTTGCAGCCACACTTGCCTGCCAGGCTCGCTCCCTCTTGCAGCCACGCCTTCCTGCCGGGCTCCCACCCTCCCTCTTGCAGCCTGTTTTCCTGCCGGGCTCGCTCCCTCCCTCTTGCAGCCATGCCTGCCTACCAGGCTCCGTCCCTCTTGCAGCCACCACTGCCTGCCGGGCTCCCACCCTCTTGCAGCCAGGCCTGCCTGCCGGGCTCGCTCCCTCCCTCTTGCAGCCACGCCTGCCTGCCGGGCTGCCTCCCTCCCTCTTGCAGCCACGCCTGCCTGCCGGGCTCCCTCCCTCTCTCTTGCAGCCACACCTGCCTGCCAGGCTCCCTCCCTCTTTCAGCCAGGCCTGCCTGCCGGACTCGCTCCCTCCCTCTTGGAGCCTGCCTGCTGGGCCTTCTCCCGCCCTCTTGCAGCCAATGCCTGCCTGCCGGGCTCCCTCCCTATCTCTTGCCGCCACTCCTGCCTGCCGGGTTCCCTCCCCTCCATTTTGCAGCGAGGCCTGCCTTCCGGGCTCGCTCCCTCCCTCTCGCAGCCTGCCTGCTGGGCTCGCTCCCTCTCTCTTGCAGCCACGCCTGCCTGTCGGGCTCGCTCCCTCCCTCTTGCCGCCACGCCTGCCTGCCGGGCTCCCTCCCTCTTCAAGCCACACCTTCCAGCCGGGCTCCCTCCCTCTTGCAGCCTTTCTTCCTGCCGTGCTCCCTCCCTCCCTCTTGCCGCCACGCCTGCCTGCCGGGCTCGCTCCCTCCCTCTTGCAGCCACGCCTGCCTGCCGGACTCGCACCCTCCCTCTTGCATCCAATGCCTGCCTGCCGGGCTCCCTCCCTCTCTCTTGCCGCCACTTCTGCCTGCCGGGTTCCCTCCCTCTCCTTTGCAGCCAGGCCTGCCTGCCGGGCTCGCTCCCTCCCTCTCGCAGCCACGCCTGCCTGCCGGGCTCGCTCCCTCCCTCTTGCAGCCACGCCTGCCTGCCGGGCTGCCTCCCTCCCTCTTGCAGCCATGCCTGCCTGCCCGGCTTCCTCCCTCTCTCTTGCAGCAACGCCTGCCTGCCTACTTCCGTCCTTCTTGCAACCTCCACTTTTTTCTGGCCTCTACCTCCCTGTGGCCTCCCACAACCTTTCAGCCTCCCACCTCTTTTCGGCCTCCTTTTTTCTGGCCTCTACTGCCCTCCAGCCTCCCACCTCTTTTCGGCCTCCCACCCCTTTTTGGATTCCACAGTTTTCTGGCCTTTATTTCCCTTCCAGCCTCTCTTTTAAGTTCTTTGCAGCTTTTCTGCACTCTTTTTAGTGGTGCCTTGATGTTCTCTTTGAAGAATTGAATCGATGGAAGAATTTGAATCTACTGATGGCTTAATCTCTCTCTCTGTTCTTCACTCTACCTGTCGTTTCTCAAGCTCCACCTCTCTGTACTTCTGTCTGTTGCTCTTGTTGGTTCCAGGCCAGCATCCTACTCCCTGTCTCTCTTTCTTCCACAGTTGTGTCCTGCTCTCTGGCTCCCTGTTGCTCAAGTGTCTTCTAGATGACTTCCTGAATGCCACCCTCTTGCAGCCATGCCTGCTTCACTCCCTCTTCCCACAGCTCATTTTTCTCTGTCTTTGTAGTCTCCACTCATCATTATCTCTCTTCCTCTGTCTTGCTCCCTGACCCTCTTTTTCTTCCAACATGCGCCTGTAGGTCTCCCTCTTCCTTTTCTATTTTTTTCAGTATATCTAATTCCACTACGGCCTCTCATCCCTTTTTGGCTTCCCAGCCTTTTTCAAAGACTAATGCCCATCAGAACGTGCACCACCTTCCAGCATCCCCTTTTCCCTGGCAGATAGTTGCCCTGTGGCATCTAGGCCTCCAATTTCCTACAGCCTGCCAGTCATTTTGCTCCTTCCACTCCATTTTATCCTCCATTTTTTCCTTCCTTTCACTGACGCCAAGCCTGTCTCCCTCTTGCAGCCATGCCTGCCAGGCCCCATCCCTCCTGCAGCCAGGCCTGCCTGCCGGGCTCCCTCCCTCCCTCTTGAAGACAATGCCTGCCTGCCGGGCTCCCTCCCTCCCTCTTGCAGACAATGCCTGCCTGCCGGGTTCCCTCCCTCTCTCTTGCCGCCACTCCTGCCTGCCGGGTTCCCTCCCTCTCTCTTGCCGCCACTCCTGCCTGCCGGGTTCCCTCCCTCCATTTTGCAGCCAGGCCTGCCTGCTGGGCTCGCTCCCTCCCTCTCGCAGCCTGCCTCCCGGGCTCGCTCCCTACATCTTGCAGCCACGCCTGCCTGCCGGGCTCGCTCCCTCCTTCTTACAGCCACGTCTGCCTGCCGGGCTTCCTCCCTCTTGCAGCCAATACCTGCATGCCGGGGTTCCTCCATCCTTCTTGCCGCCACGCCTGCCTGCCGGGCTGCCTCCCTCCCTCTTGCAGCCATGCCTGCCTGCCGGGCTGCCTCCCTCCCTCTTCCAGCCATGCCTGCCTAACGGGCTGCCTCCCACCCTCTTGCAGCCACGCCTGCCTGCAGGGCTCGCTCCCTACATCTTGCAGCCACGCCTGCCTGCAGGGCTCGCTCCCTCCTTCTTGCAGCCACGCCTGCCTGCCGGGCTTCCTCCCTCTTGCAGCCAATACCTGTATGCCGGGGTTCCTCCATCCTTCTTGCCGCCATGCCTGCCTGCCGGGCTGCCTCCCTCCCTCTTGCAGCGACGCCTGCCTGCCGGGAAGCCTCCCTCCCTCTTGCAGCCACGCCTGCTTGCCGGGCTTCCTCCCTCTTGCAGCCAATACCTGCATGCCGGGGTTCCTCCCTCCCTCTTGCAGCCACTCCTGCCTGCCGGGCTGCCTCCCTCCCTCTTGCAGCCACGCCTGCCTGCCGGGCTGCCTCCCTCCCTCTTGCAGCCACGCCTGCCTGACGGGCTGCCTCCCTCCCTCTTGCAGCCACGCCTGCCTGACGGGCTGCCTCCCTCCCTCTTGCAGCCACGCCTGCCTGACGGGCTGCCTCCCTCCCTCTTGCAGCCACGCCTGCCTTCCGGGCTCCCTCCATCTTGCAGCCAGGCCTTCCTGCCGGGCTCCCTCCCTATTGTAGCCACGCCTTTCTGCCGGGCTCCCTCCCTCTTGTAGCCACGCCTGCCTGCCAGGCCCCATCCCTCTTGCAGCCATGCCTGCCAAACTCCCTCCTTCTTGCAGCCTGCCTGCTGGGCTCCCTCCCTCTTGCAGCCACGCCTTCCAGCCGGGCTCCCTCCCTCTTGCAGCCTTTCTTCCTGCCGTGCTCACTCCCTCCCTCTTGCAGCCTGTCTTCCTGCCGGGCTCGCTCCCTCCCTCTTGCAGCCTGCCTGCCGGGCATGCTCCCTCCCTCTTGCAGCCACGCCTGCCTGCCGGGCTTCCTCCCTCTTGCAGCCACACCTGCCTGCCAGGCTCCATCCCTCTTGCAGTCACACCTTCCTGCCGGGCTCCCTACCTATTGTAGCCACGCCTTCCTGCCAGGCTCCCTCCCTATTTTAGCCACGCCTTCCTGCCGGGCTCCCTCCGTCCTGTAGCCACACTTGCCTGCCAGGCTCCCTCCCTCTTTCAGCCAGGCCTGCCTGCCGGACTCGCTCCCTCCCTCTTGGAGCCTGCCTGCTGGGCCTTCTCCCGCCCTCTTGCAGCCAATGCCTGCCTGCCGGGCTCCCTCCCTATCTCTTGCCGCCACTCCTGCCTGCCGGGTTCCCTCCCCTCCATTTTGCAGCGAGGCCTGCCTTCCGGGCTCGCTCCCTCCCTCTCGCAGCCTGCCTGCTGGGCTCGCTCCCTCTCTCTTGCAGCCACGCCTGCCTGTCGGGCTCGCTCCCTCCCTCTTGCCGCCACGCCTGCCTGCCGGGCTCCCTCCCTCTTCAAGCCACACCTTCCAGCCGGGCTCCCTCCCTCTTGCAGCCTTTCTTCCTGCCGTGCTCCCTCCCTCCCTCTTGCCGCCACGCCTGCCTGCCGGGCTCGCTCCCTCCCTCTTGCAGCCACGCCTGCCTGCCGGACTCGCACCCTCCCTCTTGCATCCAATGCCTGCCTGCCGGGCTCCCTCCCTCTCTCTTGCCGCCACTTCTGCCTGCCGGGTTCCCTCCCTCTCCTTTGCAGCCAGGCCTGCCTGCCGGGCTCGCTCCCTCCCTCTCGCAGCCACGCCTGCCTGCCGGGCTCGCTCCCTCCCTCTTGCAGCCACGCCTGCCTGCCGGGCTGCCTCCCTCCCTCTTGCAGCCATGCCTGCCTGCCCGGCTTCCTCCCTCTCTCTTGCAGCAACGCCTGCCTGCCTACTTCCCTCCTTCTTGCAACCTCCACTTTTTTCTGGCCTCTACCTCCCTGTGGCCTCCCACAACCTTTCAGCCTCCCACCTCTTTTCGGCCTCCTTTTTTCTGGCCTCTACTGCCCTCCAGCCTCCCACCTCTTTTCGGCCTCCCACCCCTTTTTGGATTCCACAGTTTTCTGGCCTTTATTTCCCTTCCAGCCTCTCTTTTAAGTTCTTTGCAGCTTTTCTGCACTCTTTTTAGTGGTGCCTTGATGTTCTCTTTGAAGAATTGAATCGATGGAAGAATTTGAATCTACTGATGGCTTAACCTCTCTCTCTGTTCTTCACTCTACCTGTCGTTTCTCAAGCTCCACCTCTCTGTACTTCTGTCTGTTGCTCTTGTTGGTTCCAGGCCAGCATCCTACTCCCTGTCTCTCTTTCTTCCACAGTTGTGTCCTGCTCTCTGGCTCCCTGTTGCTCAAGTGTCTTCTAGATGACTTCCTGAATGCCACCCTCTTGCAGCCATGCCTGCTTCACTCCCTCTTCCCACAGCTCATTTTTCTCTGTCTTTGTAGTCTCCACTCATCATTATCTCTCTTCCTCTGTCTTGCTCCCTGACCCTCTTTTTCTTCCAACATGCGCCTGTAGGTCTCCCTCTTCCTTTTCTATTTTTTTCAGTATATCTAATTCCACTACGGCCTCTCATCCCTTTTTGGCTTCCCAGCCTTTTTCAAAGACTAATGCCCATCAGAATGTGCACCACCTTCCAGCATCCCCTTTTCCCTGGCAGATAGTTGCCCTGTGGCATCTAGGCCTCCAATTTCCTACAGCCTGCCAGTCATTTTGCTCCTTCCACTCCATTTTATCCTCCATTTTTTCCTTCCTTTCACTGACGCCAAGCCTGTCTCCCTCTTGCAGCCATGCCTGCCAGGCCCCATCCCTCCTGCAGCCAGGCCTGCCTGCCGGGCTCCCTCCCTCCCTCTTGAAGACAATGCCTGCCTGCCGGGCTCCCTCCCTCCCTCTTGCAGACAATGCCTGCCTGCCGGGTTCCCTCCCTCTCTCTTGCCGCCACTCCTGCCTGCCGGGTTCCCTCCCTCTCTCTTGCCGCCACTCCTGCCTGCCGGGTTCCCTCCCTCCATTTTGCAGCCAGGCCTGCCTGCTGGGCTCGCTCCCTCCCTCTCGCAGCCTGCCTCCCGGGCTCGCTCCCTACATCTTGCAGCCACGCCTGCCTGCCGGGCTCGCTCCCTCCTTCTTACAGCCACGTCTGCCTGCCGGGCTTCCTCCCTCTTGCAGCCAATACCTGCATGCCGGGGTTCCTCCATCCTTCTTGCCGCCACGCCTGCCTGCCGGGCTGCCTCCCTCCCTCTTGCAGCCATGCCTGCCTGCCGGGCTGCCTCCCTCCCTCTTCCAGCCATGCCTGCCTAACGGGCTGCCTCCCACCCTCTTGCAGCCACGCCTGCCTCCCGGGCTCGCTCCCTACATCTTGCAGCCACGCCTGCCTGCAGGGCTCGCTCCCTCCTTCTTACAGCCACGCCTGCCTGCCGGGCTTCCTCCCTCTTGCAGCCAATACCTGTATGCCGGGGTTCCTCCATCCTTCTTGCCGCCATGCCTGCCTGCCGGGCTGCCTCCCTCCCTCTTGCAGCGACGCCTGCCTGCCGGGAAGCCTCCCTCCCTCTTGCAGCCACGCCTGCTTGCCGGGCTTCCTCCCTCTTGCAGCCAATACCTGCATGCCGGGGTTCCTCCCTCCCTCTTGCAGCCACTCCTGCCTGCCGGGCTGCCTCCCTCCCTCTTGCAGCTACGCCTGCCTGCCGGGCTGCCTCCCTCCCTCTTGCAGCCACGCCTGCCTGACGGGCTGCCTCCCTCCCTCTTGCAGCCACGCCTGCCTGACGGGCTGCCTCCCTCCCTCTTGCAGCCACGCCTGCCTGACGGGCTGCCTCCCTCCCTCTTGCAGCCACGCCTGCCTTCCGGGCTCCCTCCATCTTGCAGCCAGGCCTTCCTGCCGGGCTCCCTCCCTATTGTAGCCACGCCTTTCTGCCGGGCTCCCTCCCTCTTGTAGCCACGCCTGCCTGCCAGGCCCCATCCCTCTTGCAGCCAGGCCTGCCTGCCGGACTCGGTCCCTCCCTCTTGCAGCCTGCCTGCCGGGCTCCCTCCCTCCCTCTTGCAGACAATGCCTGCCTGCCTGGCTCCCTCCCTCTTGCAGCCACCACTGCCTGCCGGGCTCCCACCCTCTTGCAGCCACGCCTGCCTCCCGGGCTCGCTCCCTACATCTTGCAGCCACGCCTGCCTGCCGGGCTCGCTCCCTCCTTCTTGCAGCCACGCCTGCCTGCCGGGCTTCCTCCCTCTTGCAGCCAATACCTGCATGCCGGGGTTCCTCCGTCCTTCTTGCTGCCACGCCTGCCTGCCGGGCTGCCTCCCTCCCTCTTGCAGCCATGACTGCCTGACGGGCTGCCTCCCTCCGTCTTGCAGCCACGCCTTCCTGCCGGGCTCCGTCCCTCTTGCAGCCACGCCTTCCTGCCAGGCTCCCTCCCTCCCTCTTGCAGCCTGTCTTCCTACCGGGCTCGCTCCCTTCCTCTTGCAGCCTGCCTGCCGGGCTCGCTCGCTCCCGATTGCAGCCACGCCTGCCTGCTGGGCTCCCTCCCTTTTGCAGCCACGCCTGCCTGCCGGGCTCGCTGACTCTTGAAGCCATGCCTGCCTGCCGGGCTCCCTCCCTCCCTCTTGCAGCCACGCCTGCCTGCCGGGCTGCCTCCCTCCCTCTTACAGCATCGCATGCCTGCCGGGCTGCCTCCCTTCCTCTTGCAGCCACGCCTTCCTGCCGGGCTCCCTCCCTCCCTCTTGCAGCCACGCCTTCCTGCCGCGCTCCGTCCCTCTTGCAGCCACGCCTTCCTGCCGGGCTCCCTCCCTCCCTCTTGCAGCCTGTCTTCCTACCTGGCTCGCTCCCTCCCTCTTGAAGCCTGCCAGCTAGACTCTCTCCCTCCCTCTTGCAGCCTGCCTTCCAGACTCCCTCCCTCTCTCTTGCAGCCACGCCTGCCTGCCGGGCTCGCTCACTCTTGAAGCCATGCCTGCCTGCCAGGTTCCCTCCCTCCCCTTTGCAGCCAGGCCTGCCTGCCGGGCTCGCTCCCTCCCTCTTGCAGCCTGCCTGCCGGGCTCGCTCCCTCTCTCTTGAAGCCACGTATGCCTGCCGGGCTTCCTCCCTCTTACAGCCACGCCTTCCTGCCAGGCTAAATCCCTCTTGCAGCCACGCCTTCCTGCCAGGCTAAATCCCTCTTGCAGCCACGCCTTCCTGCCGGGCTCCCTCCCTATTGTAGCCACGCCTTCCTGCCCGGCTCCCTCCCTCTTGTAGCCACGCCTTCCTGCCGGGCTCCCTCCCTCTTGTAGCCACGCCTGCCTGCCAGGCTCCCTCCCTCTTTCAGCCAGGCCTGCCTGCCGGACTCGCTCCCTCCCTCTTGGAGCCTGCCTGCTGGGCTTTCTCCCGCCCTCTTGCAGCCAATGCCTGCCTGCCGGGCTCCCTCCCTATCTCTTGCCGCCACTCCTGCCTGCCGGGTTCCCTCCCCTCCATTTTGCAGCGAGGCCTGCCTCCCGGGCTCGCTCCCTCCCTCTCGCAGCCTGCCTGCCGGGCTCGCTCCCTCTCTCTTGCAGCCACGCCTGCCTGCCGGGCTCGCTCCCTCCCTCTTGCCGCCACGCCTGCCTGCCGGGCTCCCTCCCTCTTCAAGCCACACCTTCCAGCCGGGCTCCTTCCCTCTTGCAGCCTTTCTTCCTGCCGTGCTTCCTCCCTCCCTCTTGCCGCCACGCCTGCCTGCCGGGCTCGCTCCCTCCCTCTTGCAGCCACGCCTGCCTGCCGGGCTCGCACCCTCCCTCTTGCAGCCAATGGCTGCCTGCCGGGCTCCCTCCCTCTCTCTTGCCGCCACTTCTGCCTGCCGGGTTCCCTCCCTGTCCTTTGCAGCCAGGCCTGCCTGCCGGGCTCGCTCCCTCCCTCTCGCAGCCACGCCTGCCTGCCGGGCTCGCTCCCTCCCTCTTGCAGCCACGCCTGCCTGCCGGGCT
This sequence comes from Athene noctua, assembly GCF_965140245.1. Taxonomy (NCBI): domain Eukaryota; kingdom Metazoa; phylum Chordata; class Aves; order Strigiformes; family Strigidae; genus Athene; species Athene noctua. The sequence continues at coordinate 56,550 of NC_134055.1, forward strand.
GCCTCCCTCCCTCTTGCAGCCATGCCTGCCTGCCCGGCTTCCTCCCTCTCTCTTGCAGCAACGCCTGCCTGCCGGGAAGCCTCCCTCCCTCTTGCAGCCACGCCTGCTTGCCGGGCTTCCTCCCTCTTGCAGCCAATACCTGCATGCCGGGCTGCCTCCCTCCCTCTTGCAGCCACGCCTGCCTGCCGGGAAGCCTCCCTCCCTCTTGCAGCCACGCCTGCTTGCCGGGCTTCCTCCCTCTTGCAGCCAATACCTGCATGCCGGGGTTCCTCCCTCCCTCTTGCAGCCACGCCTGCCTGCCGGGCTGCCTCCCTCCCTCTTGCAGCCACGCCTGCCTGACGGGCTGCCTCCCTCCGTCTTGCAGCCACGCCTGCCTGCCGGGCTCCCTCCCTCCCTCTTGCAGCCACGCCTGCCTGCCGGGCTCCCTCCATCTTGCAGCCAGGCCTTCCTGCCGGGCTCCCTCCCTATTGTAGCCACGCCTTTCTGCCGGGCTCCCTCCCTCTTGTAGCCACGCCTGCCTGCCAGGCCCCATCCCTCTTGCAGCCAGGCCTGCCTGCCGGACTCGGTCCCTCCCTCTTGCAGCCTGCCTGCCGGGCTCCCTCCCTCCCTCTTGCAGACAATGCCTGCCTGCCGGGCTCCCTCCCTCTCTCTTGCCGCCACTTCTGCCTGCCGGGTTCCCTCCCTGTCCTTTGCAGCCAGGCCTGCCTGCCGGGCTCGCTCCCTCCCTCTCGCAGCCACGCCTGCCTGCCGGGCTCGCTCCCTCCCTCTTGCAGCCACGCCTGCCTGCCGGGCTTCCTCCCTCTTGCAGCCAATACCTGCATGCCGGGGTTCCTCCGTCCTTCTTGCTGCCACGCCTGCCTGCCGGGCTGCCTCCCTCCCTCTTGCAGCCATGCCTGCCTGACGGGCTGCCTCCCTCCGTCTTGCAGCCACGCCTTCCTGCCGGGCTCCCTCCCTCTTGCAGCCACGCCTTCCTGCCAGGCTCCCTCCCTCCCTCTTGCAGCCTGTCTTCCTACCGGGCTCGCTCCCTTCCTCTTGCAGCCTGCCTGCCGGGCTCGCTCGCTCCCGATTGCAGCCACGCCTGCCTGCTGGGCTCCCTCCCTTTTGCAGCCACGCCTGCCTGCCGGGCTCGCTGACTCTTGAAGCCATGCCTGCCTGCCGGGCTCCCTCCCTCCCTCTTGCAGCCACGCCTGCCTGCCGGGCTGCCTCCCTCCCTCTTACAGCATCGCATGCCTGCCGGGCTGCCTCCCTCCCTCTTGCAGCCACGCCTTCCTGCCGGGCTCCCTCCCTCCCTCTTGCAGCCACGCCTTCCTGCCGCGCTCCGTCCCTCTTGCAGCCACGCCTTCCTGCCGGGCTCCCTCCCTCCCTCTTGCAGCCTGTCTTCCTACCTGGCTCGCTCCCTCCCTCTTGAAGCCTGCCAGCTAGACTCTCTCCCTCCCTCTTGCAGCCTGCCTTCCGGACTCCCTCCCTCTCTCTTGCAGCCACGCCTGCCTGCCGGGCTCGCTCACTCTTGAAGCCATGCCTGCCTGCCAGGTTCCCTCCCTCCCCTTTGCAGCCAGGCCTGCCTGCCGGGCTCGCTCCCTCCCTCTTGCAGCCTGCCTGCCGGGCTCGCTCCCTCTCTCTTGAAGCCACGTATGCCTGCCGGGCTTCCTCCCTCTTGCAGCCACGCCTTCCTGCCAGGCTAAATCCCTCTTGCAGCCACGCCTTCCTGCCGGGCTCCCTCCCTATTGTAGCCACGCCTTCCTGCCCGGCTCCCTCCCTCTTGTAGCCACGCCTTCCTGCCCGGCTCCCTCCCTCTTGTAGCCACGCCTTCCTGCCCGGCTCCCTCCCTCTTGTAGCCACGCCTTCCTGCCCGGCTCCCTCCCTCTTGTAGCCACGCCTTCCTGCCGGGCTCCCTCCCTCTTGTAGCCACGCCTGCCTGCCAGGCTCCCTCCCTCTTTCAGCCAGGCCTGCCTGCCGGACTCGCTCCCTCCCTCTTGGAGCCTGCCTGCTGGGCTTTCTCCCGCCCTCTTGCAGCCAATGCCTGCCTGCCGGGCTCCCTCCCTATCTCTTGCCGCCACTCCTGCCTGCCGGGTTCCCTCCCCTCCATTTTGCAGCGAGGCCTGCCTCCCGGGCTCGCTCCCTCCCTCTCGCAGCCTGCCTGCCGGGCTCGCTCCCTCTCTCTTGCAGCCACGCCTGCCTGCCGGGCTCGCTCCCTCCCTCTTGCCGCCACGCCTGCCTGCCGGGCTCCCTCCCTCTTCAAGCCACACCTTCCAGCCGGGCTCCCTCCCTCTTGCAGCCTTTCTTCCTGCCGTGCTCCCTCCCTCCCTCTTGCCGCCACGCCTGCCTGCCGGGCTCGCTCCCTCCCTCTTGCAGCCACGCCTGCCTGCCGGGCTCGCACCCTCCCTCTTGCAGCCAATGCCTGCCTGCCGGGCTCCCTCCCTCTCTCTTGCCGCCACTTCTGCCTGCCGGGTTCCCTCCCTGTCCTTTGCAGCCAGGCCTGCCTGCCGGGCTCGCTCCCTCCCTCTCGCAGCCACGCCTGCCTGCCGGGCTCGCTCCCTCCCTCTTGCAGCCACGCCTGCCTGCCGGGCTGCCTCCCTCCCTCTTGCAGCCATGCCTGCCTGCCCGGCTTCCTCCCTCTCTCTTGCAGCAACGCCTGCCTGCCGGGAAGCCTCCCTCCCTCTTGCAGCCACGCCTGCTTGCCGGGCTTCCTCCCTCTTGCAGCCAATACCTGCATGCCGGGCTGCCTCCCTCCCTCTTGCAGCCACGCCTGCCTGCCGGGAAGCCTCCCTCCCTCTTGCAGCCACGCCTGCTTGCCGGGCTTCCTCCCTCTTGCAGCCAATACCTGCATGCCGGGGTTCCTCCCTCCCTCTTGCAGCCACGCCTGCCTGCCGGGCTGCCTCCCTCCCTCTTGCAGCCACGCCTGCCTGCCGGGCTGCCTCCCTCCCTCTTGCAGCCACGCCTGCCTGCCGGGCTGCCTCCCTCCCTCTTGCAGCCACGCCTGCCTGACGGGCTGCCTCCCTCCGTCTTGCAGCCACGCCTGCCTGCCGGGCTCCCTCCCTCCCTCTTGCAGCCACGCCTGCCTGCCGGGCTCCCTCCATCTTGCAGCCAGGCCTTCCTGCCGGGCTCCCTCCCTATTGTAGCCACGCCTTTCTGCCGGGCTCCCTCCCTCTTGTAGCCACGCCTGCCTGCCAGGCCCCATCCCTCTTGCAGCCAGGCCTGCCTGCCGGACTCGGTCCCTCCCTCTTGCAGCCTGCCTGCCGGGCTCCCTCCCTCCCTCTTGCAGACAATGCCTGCCTGCCGGGCTCCCTCCCTCTCTCTTGCCGCCACTTCTGCCTGCCGGGTTCCCTCCCTGTCCTTTGCAGCCAGGCCTGCCTGCCGGGCTCGCTCCCTCCCTCTCGCAGCCACGCCTGCCTGCCGGGCTCGCTCCCTCCCTCTTGCAGCCACGCCTGCCTGCCGGGCTTCCTCCCTCTTGCAGCCAATACCTGCATGCCGGGGTTCCTCCGTCCTTCTTGCTGCCACGCCTGCCTGCCGGGCTGCCTCCCTCCCTCTTGCAGCCATGCCTGCCTGACGGGCTGCCTCCCTCCGTCTTGCAGCCACGCCTTCCTGCCGGGCTCCGTCCCTCTTGCAGCCACGCCTTCCTGCCGGGCTCCCTCCCTCCCTCTTGCAGCCTGTCTTCCTACCGGGCTCGCTCCCTTCCTCTTGCAGCCTGCCTGCCGGGCTCGCTCGCTCCCGATTGCAGCCACGCCTGCCTGCTGGGCTCCCTCCCTTTTGCAGCCACGCCTGCCTGCCGGGCTCGCTGACTCTTGAAGCCATGCCTGCCTGCCGGGCTCCCTCCCTCCCTCTTGCAGCCACGCCTGCCTGCCGGTCTGCCTCCCTCCCTCTTACAGCATCGCATGCCTGCCGGGCTGCCTCCCTTCCTCTTGCAGCCACGCCTTCCTGCCGGGCTCCCTCCCTCCCTCTTGCAGCCACGCCTTCCTGCCGCGCTCCGTCCCTCTTGCAGCCACGCCTTCCTGCCGGGCTCCCTCCCTCCCTCTTGCAGCCTGTCTTCCTACCTGGCTCGCTCCCTCCCTCTTGAAGCCTGCCAGCTAGACTCTCTCCCTCCCTCTTGCAGCCTGCCTTCCGGACTCCCTCCCTCTCTCTTGCAGCCACGCCTGCCTGCCGGGCTCGCTCACTCTTGAAGCCATGCCTGCCTGCCAGGTTCCCTCCCTCCCCTTTGCAGCCAGGCCTGCCTGCCGGGCTCGCTCCCTCCCTCTTGCAGCCTGCCTGCCGGGCTCGCTCCCTCTCTCTTGAAGCCACGTATGCCTGCCGGGCTTCCTCCCTCTTGCAGCCACGCCTTCCTGCCAGGCTAAATCCCTCTTGCAGCCACGCCTTCCTGCCGGGCTCCCTCCCTATTGTAGCCACGCCTTCCTGCCGGGCTCCCTCCCTATTGTAGCCACGCCTTCCTGCCCGGCTCCCTCCCTCTTGTAGCCACGCCTTCCTGCCGGGCTCCCTCCCTCTTGTAGCCACGCCTTCCTGCCGGGCTCCCTCCCTCTTGTAGCCACGCCTGCCTGCCAGGCTCCCTCCCTCTTTCAGCCAGGCCTGCCTGCCGGACTCGCTCCCTCCCTCTTGGAGCCTGCCTGCTGGGCTTTCTCCCGCCCTCTTGCAGCCAATGCCTGCCTGCCGGGCTCCCTCCCTATCTCTTGCCGCCACTCCTGCCTGCCGGGTTCCCTCCCCTCCATTTTGTAGCGAGGCCTGCCTCCCGGGCTCGCTCCCTCCCTCTCGCAGCCTGCCTGCCGGGCTCGCTCCCTCCCTCTTGCCGCCACGCCTGCCTGCCGGGCTCGCTCCCTCCCTCTTGCCGCCACGCCTGCCTGCCGGGCTCCCTCCCTCTTCAAGCCACACCTTCCAGCCGGGCTCCCTCCCTCTTGCAGCCTTTCTTCCTGCCGTGCTCCCTCCCTCCCTCTTGCCGCCACGCCTGCCTGCCGGGCTCGCTCCCTCCCTCTTGCCGCCACGCCTGCCTGCCGGGCTCGCACCCTCCCTCTTGCAGCCAATGCCTGCCTGCTGGGCTCCCTCCCTCTCTCTTGCCGCCACTTCTGCCTGCCGGGTTCCCTCCCTGTCCTTTGCAGCCAGGCCTGCCTGCCGGGCTCGCTCCCTCCCTCTCGCAGCCACGCCTGCCTGCCGGGCTCGCTCCCTCCCTCTTGCAGCCACGCCTGCCTGCCGGGCTGCCTCCCTCCCTCTTGCAGCCATGCCTGCCTGCCCGGCTTCCTCCCTCTCTCTTGCAGCAACGCCTGCCTGCCTACTTCCCTCCTTCTTGCAACCTCCACTTTTTTCTGGCCTCTACCTCCCTGTGGCCTCCCACAACCTTTCAGCCTCCCACCTCTTTTCGGCCTCTTTTTTTCTGGCCTCTACTGCCTTCCAGCCTCCCACCTCTTTTCGGCCTCCCACCCCTTTTTGGATTCCACAGTTTTCTGGCCTTTATTTCCCTTCCAGCCTCTCTTTTAAGTTCTTTGCAGCTTTTCTGCACTCTTTTTAGTGGTGCCTTGATGTTCTCTTTGAAGAATTGAATCGATGGAAGAATTTGAATCTACTGATGGCTTAATCTCTCTCTCTGTTCTTCACTCTACCTGTCGTTTCTCAAGCTCCACCTCTCTGTACTTCTGTCTGTTGCTCTTGTTGGTTCCAGGCCAGCATCCTACTCCCTGTCTCTCTTTCTTCCACAGTTGTGTCCTGCTCTCTGGCTCCCTGTTGCTCAAGTGTCTTCTAGATGACTTCCTGAATGCCACCCTCTTGCAGCCATGCCTGCTTCACTCCCTCTTCCCACAGCTCATTTTTCTCTGTCTTTGTAGTCTCCACTCATCATTATCTCTCTTCCTCTGTCTTGCTCCCTGACCCTCTTTTTCTTCCAACATGCGCCTGTAGGTCTCCCTCTTCCTTTTCTATTTTTTTCAGTATATCTAATTCCACTACGGCCTCTCATCCCTTTTTGGCTTCCCAGCCTTTTTCAAAGACTAATGCCCATCAGAACGTGCACCACCTTCCAGCATCCCCTTTTCCCTGGCAGATAGTTGCCCTGTGGCATCTAGGCCTCCAATTTCCTACAGCCTGCCAGTCATTTTGCTCCTTCCACTCCATTTTATCCTCCATTTTTTCCTTCCTTTCACTGACGCCAAGCCTGTCTCCCTCTTGCAGCCATGCCTGCCAGGCCCCATCCCTCCTGCAGCCAGGCCTGCCTGCCGGGCTCCCTCCCTCCCTCTAGCAGACAATGCCTGCCTGCCGGGCTCCCTCCCTCCCTCTTGCAGACAATGCCTGCCTGCCGGGCTCCCTCCCTCTCTCTTGCCGCCACTCCTGCCTGCCGGGTTCCCTCCCTCCATTTTGCAGCCAGGCCTGCCTGCTGGGCTCGCTCCCTCCCTCTCGCAGCCTGCCTCCCGGGCTCGCTCCCTACATCTTGCAGCCACGCCTGCCTGCCGGGCTCGCTCCCTCCTTCTTACAGCCACGCCTGCCTGCCGGGCTTCCTCCCTCTTGCAGCCAATACCTGCATGCCGGGGTTCCTCCATCCTTCTTGCCGCCACGCCTGCCTGCCGGTCTGCCTCCCTCCCTCTTGCAGCCATGCCTGCCTGCCGGGCTGCTTCCCTCCCTCTTGCAGCCATGCCTGCCTAACGGGCTGCCTCCCTCCCTCTTGCAGCCACGCCTGCCTGCCGGGCTCCCTCCCTCCCTATTGTAGCCACGCCTTTCTGCCGGGCTCCCTCCCTCTTGTAGCCACGCCTGCCTGCCAGGCCCCATCCCTCTTGCAGCCAGGCCTGCCTGCCGGACTCGGTCCCTCCCTCTTGCAGCCTGCCTGCCTGGCTCCCTCCCTCTTGCAGCCACCACTGCCTGCCGGGCTCCCACCCTCTTGCAGCCACGCCTGCCTCCCGGGCTCGCTCCCTACATCTTGCAGCCACGCCTGCCTGCCGGGCTCGCTCCCTCCTTCTTGCAGCCACGCCTGCCTGCCGGGCTTCCTCCCTCTTGCAGCCACGCCTGCCTGCCGGGCTGCCTCCCTCCCTCTTGCAGCCACGCCTGCCTGCCGGGCTCCCTCCCTCCCTCTTGCAGCCACGCATGCCTGCCGGGCTCCCTCCATCTTGCAGCCACGCCTTCCTGCCAGGCTCCCTCCCTCTTGCAGCCACGCCTTCCTGCCGGGCTCCCACCCTCCCTCTTGCAGCCTGTTTTCCTGCCGGTCTCGCTCCATCCCTCTTGCAGCCATGCCTGCCTACCGGGCTCCGTCCCTCTTGCAGCCACCACTGCCTGCTGGGCTCCCTCCCTCTTGCAGCCATGCCTGCCTCTCCGGCGTCCTCCCTCCCTCTTGCAGCAACGCCTGCCTGCCTACTTCCCTCCTTCTTGCAACCTCCACTTTTTTCTGGCCTCTACCTCCCCGTGGCCTCCCATAACCTGTCAGCCTCCCACCTCTTTTCGGCCTCCTTTTTTTTGGCCTCTACTGCTCTCCAGCCTCCCACCTCTTTTCGGCCTCCCACCCCTTTTTGGATTCCACAGTTTTCTGGCCTTTATTTCCCTTCCAGCCTCTCTTTTAAGTTCTTTGCAGCTTTTCTGCACTCTTTAGTGGTGCCTTGATGTTCTCTTTGAAGAACTGAATCGATGGAAGAATTTGAATCTACTGATGGCTTAATCTCTCTCTCTGTTCTTCACTCTACCTGTTGTTTCTCAAGCTCCACCTCTCTGTACTTCTGTCTGTTGCTCTTGTTGGTTCCAGGCCAGCATCCTACTCCCTGTCTCTCTTTCTTCCACAGTTGTGTCCTGCTCTCTGGCTCCCTGTTGCTCAAGTGTCTTCTAGATGACTTCCTGAATGCCACCCTCTTGCAGCCATGCCTGCCAAACTCCCTCCCTCTTGCAGCCACGCCTGCCTGCTGGGCTCCCTCCCTCTTCAAGCCACACCTTCCAGCCAGGCTCCCTCCCTCTTGCAGTTTTTCTTCCTGCGGTGCTCCCTCCCTTCCTCTTGCAGCCAGTTTTCCTGCCGGGCTCGCTCCCTCCCTCTTGCAGCCACGCCTGCCTGCCGGGCTCCCTCCCTCCCTCTTGCAGCCATGCCTGCCAGGCTCCCTCCCTCTTGCAGCCTGCCTGCCGCGCTCCCTCCCTCTTGCAGCCATGCCTTCCAGCAGGGCTCCCGCCCTATTGTAGCCAAGCCTTTCTGCCGGGCTCCCTCCCTCTTGTAGCCACGCCTGCCTGCCTACCTCCCTCCCTGTTTCATCCTGCCTGACTTCCTTCCTCCCACTTCCATCCTGACTGCCTGCCTCCCTCCCTGCCTCTGGAAGCCTCCACTTTTTTCTGGCCTCTACTCACCCACCGGCCTCCCACAGCCTGTCAGCCTCCCACCTCTTTTCGGCCTCCTTTTTTCTGGCCTCTACTGCCCCCCGGCCTCTTAACTCTTTTCAGCCTCCCACCCCTTTTTGGATACCCCATTTTTCTGGCCTGTATTTCCCTTCCAGCCTCTCTTTTAGGTCTCTTGCAGCTTTTCTGCACTCTTTTTAGTGGTGCCTTGATGTTCTCTTTGAAGAATTGTATCGCTGGAAGAATTTGAATCTACTGATGGCTTAATCTCTCTCTCTCTTCTTCACTCTTCCTGTCGTTTCTCAGGCTCCACCTCTCTGTACTTCTGTCTGTTGCTCTTGTTGGTTCCAGGCCAGCGTCCTACTCCGTGTCTCTCTTTCTTCCACAGTTGTGACCCGCTCTCTGGCTCCCTGTTGCTCACCTGTCTTCTAGATGCCTCCGTGCTGCCTCCTTTCTTTCCTGAGCCTTCTGGCCTCTTCCCATCGCTGACTTGATTGCCTTTCTCCACCTCTCTGCCTCGGACCTGTCCTTCTTATCTCTCAGTTACTACTGTTTCTTTGTCCATCTCTGCCTCGCTGCCTGTCCCGTTTCTCTTCTTCTCAGTCCTCCATCTTCTCCCAAACATTTTGCCTGTGGAGAGCCATACCTCTCTCTGTGGTGTTCTTTCCCGGTATAAACCAGTGCGCATTTCCCTGTGCCGTTCTCTCCTGCTCTGGGGCCTTTTCCCTTTCAGCTTGTAGCCCATCCCGATCCCTCTCCCTTTCTCCCTCTCTCGCTCTCTCACCCCTTCAATCCCTCTCCCTTCTTGACCATCTCCTGCTCTTCCTCCTGCCCACCTTCCTTTCACCCCACGTTTAATTTCTCTCTTTCTCTCTTTCTAGTCTCCACCTATCACTATCACTCTTTCTCCTTCTTGCTCCCTGACTCTGATTTTCTTTCCCCATGCTCTGACAGTTCTCCTCCTTGGTTTTCTAGTGATTTCTCCATCCCTAATTCCCCCATGGCCTCTCACTCCTTTCTGGCTTCCCAGCCCCTTTCAAACTCTAATGCCCATCAGAACTCGCACCCCCTTTCGGCATCTACTTTTTCTGGCCTATGTTTGCCCCGTGGCCTCTTCTTTCCTGTGGCTTCCCACCACATTTCAAGGCCCCCTGAAATACTACCCCCAAAAGAGTCTCCCGAAAAATCCTGAATGCAGAGCTGTGTGGCACAGCGAGTGCTGTGCTGTTCTCCTGAGCACTGACCCGTGCGGTGCATGCAGTGCCGGGCTGTTCTGCAGTGCCGGAGCCGTGCACTACGAAGAGTGCTGCGCTATTATTTGGTACCTGGGCCTAGCCAGAGCTGTTAGAGATAATCGCATAGCCACTGTCAAAAAAGATGTATTGCAACTGTTGCCATAACATCAATGAAGAAATCCTGAACCTTAGACGAACTTTGATTCATTATAATACCAAAACACACCTACTGGTGGAACGCTGCCCGCTTCTACCTGACTGGTGGGTGGTGGGTGACGCGCGGCTGCTCACCTTCCTGCCCCTGCTGCTGCACCAGCACCTGGTGCTGGCTGGGGTCATGTGGGGCACGGGGGGTGCCATGTGCCAGGCGCTGTGGGTCACTGTTAGGTGCCCTGGGATGGGTTGCTGTGGGTCCCTGGGGTGGGTCTCCGTGGGTCACTGTTAGTCACTGTGGGTCCCTGGGGCGGGTGCTGTTGGTCACTGTGGGTCGCCATGGGTCACTCTGTGTCCTTGGGGCGCGTGCTGTGGATCGCCATGGGTCGCTATTAGTCACTGTGTGTCCCTGGGGTGGGTGCTGTGGGTCACTGTGGGTGCCTGGGGCAGGTGCTCTGGGTCTCTGTTGGTCTCCACGGGTCACTGTGTTTTCCTTGTGTGGGTGCTGTGGGTCACTGTGTGCCCCTGGGGCAGGTGCTGTGGGTCGCCGTGGGTCAGGCCTTTGACGTGGGTCAGACCTGGAGTTCCTGACGGTGCTGACGGAGGGGCTGGGGCCGGCGCTGCTGGTGCGGGGGGGCGACGGGGACCCCCCCCCACCTCTGAGCGCACCAGTATGGCCCAGTACGGGCCTGGCGCTCCCAGTACGATGCCTGAGCTGCAGCTCTTCAAGCACCGTGCCAGTATGGGCCCAATGCTCCCAGTATGGGCCCCAACACTCCCTGTATGCTGCCGGTCTGGATGAACAGCTCTCCAAGTGTGATTCCCAGTATAGGATCAAATGCTCCCAGTATAGCACCAGTGCTCCCAGTATGATGCCTGCCTGAGCCACAGCTCTTCAAGCACGATCCTAGTATGGGCTGCCACACTCCCAGCGTGGGCCCAGTGCTCCCAGTATAGCACCAGTGTGCCCAAGTACAATGCTAGCCTGAGCCACAGCTGTGAGAGTCAGATCCCAGTATGGACCCCAGTGCTTCCACTATAGCACCAGTGCTCCCAGTATGATGCCAGCCTGAGCTACAGTTAAAGTAAGATACCCAGTAGGAGCCTCAGTGTTCCCAGTATAGGCCCAGTGCTTCCAGTACAAGGCCAGCCTGGGCTGGAGCCGCCTGCACATGACCCCAGTAGGGGCTCAGGGTTCCAGTAGAGGCCCCAGGCCTCCCAGTACAGCACCAGTGCACCCGCAGCGCGCCCACTGTCCGTCCCAGCATTCCCAGTACAGGCCCCCCCGTACACCCAGTAGGGTGCTGGCGCTCCCAGTTCACGACAACAATAAACTTTTCCCTCAACCTCGCCTTGTTGTCTCCTTGGGTTGAGTCCCAAAACAGGCGGGATTGCCCCCAAAATGCTGTCACCAGCCCAGCAGCACCTGGGGGGTGTCCTGTGCGGACAGGGGTGACCCCGGAGGACGGAGGGTGTCCCTAACTCTCCCACAAAATACTCACCCTGGAAAATGTGCTCCCCACCCTTAATCCCCCCCAAAATGTTCCCCCAGAAACGGTCCTCCCCAAATCCTCTCTCCTGGAATAGTCTCCCGTCAAATGCTCTCCCCTGAAACACTCCCTCAGTAATAGATCCCTTGAAAGAGTCCCCCTGGAAATAATCCCCCTGTGATGCTCCGCCCTTAAAATACTCCCCCGTGAAATAGTCCTCCCTTAAAGATCCCTCTGAAATACTCCCACCAAAATACTGCCTCCAAAATACGCCCTGAAATCGATGATCCCGTATCGCTTCCCCCTGAAACGATCCCCCCCTGCAATAGTTAGTCCCCCTGAAACAGTCTGCCCCCAAACGGTTCCCACACAATACACTCTCCTTTATTCTAAGGTTGACTTTCCTGCGGCCTGCCCCCCCCATTTTGGTCCTTCCACACCTTTTGGCCTCCATATTTTCCTGCCCTCAAATTTCCCCAAACCTCCCTGACTCTAGCAGCCTCCACTTTTCTCTGGCCTCTACCCCCCCCCCCCCCCCGGCCTCCCACCCTGTTTCATACTCCCACCCTTTTTTTGGCCTCCATTTTTTTCTGGGCTCTACTGCCCTCTGGCCTCCCACGTCTTTTCAGCCTCCCACAGTGACCCATGGAGACCCACAGCGACCCACAGCACACGCCCCAGGGACCCACAGTGGCTAACAGTGACCCACGGAGACCCACAGCACCCACCCCAGGGACTCACAGTGACCCACAGCACCCACCCCAGGGCACCTAACTGTGACCCACAGCGCCCGGCACATGGCACCCCCCGTGCCACACATGGCCCCCGCCCGTACCGGGTGCTGGTGCAGCAGCAGGGGGAGCAGCCGCCTGTCACCCACCACCCACCAGTCAGGTAGAAGCGGGCAGCCTTCCACCAGTAGGTGTGTTTTGGTATTATAATGAATCAAAGTTCGTCTAAGGTTTAGGATTTCTTCATCGATGTTATGGTAACAGTTGCGATCCATCTTTTTTGACAGTGGCTATGCGATTATCTCTAACAGCTCTGGCTAGGCCCAGGTACCAAATAATAGCGCAGCACTCTTTGTAGTGCACGGCTCCGGCACTGCAGAACAGCCCGGCACTGCCTGCACCACACGGGCCAGTGCTCAGGAGAACAGCACAGCACTCGCTGTGCCACACAGCTCTGCATTCAGGAGCCTTGGCACCACATTCCTCTCCAGGGATCGGCAAGGCCAAGCAGGCTGTTGTCAGGTACCTCGCTGTCCATGTCCCTGATGACAATGTTGAGACAATGCTGATCTTCTGACCGACTCTTACACCGCCCCGTGGCTCATCATGGTCATCAGGATGTCACGACCGTTGGTGGTATCCTAGTAAAGAAGAGGAAGAAGAAAAGGAAAAGAGAGAGAGAGAGAAAATAGAAAGGAAACTACAGTGATCAACTATTTACAAAGTTAGATTTACGTAACAATTACTATCAAAGCCCTTTATATAAAAGAAGAATTAATGAGGTTTTAAAACATCAATTGATTTGGGGTTATACACATTGAATGGGACATCAAACATAGTGTGTGTGTGTTCAAGACAGACATCAAACATGTTAACTGCTTCATCACTCTCCAGGTTATGACGTACAATACTGCTGATAAAGCCAAACTGACCAAAACCAATATCAAGAGAACCACAATGGGGTGACACAACCTATTCAGGATGCCTGTAGCAGTAGACGACCATCCGAAAAGTGTGTCCCATCTATGTTCTGCATCCTTTTGCTCTCTTTCCAAAACTCAATGTATTTCTTCCACATTGTGTTGAACAGTTATTAAGGTTTTCTGTCCGTTTTCTGTAATTTTTTCCAAAATCTCAACCAAATCCTTGTGTTGGAGTAACTGCTTTACTAAAGCGAGATTCATTCCAATGGGTGTAGGCAGCAATTCATGCATCAACATGTAATTAGATTGCAAAAGTTGGTGAGATATGACCGGGGCCGAATAGGAAAAGTCACATCCAATAATCTTATTAAAATTACAAACACAGAAATTTGAATTAGTCCCTACAATTACCTTATCCACAGACAAAAAAATCACAAAGAGTCCTCAAACATACACAGCCTTTGACAATATATATGAGTACTGTTTCAGGGTTTTCATTAGGATGAATCTCAATGACAAATGTTTTGTTCAATATCTAAACAAATATCTTGTGCCTCAATTGCATTGCCTTCACAGATAAATCCTTGTTGTTCTCGTACAATGCAAGATGCCAGATTGACAGTTTGCCATTTTTCATTCACCTTTCGGGCCCATACTCTATGGTCAAAAGGATGGAGTACAGTTCCATTGTGGTTCAACCCTAATTTAACGACAGGATAAATTTGCTGTATGGTGGCATTATATATAGTAAGCACAAAGTTGTAGCTGTGTTTGTGATGGGGTCTGTAGTGGTGCAATTCTTACCCCTCCCTCCCGTCCTTGTTGGGCTGCTTGGAGCCAGGTGTGATTCCATCCACATTCCCCCAAGCCACACACCAGTCTGTGGAGATAAGGACTGGTAACCTTGAGGAGTCTGGCTCCTGCCCCTCCCGATTGCTTGGAAAAGGTTATAATGGCCCATCATCTCCTGATGACCTGACACACCTGTGCCTGGGATGTGATCAGATGGAACAATAACAGGGTTGCATGTTATTCAAATTCTTGTGCAACTGCCGGAAGGCACCAGATAGTATTTGACAAAAGTCAATTATCTTGGATCCTTTAAACTGCGACCACCAGAGAGGCCCTTTGAGCTCTCCTGGATCCCAGCGGGCCTGTGACCAGCATCTCCCCTGAGTTGGGACGCCTCTCAGGTACCAAAACCCTTAAGGTGTCGTCTGCTCCAGGTGGAAGGCCAGGGCAAAGTCCCCCCGCTCGAGTCTCAATTATCGCCCGTTGAGGAATGCCAAGGCATTGTGAGTATTTGCTCTAAACTCGAGAGGGAAATTTTCTTTGAGCTAGCTTCTATTTCACCTGTTTATTGGTGGGGATGTGTGTGTGTGGGTACGTACCCTTACCCTTGTTCCTGTGTGCTTGTCCCTTTTGTGTTCATTTTACCGAACCCAAACCCCTTTGTTTCTGTATGTATATGTCTGGTTTGTGTGTACGCATGTACATATGTGTATAAATTAAGGTACATTAAGTAAGTTAGAGTGAATATTGTCATTTTAGAACCTGAATAAGTCGCTTTTGTTTCTGAGTTATTTTGTATTGACAAATAGTTGTTAGTTATTAATAAATCTAGATTATTTTTCTAAATCATTACCGTGTCAATACTTTCATCCGCGACAGGGTCATAGGTAAAGTTCACCAGGTTCCACCAGGATTGGAGTTTCTTTTCAAAATCAGTGGCACTGTCCCAAATTATTTTCCGAATTTCAGTAGGGAGAGTGCCTCCTTCACCTTCTCTTACAATTGAGGCAGCTACTGACTGCATCCGTATTTGGGCCTGGATACAGCTGAGAGCCAAAGAGAGGTTATTTTTACCACACATAACTTTATGGGAGTACTGTACAGCAGTCAAATTTAGCCAACAATCTAGGTTTTGATTTTTAGTATCATAGCTGCTAATTGATGACAATCAAATGGTGTCACAAGTTGTCCACACAGCAGATTTTCTAACAACGACTGTGTAAATGGGGCTAGCAAACGCGCCTCCACAACTGCTTTTCTAACTTCTTTTACTAAAAGCTTAGGTCAGTTTTGCTCCTGAACCAGCAGTCTGTACCAGGAGAGTCGTCCTGCTGGCCCAAGACCAGTATAACAATTTTTTCTCAAAGCCACTGAGACATTTTCCTTTCTCTCAAGAACTTCTACAGATTATTTTTGCAACTGACAGCTCACCTGCACTTGACGGAGAAAGGGGCAAACTTCAGCTTTTGCACATACTTGTTCTGGTTCTGCGGGAGAGCTGAGCACGCACACGACCGATGTCATCAAGAAATGCCCCTTTATTACAACTAACAAAGCCCTTTTATAATGTTCTCCCACACACGTGAGTAACATTCAGTACAAGCCCTCAAGACTGGACAGTTAACTTAGCCCGCGCTTTAAACCTTCTTATGATTGGATAAAAAGTGCCACATCAGCCATGCCAGGCTTCCTGCCTTGTGTAACCTCCTCTTCCGTCCCAACCCCTGCCGGGGGTTGTTTGTCTCGTCGAGTTTCTCCCCCCTCATTCAGGGTCACATCCTTATCGCATTCTTGTTCAGCTGAGGCTCTTATCACTCTTGTTCTCACGCAGGATTGCTCACATGTCCATTCTCTCGCAGGAAGTCCTCTAGAAAACCAACACTAACCATAATGCTAATGGCCCTAAGCCTAAAGCTAATGGTCTTAACCCTAAACTTAACCTTTACACTAAGCCTAACCCTAATGGCCCTAACCCCTAACCCTAAAGCTAACCCTAACCTTAATGGCCGTAACCCTAATCATAATGGCCCTAACCTAACCATAACCCTGACCAAAACCCAAAAGCTAATAACCCTAACTGTAATGGTAAACCTAATGACCCTAACCCTAATCCCTAACCCCTAATCGTAACCGTAAACCTAACCCTAATCCTAATCATAACCTGACCCTAACCCTAACCCTAATGGCGCCCTAAACCTAACCCTAATCATAACCCTAAACCTAACACTAATCCTAACCCTAGGCCCTAACCCTAACACTAATCCTAATTGCACACTAACCCTAACGGCACCTTAACTCTAACACTAACCCTAAACCTAACCTTAACCCTAACCCAAGCCCTAAACCTAATTGCACCCTAACCCTAACCGTAACCCTAACCCTAAACCTAATTACAACCTAAACCTAACCCCAACCCTAACCCTAAACTTAACCCTAGGCCCTAAACCTAATCCTAAACTTAACACTAACACTAACCCTAATTTAACCATAAAACCAAATCCTAAACCTAACCCTAATGGAGCCCTAACACTAACCCTAACCCTAAGCCTAAACGTAACCCTAGGTCCTAAACCTAACCCTAAAAGGAACACTAAAACTAACCCTAATTTAACCCTAAACCTAATCCTAACCCTAAACTTAACCATAACCCTAGGCCCTAACCCTAACACTAAACCTAAGCCCTAAACTAAACACTAAACCTAACCCTACCCCTAATTTCACACTAACCTTATCCCTAACCCTAAAACTAACTATAACCCTAGGACATAACCCTTACCCTAAGACTAAACCTAACCCTAAATGCACACAAACCCTAACCCCTAACCTAATCCTAACCCTAAACCTAACCCTACCTGTAATTGCACCCTAAACCTAACCCTAACCCTAAAACTAACGAAAAACATAGGCCCTAAACCTAACCCTAATCCTAACCCTAACACTAATTTCAACCTAACCCTAAACCTTAGCCTAAACCTAACCCTAACACTAACCCTAACCATAACCCTAGTTGCACCCTAACCCTAACACTAAACCTAACCGTAAATATAGGCCCTAAGCCTAACCCTAATCCTAAACCTAACCCTAACCCTAACCTTAAACCTAACCTTAACCCTAACCCTAACCATAACCCTAACCATAATTGCACGCTAAAATTAACCCTAAACCTAAAACTAACGGTAAATTTAGGACCTAAACTTAACCCTAATCCTAACCCTAACACTAATTTCACCCTAACCCTAAACCTTACCCTAAATCTAACCCTAAACCTAATTGCACCCTAACCCTAACACTAAACCTGATCCGTAAACATAGGCCCTAGGCCTAACCCTAATCCTAACCCTAACACTAATTTCACTATAACCCTAAAACTTACCCTAACCCAAACCCTAACCCTAACTCTAACCCTAACCCTAATTGCACCCTAAACCTAACCCTAACCCTAAAACTAACCGTAAACATAGGCCCTAGGCCTAACCCTAATCCTAACACTAATTTTAACCTAATCCTAAACCTTACCCTAACACTAACCCTAACACTGGATCCTAACCCTAAATCTAACCCTAAGCCTAATCCTAAATGCACCCTAACCCTAAACCTAGGTCCTAACCCTAACCCTAATCTAAACCCTAACACTAATTTCACCCTAACGCTAGGTCCTATCCCTAATCCTAACCCTAAACCTGACACTAATTGCACACTAACCCTAACCCTAAACCTAATCCTAACCCTAAACCTAACACTAATGGCACCCTAATCCTAAACCTAACCCTAATAATAACCCTAACCCTAGGCCCTAACCCTAACCCTAACCCTAATTGCACCCTAACCCTAACCCTAAAACTAGGCACTAACCCAAACCCTAATCCTAAACCTAACAATAATTTCACCCTAACACTAAACATTGCCCTAACCCTAACCCTAACTCTAGGACCTAACCCTAAACCTAGGCCCTAACCCTAACCTTAAACCTAACCCTAATTCTAACCCTAACCTTAATGCTAATTGTGCCCAAACCTTAACCCTATCCCTAATGGTGCCCTAACCCTAACCCTAATTGCACCCTAATTCTAATGACGCCCTAATCCTAAACCTAATCCTATCCCTAACCCTAGGCCCTAACCCTAACCCTAATCTTAATGACGCCCTAACCCCAACCCTAATGGCGCCCTAACCCTAACCCTAATTGTGCCCTAACCCTAAATTTAACCTTAACCCTAACCCTAACCCTAATGACACCCTAACCCTTCCCCCACCCCTCCCTTACTCCTTGGCTCAGCTTTGCTCCTGATTTCTCTACTTCCTCACCCACAGGGGGGCAGGGATGGGGGTTGCCGTCAGTTCATCACCCTTTGTTTCTTCTGCTCCTTCCTCCTCAGTGGGAGGACTCCTTGCACTCTTGCCTTGCTCCAGCATGGGGTCCCTCTCGTGGGAGACAGTCCTCCTTGAACTTTCTCTGACATGAGTCCTTCCCACAGGCTGCAGCTCTTCCTGAACTGCTCCAGCATGGGTCCCTGCCATGGGCTGCAGCCCTCCAAACAACAGGCTGCCCTCACAGTCCCAGCCTTCTCTGGGTGCAGCCCCCTGCTCTAGTGTGGGGTCCTCCACGGGCTGCAGGTCAGCATCTGCTCCCATGATGCCCTCCCTGGACGCAGGGCACAGCCTGCCCTCTCCCCACAGGCTGTAGGGAGTCTCTGCTCTGGTGTGCCTCCCCGCCCCAGCCCACCCCTTTTCTTCCACTGACCTTGGTGTCTGCAGAGATGTCTCACTCACTACTCATCCTCCTCTCAGGTTCCCCTTCTTAAATACGTTATTGCAGAGGCCAAGCCACCGTTGCTAATTGTCTCGGCCTTGCCCAGAGGCAGGTCCAACTTGGAGCTGGAGGAGCTTCCAGAAGCTTCTCACAAGAGCCACCTCTGTAGCTCCCTCCCCTGCTACCAAAAATCCCACCACACACAGACCCAGCACAGTTTGATACACAATCTGTGCCTAGTTCTTAACAGCAGACATTAAGAACAAAACATAATATGCCTAGTCCTGAGAGTCAGCCCCTCCCACTGGCCCAGCTTTCCAACAAGTGACTTGTAAGGAGACTCCTGCTCTAGCT
The DNA here is from genome assembly GCF_965140245.1 of Athene noctua. Taxonomy (NCBI): domain Eukaryota; kingdom Metazoa; phylum Chordata; class Aves; order Strigiformes; family Strigidae; genus Athene; species Athene noctua. Next base: position 75,246 of record NC_134055.1, read on the forward strand.
TCCACAGCTTCTAGACCTTCCAATAGCAAGAGATATAATTTGTTGCACACGAGATAAATAACATGGAAGAGGGACATTTCTTCTTATTCTGGAATTTTATTGCCAAGTGGGAGACTGTATCAAGTGCTCTTGAGCATAGATAGATATGAAACAGATAGCTGGAAGTCCTAGGTCTGTATTAATTACCCTGCACAACTAGAACCAGGACAGCATTGAGCCCAACCAGTAAATCTGGAGGTTTGTCAATCAAATTTCAGCAGGAGCAGGCTCTTTGGAGCACACACAACCTCCCAGTATGATGGCTTCAGAAGTTGTTAATGTAAACAGACTCTCTCATTTGCAGGCAGAGCACTTCATCAATATACAACGTATTCTCCTTAATCTGGATCTCCTCCTCCAAGGAAAGCTGTCGGCAGCTCAGACCTTTCAGCTCTGCCTCAGCCTGTGCCAGTGTGTCCTTTAATCTAACAAGGAAAATAGAGACACATTAGTTGAAAACACATGGATAGGGGTTTTTTTCATACAGGTTAAGAATTCTGAGGAAAAAGAAAAAAAGATTAAAGGGGATTTACAGTGACAATATCCATGCAGCTTCCCTTAAAGTGTCCTGCCCTTAAGGCAAAAGCAATTCCCAACCTTTTAGGGAGAATAAGTGGAACCCATGTCACTCTGACTCATTAAATTAACTCAGTAATCTATACCACAAATTTTCCCCTCTTTCATTATTTCCACTTACCTTTGAATATTTTTTGTAATCTCCTGAACTTCATTAATCAGCCTGTCTTGCACTGTGTCATAACACAATTCCACATTGGGGCGATGGCTTCTTGCTTCCAAGCGGGTTTGAGCCACTTTAACAGGTCCTTCTTTATCAGCGATTGCTTTCTTTAAGGCTGCAATGTTCACCTCCTGTGAGGCAGTCTCATCCAGCACCTTAACAAAGCCAACAGAATGAAGTGCTGCACACTGTCTCTTACAATCATCAACATCTCTTTAACAGTTACAGTAAAACAATCACAGCAACAGTCATTATGTTAAGATGTTATTTCATCAAAGGATATCTTACAAAGGTCAGCTAGGATTCTGATTCCTTCATTGGAAAGCAGGTGACACTCCTCTGAGTGAAACTGGAGATTTACTCTCAGCAACTGATTTTTACTACTAACACTCAGTTTTTATGTATCAAATTTCAAGCACATTGACCATGATTTTATAAGTTATTAGGCTCTTATATTACAATTGTGAAAATTCTATAGAAGCCCCATGTAACTAAAAATCACAAGGGAAATCCTGACTTACTGATGTCTACAGCAACACTTACACCAAGCAAGTGATTCCAGAAATTCACCTCTGTTGTGGTGCACACAGAGCTGAGAACATAAAATCTAAGATGACTTGGGATGGGGAGGGGGGGAGGGGGGTGGCAGTGAGGAGGCAAAATGTGGCAAGGGTTGGTTGCCAATATTGTAAAGGTAAAATTCTTAAAGCGAAGTAGCTCAAGCCATTGGATTGAGAAAACTGGTAAATAACCCGAGCCCACTGTTTCCACGTTTTGGCTGACTGTCCCCTACCACTTACCATTGCAAGAAGTGTCTCTAGCTTGTGCTTGGCATCCTTGACTTCCTTCACCCTCTTTCTAAAAGCGACATTCACCATCTCACATTGCTTGTGCATGTCACTCGCTGCCTGCGAGAGGATGCCATCAATCAGCACCCTCAGTGCCATAGAATTGTTTCTCTCCTTGTCAGCCTTTTCAATATTTATGTTTGAGAAATGTATCCAGTCTTCAGGGCTAACGAAACTGAAAGAGAATCAAAATAAAAGGTCATCAACTGACAGCATCAGGCCCTCTATGACTTCATAAATCTATAATGATTCCACTGAGAACAAAGCAGTATTATTAACTGCTCATGCCAGTGAGTGCCAGTTGTGCTGGAAATCACACAGATACAAAATAAAGAGCCTCTCTGTCGCAAACATTTCAGAACAAGGTTGGCAAGGGTAGGATGGAAATGAATTTGCTAATGTCACAGAGCAACTTAGTTATAATTTTTCCTTCCCTGACAAAGGATTAAGTTGTTGTGGGAGAAACACAGATAATAACCAGTATTTCTTGGAATACCTTTTATTAATTAAGCTGTTATTACTAATACAATTCAGCTCTTACTCCTAATAGCAGATAACTATTAACATAAAACATTCATTTATTCTCTCACGCAGTTCACCACCTACAAGACAGTCACTTATAGTACCTGGCTGGAGCAACAGTTGGGAAGACAACCCCCAACCGCATCCCCAGAATTAGAGGGTCACACTTCAGCACCAGTGACTTGCAGGCAGGTGTCTGTAAAGTTCCTCAGAGGGTTCCTTGTTTCATTGCACGGATATATAAAGCTGTAATTGTCATTTGCATATATCAGCCAACACCATTCTGGGTGTGGTCTGAGTCATGCAACCTGTTGCTGATGCATGCTAACACACTAGAAGCAAAAGATGTCAGTCTCTTGATGTTCCAAGTTTGTCAGTTCCCACAGAGCCAATAGTGTCCTTGGAAGACTGTCTCACACTCTGCTTTCTTGGTACGTGTCCTGTTCTCAACGTGTTTTTCTCTGGTGGCTATTTCTCCATCTAAATCATTCACACTAAATAACCCACACAGAAGGGGAACATTTGACATGCTAATGACTCCACACCTCATGTGTCCCAGACCAGTGTTCTTCACACTAGGACACTCTGAGAGAGGAGAGGAATTTAGTAAATCTATTCTGGGTTTAAGTAATGTGTGACATTTTTCTCTTAGCTAACTGTAAGCCCCAAAAACTTTTAGTAAACTGCTGTTCATTGGGAACATGATTATTGTGGCTTATTTTACAGACATATTACACTGATATTAAAGTGATACACAGAAGTATAAAAACAATCTACCAACAGACAGATGATGGGCAGATATAGTCCATTTTACACAAAATTACATTATTCTTGCTATTACTGGAACAGCTTATACTAGCTATATATATATGTTATACTATATGTTATATATATGTTATATATATGCTTATACTATATGTTCATTGAACTAAATAAACACTTACTTTCCTTCTATTTTCACTGCATTATCAGCACATCTGATATCAGGAGTGTTGTTTGTGAGGCTAGCACAGTAATTATCGATCACCAAAGCTGTGAACTTGTCCTTCAGATCCATTTCCAGGTTGTATTTTGCTGAACGGTTTAGTCTAGAGGAGAAACAACCAAACTCTTAGGCAAAGTGTAGGCACTCACAGGTCTCCCTAACATGGATGCATTAGGTAATACAAATGATGTTATGGAATTCTTCATGTATGAACTGTTGGCTGCAAAGTCCCAAAATCTAGAGCATGAAGCCACCTCCATAAAAACTGATGGTACATTTCCCACTGGAATTAAAGGCACGGGAATGCATCATGAGAAGACCAGAGATCATGTGCAACTACTATGAGTTCTAATAAACAGGACTTCTCACCATTATTGATTGAATGGTATGAACTAGGACTGCTTTCCTGTAACTGTTTAGCACTGAGGGTAACTTTGGACCTGTACTCAACCTGGCTCTACAACTTCTCAGGATGGTGGCTGTCCTACTTCTCAGCTCATCAGTGTTCACTTGTGCTCTTTGCCTCTGCACCTGATTTGCTCATTGGTTTGTTCCAATGTACGCCCAAGCAAAGCAATAACCCCCTGGAGGACTTCAGCTTCCTTCAGCAGTTCCTGTTCCACTTTGTCATGCACCAAGTCAATCCCAGCTCGACTCTGCCTAAACAAAAAGAGGAAAAGACATCAGACACATTGTTCAAATGTCAGCACCTAACAAAGGATGATGAAGCCCAGCTTTACAAACTGAAGGCTTTTCCTTGCCACACGGGAAGTTTTTCCTTTATGGCCTTGTTGGGATTCTAGAGGGCTTTCTGCAAGAGAATGGACATGTGAGCAACCCTGCATGAGAACAAGAGTGATAAGAGCCTCAGCCAAGCAAGAATGCGATAAGGATGTGACCCTGAATGAGGGGGGAGAAATTCGACGAGACAAACAACCCCCGGCAGGGGTTGGGACGGAAGAGGCAGTTGCACAAGGCAGGAAGCCTGGCAAGGCTGATGTGGCACTTTTTATCCAATCATAAGAAGGTTTAAATCGTGGGCTAAGTTAACTGTCCAGTCTTGAGGACTTGTACTGCGTGTTACTCACGTGTGCGGGAGAACATTATAAAAGGGCTTTCTTAGTTGTAATAAACGGGCATTGCTTGATGACATTGGTCGTGTGCGTGCTCAGCTCTCCCGCATGGCCTTGGCTCCCCAGTGTTATAAATCAGACTGTTACTCCACTGCAAAGAGGCAGGCCCTTAGTTTGCAGCCTTTTTTATTACTTGTTAAAGGTTCATTACGTAGCTTTTTCTCCTGTCTCTGAATGCTTTTTTTCTTAATCATCTCACCTGTTCAGGAGACACTTTTGGGCAATGAGCAGTGGTTCTTTGCAGCTCTCCAACGATTTCTCCAGCCTGGTCTTGAAAGTCAACAGTACATCTGTCTCATGAACAATTTGTTCGAGTTTGCTATCTAATTCTTGCTTCCAGAATTTTATTTCTTTCTGCCTCTGTTCTGCAGAACGAAAATTGCAAACAGGTATTAATACAAGCCCATTTTATGTGCCAGAGTATTGCAGGTCAGATCTTAGATATGGCTAAAAACAGACTTCTTCCATAACGGAGCACAGGTAGTACTGTAAGATGATGTGTGGAGACAGTTTTGCAACCCTGTGTCAGGAGGTTTGGCTGGAATAGCTTTCTGTGTGTTTTGGAGAAGTAATTTGTTTGTTATAAAATAATCTATCTCAAAATATTTTTTAAAATATTTTGAATTTTCCCATGAGATCAGCGAGCATGGCATTGAGTCCTATTCATTATCAACTAATTTTCTAAAAGTCCATCTCAAACACATAGCTCAATAACTCATCTTGATACTTGCAGAACCCATGGGATTACCTATTTTCTTGTTGACATCACTTTGGTTTTTCTGAGTTGTCTTTTCTATTTCATCCAGCAGCCTCCGACTCTCAGCCATCACGCACTCTGACCTGGATTGCTGGGACTTTGTACTGGCACACTGCATCTTGTTTGCAATGTCCCATTCTGAGGGATGAAACTTGGGTGGAGCTTGCAACAGTCTGGCCATTGGTTTTTTGGAAAGTTTCTGGATGTAACGCAGGTCAGGTTCTTGACATGTGGAACCTGAGAACAGGAACAACATTATACTTGGCTGCAAGAGCAAGAAAGGGAGAAGACAGGTCCATGAGGGTGAGAAAAATTCTTGCCCCTTTCACCTGCAAAATGACACAGGTATGAAAAGGAAAGACTTCTTGCTCAAGACTCCCCAAGACTTTGCTAAGGTGTGGGGGAGACAGTTTGGAGTGGGAGAATGAATAAACAGAATAATTTGGGAATGGAAGCTAAGAGAAGAGAGGGTAAGAGGCTTGAAAGTGGAACTGAGAGGAAAAGATGGGCTGTCTGCAATAGGAGGGAGAGGAGAAATAAAAGGAGACCTGTGAGGAAGGACAGAATTACTAAATGGACAATCACAGAAAACTGAGAAAAAGTGAACAAATATAAAAGATAAATAGTCTCCCACAGGTTAGAGAAGTAAACACCTTTTACGAATACAGCTGGAGAGGCAGACGAACTCTTAAGTTGTAAAAAAGAAATGCAGTGGTCATTACTCAAAAAAAACCCCACGACCTGAAAAGCTGAAGGAGGAAATACAGCAGGTATATGAGGAAATGGAAAAGCCCAGGAAGGGCTAAAGCAGAACAAAGAACAAAGCATACTGGGGACACTGGTTTAACATACAGTGAAACCAATGACCAAAATACATGCAAAGTTGCAGCAGTTTATGCAAATACTGCATAAACTCAGCAATACATGCGAAGTTTTCCTTTCTTGCACCATGCTTATCCAGTATTCCTGAGACAACTCCTCACCACAAATGCACACAGCTGCTCCTCAGCAACACACAGCTTTGCCCACACTCCAGCACAGGTACCCTTAAAGCAACCCCCTTCTCCCTCACACACCTCTTGGCTGATTCTGCTCCTAAGGTCAAACTTTGGCTGTGCCACGTCCACTGATCCCCTTCACTGGGAGGGTTTTGCTCCCAACTGTCTTCCAGCCTCAATCTCCACAGCAGCAGCAGCACATTGTTTCTTTTTAAGAATGTTCGACTAAATATTCCAGGAGGTGGCTCCGAACAGCATGGAATGTAAACAAAGCGGTTACTAAGGGAACAGCAACACTGCCTCTAGCAACCTTCTGCTATTGCACCAGGTGGAAGACCCACTGTACACACAAGGCAGTGGCACTTCCTTTCACCCATTCCCAGTTAAGATCTGGCTGGAAATAGAAACGTATTCTTTGTACATTACTTGAGATAGTTCCCACAGCTTTGGACAGTAATTTTTGATCAATTTATTGCAGAAATGCATAAATATTGTGAAAGCAAATGAAAGGCATGTTAAGTACCTAGCTATTCAAAACGTCAGTCATAAACTATCCTTAGCAGTATGCTCCATCTCAGTGGCAACTATATTCTTCCTCGAGATAAAAGAGATTGTGAACCAGTCAGAAGAAAGTGACAAAAGAGCATTACCTCAGATGGCACTTTTGTCCCCTCTGTACAGCCCTGATATAGTTTAGACCAGAGCAGGGTTTCTCAGAGTTCCCAACAAGGTTTGAGTGGATTACAAAGTGATAAGGAAGTAAGTAGCACTGGTCAAAAGAAACTGAACTGGTCCAAGACAGAAAATAGGAAGCAACTGCAATTGTTGACTGCAAATACAGTGCAGTGACAGCTAGAAAGCTGCTAAGGATCTTTAATTTCAAACAGTAGCTAAATTCATGAACGATCATTAAAACTGGTAAATACAGTGCCTGTCATGACAGCTACGATATAAACAGAAATCTGTGTGTACTCCGGAGGAGTTTCTGCTGAGGAAACTGTCTTACCGAAAAATGCAGGTATTTCACAGTTAGCCAAAGAAAAATACAGGCTTCAGAAGAAAGCGCTAACATTAGGACTGAGGCCATTAGCCTAAGAGGAGGAGCTAGAGATTCAAGAAGCAGCAGAGAACGGGTTGCAAGGCAAGCAAGGAAAATGAACAATGTCTGTTAACTGATGCAGGAGGGTAGAAAGCTGTGGACACAGACACTCTGCATGTTCTTGATACACGAGGCAAAGCAAAACTATGACTAGACTGAACATTGACCAGAATCAATTACACAGACCACTACTGAGGCAGACCTGTAACTCAATTGATATGGTACTGCACACATGAAGTCTGCAACTATTTGTACATAGAGCAATGCTTCTGTGGGCTATCCCTTGATGTGTACATTCTGATGCCTCTTTGTCTAGACATACCTTTTTTTTTCCCCTAATGAATATTTTTTTAACAGATTCTTAACATAACATGCTAAAATAAGTTAGCTGAAAGAGGTAAATTTTGTCACATGAACAGCTGGAGCAGCAGCTGGAGCCATTCCCATAACTGAAAGATTTCCAATGACCTAAGTAGATCTGAATTCAGAGCTAGTTTCAACAGAGGCTTTGGCCAGCGTGAGTCACAGAATATGCATCAGGCTACATATTACTCATCTTCCACAAAAGTCTATTATCTGTACTCTTAGTAACATTCCAAAGCTTTTAGAAATATGAGCAAATTAAAGAGGGATGACAAAATGAACTAATATGCTGTGATATCTGAATGGTGGCTGAGAACAATTAACATCTTATGTTTCTGAAAATACACTCAGTCACTTTGAAAGCTGAGGAGTCCCCAAGTGATAGCTCTCCAAGACATTATTATGAGACCTGTGCACTTCATGCAGTTCTGTTCTGAAAACCTAGTATCTGATGCTCTCCTGACCCAACTTGTGAGCGACACCATCACAGCGTAATTAGCTACCATCTCTAAATCTGTTTTTCATTGTTAGCTTTCCATAAAAAATAATTTCTTTTTAAACTGTTAATACAAAATGTACAATTGATCCTTCAATAGGAATTATACAACATAGAAAAATTTTATTTTTACCTCAGGTGGTTTTCGGGGGTTAAATCATTGTAGACTTTCTGAAGCTGACAACCATGCGTCGTTTAGTCAAATAACAGAGGTGGAATCAACTCGGCAATCAGGACAAGCTAGAAAGAAATTAAAGTGAAAAGTCTTAATTCCTGAAAACCTTGAGCAATTTAGAAGGGGAGAGAATGACCCCGAGGCAGACCCGGGCTGCCACCGCCCCTGAGGGCCCTGCCGCGCTGAGCACACCCCGGCCATGTCCCGCCAGCAGCACCACGCCTGCATCAGCCCCCCCTGCCCCTCTCCCCTCCATATCTCCCACATATAACCCTCCCCCATATACAGCCCCTGTTATCTTCCCCCCTTTGCTCACAACACATGTCCCATGCTAAGGCCTTCCTAAGAGACTTTCCAAAGGAACAGTTCCTCACCCTGGTGAGTTGTACCTGGACATGGGAACCAGGTTCATTATGAAGAAGTGGCCAAAGTCCTCAGAGTCTGAAAAATATCTTCTGTTTTCTGGGGAGGAGTCTAAATAACCAGCATTAATAAGAATAGAACTAAATTAAATGTGTTGCCATGTTCTTTATTAGGTGCATGAAAAATACCATAGGTAGACTCATTCTCTAGGTTGAGCTGCTACCACAGCATCATTAACTGCTTCTTCCAGTTTTCCAAAAATTGCAAAGCAGTCTATCATAACAGGTCTGAATGTCCAGAATGACATCCTATGAAGAAAGGCTGAGAGTTGGGGGGGGGGGTTCAGCTGGAGAAGAGAAGGCTCTGGGGAGACCTTAGAGCAGCCTCCCAGGGCTGAAAGGGGCTGCAGGAAAGGAGGGAGGGATAGGATGAGGGGTAATATATTTAAACTGAAAGAGGATGGATTTAGATTAGGTATAAGGAAATTTTTTACACTGAGGATGGTAAAACACTGACACAGGTTGCCTAGAGAGATGGCAGATGCCTCATCCCTGGAAACATTCACAGTCAGCTTGGATGGGGTCTTGAGGGACCTGATCTAGTTGAAGATGTCCCTACTCATTGCAGGGGGAGTTGGACTAGATGACCTTTAAAGGTCCCTTCCAACCCAAACTCTTGATTCTGTGTTAACTTCACTGAGGCTTTATCTAGACATAGAGCTATTTTAGCATAACCAAAAGTGGATTTTAAATGCACCTTACATAAAGCAGTGCCAACTTCTATTTTGGACACAACTATCTCTGTAAGACAGGCTGGGTTTAAATTCATGATGCAAATTGAACGATGTGGGTTAGTTTTATACCTAATTACATGTATTGAAGAGTTTGCACTGGTTTGAGCATATGTTTAAACACTTGATTGGAAATGTCACACAAAGGGAGAAGTGATGAAAGGCATCCATCCAGTTCCTATACTTTCAAGGGTGACTTCCCTACTGTGGGAAGCTATATGTGTCACTGATTTGCCACCAATCAGAATTTAGTAGGGTTACATGTTTACATTTATCTTGCATTTTGCACATCTAACCAGAAACCAATGCTACTATGAATTCCTTTGTATAGCCCTGTACCAAGGCCGAAGAATTGGTCAGTAATCATTTACTAGGTACACCTAGATACTGCTTAGGTAATTAGATTTATAATTGAAAATAATTCTGTTTGAAGTTGTTAGAGATGTCTAGACACAGAAGTAATTTAATACCTAGAATACATTGGATAAGGTCTTAGATGTACCACAACCTGAAATTAATGAGAACTGGGGAGAATGAACTGTAACAGCTTACAGATCTCTGCCAAGGACAGTGAAACTAGGTAATGGGTAATTCCGGCAGGGGGAGATCGCGACCACGGACTCATGGACCTCCGACCCAAATCACACCCCAGACTCATTTCTAGAGATTTCTAAGCTTTAGTACGCAGAATCAGAAGTAGGAGGTAAGTACGATAATGATTTCCAGGAATTCTTGTGTTTATGTATGAATACCTAATGAATATGTATGGTTGAATAATATATGAACTGTATGATTCTTGTGACTGGTGTGTGTTGTTGGTGAGAGCACTCACCTGCGCACCCGGCCGTCAATAAAGAAGTGTCTGCTTATCTGCATCAAATTGGTGTCGATAAGTTTTTATCCCAGCTCTTCGGTGACATATGCAGTCATAATTCTAAAAAGTAGGTGATGTCTCTGCTGAAATTATTTTGAAAATCTTGCATAGAATAGATTAATACGCCCTTTAGAAGTAGGATCAAGCGGCCAATAAACCACCTTAAATAGTACTGAATTTTGGATACAGCACAGAAACATTAGAAAAGCCAGGAAACAGTCCATCTGTGTAAAACATGTATTATGCCGATTTAATATATTGTTCTCTTTATCACTCATGCTAAATACGTTTACTGTCACATATACACACACAACCTGCATTTTTTTTTAAATGAGAAATTATAAAAAACCAGTAGGGGGCATACATTCATTTCAGTTTAATCATATAACCTAATAGTCGTTATTCATATATAGATCAGACTACTTCTTTTAATGCACAAAGCTGTAGGTTTTTCTAAAATTATGTAACAGCACCATCTCCCTCATCTTCTTATATGTGAACCACAAGCAGTTAAAATCAGCTTACAGTCTTCCGCTCCCCTGCAATCAGTTTGCGGGCAAGTACTAGGCATCTTTACCATCACCTCTCTGAAGTGGGAAGACTTTAGAGAACCTGCACAAATAGCTTTTGGGTTGTTGTGAAAACAAGCTAAATTACAGAAAGACTGTAAATTCCCCCTGGTGAATCAGCAATTTCACTCTCTACAACTTCCATTATATAATTATTTGCTACTAGACATAAATTGGCCAAGCACTTACCCTTATGTCACACAGGAAAATCATGTATGATGTGGGACTGTGAAGGAATGAGATGTACAAAGCCAGTATTGCCCCTCTCGTAGCTATGATGGAACTTGGCTCTGCTAGTAAGAATGCAAATACGCGTATTGCATGTGTCAGTTGTGGACACATTTCTCATCATGCTTACTCTAACCACTTCTCCAAAACACAAGTACGGTGTGTTTATACTTACAGTGCATTTGGTGAAGCAACAAGTGCACACTTACTCCTCAGAATTATAGTGATTCAAGACAGTCAAAAACTGAAGACAGTGGCAGTCACATGACAAATACGAACAGCACACCCAACCTCTACTCGCTTGCATTAAAGCTGTGAGATCACCAATACCAAAGATGTTGCTAGTTTGACCAAGTATCCTTCAGATACTTGTACTGTTTATTTAAAAGTCTTTCAAACTGTTTCCATAGTGTCATAGTAACAGCCTAGCTACACTTCAAAAAGAACCTGATCTGGAGCTTCAGCAGTTACCTTATACTTTACCTTTCATATATTTTTTGTGGGTTGTTGGTTTGTTTTTTTATTTTCTGAGACTACTAACAAAGTGGTTGCTTTACTCATGACTTCTTAAATAATCTTCACTTGAAAGGGAGGCTGAACTAAAATCCTATTCCAAACGCCACCGAACTATATTTTTTTAAACTGAAATTCAGAGCACAGCATTATGACTAGATCAAAACTCTTCTAAGCAAAATCTCTGTGTTCTTCTCACTGATTTTACTGTTATCTGTCACTTCATTCTAAAGAAAAGCAATAAATCTGAAGAGCGTTTGACATATTTTATTATAAATGGTCATGAATACAGAACAAAAGTCATCTTTACAAATATCTACAAAAAGCACAAATGCAGGTTAAAAAAACCTTCTCTAGCATGCACAGAGAGGTCATGGCTTTCACTTTTGACTTTCTATGGGCCTGTTCTTAAGGAAGAAATAATTTCAAAAGGTGGGGTTTTTTTCTAAAGTATGCTTTTTCAGTGCTTTTAACATTCACTGTGAAAACAAAGCTCTGTTGATTTACCAAAGAGAAATTTACTGGAATAATCCCACTATATTGTGGTTTTAACGCTAATTTAACTGAAAATGGAAACTAGTCCAAGGCATTTCAGAACTCCCACATCTTTTGTACTTCTTTGGCATATTGCCTGTCCACCTCAGAGTCAGTGCGAGGACTAAGCAAGTCGTAAAGACTTCATTCCTGTCCCCACTGGGGAGGTGCTGTCCCCAAGTCCAGATCAAAGCACACAGTCTTGCTTATATTACAACTGTTCAGAGGATTTTGTACCTTGCTAGCTCCTCCCCTTCCCGTAATCCTAAATCATGCAAATACACAATCTCACACAGGAACATCTCCAGCTGTTGCTATTCTTCATGATCAAGAAATTAATCCAAGACTGCCAGCAGAGGCTTTAGCAAATCACTTTAGATATGACCATTACAGACAAACACTGTTGAGTAACATGGTAGTTATCTGTTGTCCTAGTAAGCAGGTAAGAGGCTATGCTCTTTACGCTTTAAGAGAAAAGAACAATGCCTGTTTGGTGTGTGTGTGCACGTGCATGTATGCTGGAGGGTGTAGGGCTGGAGAAGCAATATTGCCTTTATGGTGGATTACTCTAGGTTATTATTTGCTAAACGGAATTTTCCTTGTCCATCTGCTATTTTGTGCTATGCTCAACAGAGAACTGAACTGAAGGTGCTATCTTCTCGAGTTTTACCTGCATTTGACGTGGGAACACCTTCATAGCAGTTACCTGTCACTGTATAAAACTGTGTCCCCAGCCTAATAGAGATAGGAGCAGCAAATTAGCTTCCTGTGATCTATAAAAAAAAGAATATTAAAAAATCCAACCTACTACTAGCACCAGAATGACAGCATTTGCCTTTGCCTATGTTTGTCCTTTCCAAACATTTTGCTGTATTACCGACATGCTGACGTGATCAACACTTCGGGGCGCTGCTCAGCAACACTTCAGTCAGCCAGCCACACAGTTGAATGTAAGCAAAGGGACAGTAAAAAAGCAAGAAATAATACTGTGTTCCATTTGCAAAATGTCACTCTTGCAATCAGCATGCTGTATTTGGCCCTTCCGGCTGGAGAGGTGTCAATGGTTTTATTCAAAGCGTCGTAGATGATTGTATAGAGACTGGACATAGGTGAAGACACACATGGGATCTGGCTTGTGACCCATCATCATCATGTCATCCACTTCTATCAGACGATCGCAATGAGCCATTTTCCTGTAGTAGTAATAAAACAGATACAGCACATTAAATCTAATGCCTGTAACTAATTCCAGGATTCATTTGCTGCTCTGATTTGAGAATCACTCGGGCATTTAAGAAATCCTGAGGTTTATCAGCAACTTTTCATTTCAAAATGAAATGGTCAGGCTCAGGTTAGAGACTGTTATTTTTGTGACCATGTAATACTCCTGTTCTTTCCCTCTCTTTCTCCATACTGGGATATGATCCGAAGCCCTGTAGAATTGTTTGGATGGTTGGTTGTTTTCCACCGACTGCTGTTCACTTCCCTCATATCTGTAGCATATAGCCCAATCTCACATTCCTCTGCCCAGTAAGCAGGGTCATGTGAGTTTGCAAATCATGAGTTTTTCTGGTTATTATATAGGAAGCTCCAAAAGAATGGGAAAACATGAGAAGGGATGAGATGTGCTGATGAAGGCCCATGTGGCTGTGGATTGTTTATTCTCCACCATGCCCATATCTTCAAGGTGTGAGTGACCTGGACAATGACATCGAATGGTCAGGTTGGAGAGCAGAAGCCTGACATCTGGACCAGCAGAAAGAACAGAGCTGCTGAGGCGTAAGATGAAAAATCACAATCACAAGGGCAGGAAGAAATCTGATCAGCAGAGCTGGTACTGAGGTGAGTAACAGTAACTGAGAGAAGAGCCTTTTCTGGCACCAGAAGAAAACAGTTAGTTTAAAGACAATCACCGCTCTGAAGTAGTAATTTCTGTAGATACCTCTTACCTGACGTTTTTCTTACTGTTGTGTGCATGCTGTCTTTTGTTCTCCCTTTTACTATCATACATAAACTGAGATAGAAGAACACTGCGACCTTCCTTTGAGAGTTGTAGTTTTACTTTAGAGATCAACCACTGTGATGGTTTGACTCTGGCTAAATGTCAGGTATCCACCAAGTCGCTCTATCACTTCCCCCCTGCCCCTCCCCCCCTTCCCCCTTGTTTTCTCAACAGGGTAAAGAGGGGAAAGAAGATAAACTAACCCTTGTGGGTGAAACAAAAGCAGTTTTAATATAAGCAAAACGAAGCAAAGGTCCACGTGCGGAAGCAAAAGCAAACAGATTTATTCTCTCCTTCCCATGGACAGGCGCTGTGGGGCCTTCTCCGGAAGCAGGGCTCCAACACACGTAGTGGTTGCCTTGGAGGAGCAAGGGTGACCCCACCCCCTTCCTCCTTTCTCCCAGCTTTATACTGAGCAGATGTCATATGGTATGGAATATCCCTTTGGTCGGTTCAGATCAGCTGTCCTGGCTGTGTCCCCTCCCAAGATCTTGCCCACCCCATCCCACTGGGGGAAATGTCAGAAAGAGCCTTGGTGCTGTGTAAGCACTGCTCAGCAGCAGCCACAACACCAGGGTGCTATCAACACCCTGCCAGCTCCCAGCATAAACCACAGCACCGTGAGGGCTGCTATAGGGGAAAACCAATTCCAGTTCAGACAGACCCAGTACAACCACCTAAAAGTATCATAGAATCTCCTTCAACTCACTGACAAGCAACAAAATTTTTTATATATACGTATGTACGTGTGTGTATAAAGACCTTAAATTCCCAAATGAATTCCTTGAGTAAGGGGTGTAATAAGGAGAGCTAACATTATGCTAAGCGTTTCAGAGCTTTTCTCTGGAATGACAAACAGCAGATCCAGTTCTGTAATTTATTGCTTTATTTATTTGTTCAACCAAAGCAACGTACAGAGGTAAACCCTCCCACAAAACCCAATTCCAAAAGTTAACCTACTTGCTCCCTGCTGTTCAGGGGTCACAATTTTTCCAGAGAGGCTAGATGGATATATTAACATGCCTCAAATTCAAATCAGGTATCAAGCAGGTGGGACTGGCTAAGAAACTACAAGTTGTATGTTCAGTTCCTATGGACTGTCAGTAAATACTGGATGCCTTGTGCTCTATCAACTCAATTTATTTTTTTTTAAGATTGATATTGGCAAATTCATTAAGAACCGTTCATTACTTTGAGAACAAAATAATAATAAAAAATGAACAGAGAGGTTTCTTCCTCTTCCATCCAAACATAACTCATGAGGCTGATTTCTCAAGTTTAGTGTGTCAGTGCTAAGGCTGGTGAGAATCACAGAGGTGAGAAAGCAGAATTCAAGTATTGCCTAAGACTGTGACCTCTGATTTTAAACTGCTGAGTCTCCTGTTCTATGCATTCTCTATGCAGAGCTTATCATCTTTTGTGGCACGACACATGAAGAATGATTAAACTCTTTACTACTGCCCAGCCATGTTAGACTTGAACTGGAAGCACTTCAGAGATCTAATGTCATACTCACTCTGCCATGGTGAAGGCCAGCTCAAAGTTCCGTTTGCGATTAGCTGGGTCAAGCTTACTATAATCAAAAGCTTCAGGAAAGAAAGAATGCACAAGAGCACAGAATGCCATCCCATCATTCCAACTTGAGGAGAAGTTCTGGAGATCAATGTGCTGTCATGATGAAAAAAACATGCATGTTAATGCAGCATGGGGGAACAGGGAAGAGCAGGTGCTTTTGTTCACTGCAGATTTCTGTCCTTTTCTCCCACTAACCAAAGCAACAGAGCACAGGCTCTATGGTTTTCTTCCCCTCTTTATCTGTTACATTATTTGTATTCTGAGAAAAAAACAGCACTCTCAGCAATGAAAGCCTTTTGCCTGAAATGCCCAGATGCAAAGCAGACATACATTCACGGTCCCTGATCCAAAGCCCACTGAAAATACTGGGAAAAATTTTTGTCAACATCAGTTGGCTCTGGAGGAGGCCCAATGCACCACCTCAGTATCTGTGGAAACCATGGACACCGCTTATCCCCGTGAAGTATTTATAAGTGAAGAACAGTTCGTTTTGTGACTGTCAGTAATGCTAGATAAAGACTATACTTGCTTGCTTTGCTTCCCAGTAAGGCCGATTTCAATGCCTGTTTACACACAGACAGGTAGAAATATAGGAAGAATTACACCTACCACAAAACTTGATTCTGAGAACAAATGCTTACTGTTACTTTCAACTGCCACACTGAAAACAAGCATATTTAGGTTCTTGTCTCATGCTACTTTCCCATCATATAAAATTCAAGCCCCATATTTTCTGAAAAGCAATTTTCACTAGTTCTGCTTATATATACTTTAGAGTTCAGCAATAATAATGAACATTTTACAATAATGTTGAAAAACATTTTTTAAAAAGGAAAAAAAATATTTCTCCTAGAAATTGCTGTAGCAATTGCAGTTTAAGGCCAGGTAAAACTACTAAAATCTCAACTGCTGAATTCTTTTAGCTATGCTGATGTTACCTCATAGAAATTTGCTTACTAACACCACGTGATTCAACCTCAACCATTTACTACAAATTCACTTGTGTAGAGAGTACTTTGGTCTGCTGTGTAGCAAAAGGGCCATAGTCTTCACATACTGGCAAAATGTTACTCAGATCTTCCCAAATATAATGAGAATGCCAAAATGACGCCTGCAACTAAGACAAAAAAGTGTGAGCGTATACTGAAGTCTATACCCAGAAGCACAAAAATGTAGGCTTTCAGACAAACACTAATGCACTGCTTTGACATACAGAATCTCACTCATGCAATTTCTGACTGTCTTGAAGTGCTGCTCATGCAAACAATGATGTTTGTGTTACCCACACAAAACTTGATGACCTTGAGGAAGCTAACTCATAGTCTAGCATGTTTTACGTTCACTTTTTGAGTATGCTTTTTTGGCAAATTGATCTGAAAAAGAGCTGAAAGTGCTTGCATGTCTTCACCTTGTATCCTATGGTTTTTGAGCGACACCAGTCTAACAGAATTTGTTTAATGCTGCTAGCGCTGGCAACCGCAAAACTCTGCGACCTCTTCAGCTTCACTCTAGATTCTCCTTTTCCTCTGAAAAATTAACAGAGACCAGATTAAGTTACATTCTAGAAAAACTTCTCAGCAACATCTGTGCAACCTTGCCCAGGTCAGCCCCTGTTCAGGTGATATTTGAGAAACACACTGCTGAAACTTCAACTTGTTGGTTGTTCAAGAAAAACTTAATTTTCATTTCACTACAGCTAGGATTCCAAGACCTCTTCTATTTAAATCACAGCCCCATCATAAAGAACAGTACATGCTTTTGGCCCTTAATGAATAGCAACAGAAAGTCGCTAGATTCCCAGTCTCTTATGATGATGAAGGCAGCTTTCACAGCACTCTTTCCAGATAAAAGGCACCTGCTGCTTCAGCTGAACAACTCTAGAGTCAGAGGGAATCTGCAGCTGTGAATTTCCAGGGCTCAGTCTGTGAAGTCAGAAAAGCTGTCCATGACCTCATACTGTCCCTTAGCTTGAAGATTCCTCCCACCCAGATGTCCTGTGCTGGTAATAACTGACAAATTACTTTCCCATTAACAAACCCATTCTGGCGACAAGGAGTGTGACATACTTTCCACCACTGTGTTCATATTTCTCGAGAAGTGCTTTCCTGGCCTGTGTTCCTGAGGTCCGTGGGAGCGTCTGAGACCTCACCAGTTCTCGCCTCCTTTCAACTTGGCGATGTACAGTGATAGGTGAGGAGTGAGAACTGGGGGTCACATCACAGTAACTGTCAGTGGCACTAGAGAAACATAACATGAGAAGTATGCGGTTAAAGAAAAACGTAACTCCTTGCAGTGTCAGGAGTCAGCATAAAGGTCCAACTGTTGAGTATGCTAAACCTCACAAAAGAGCTGTTTCAAGAGGACCTCAATAAGTCAAAAGCAATTGAAGTCAAAGTTTTATTGATAGAAAACAGCACTTGAGTATAGAGGAATCTAAGGTACTTTTATGAATGAGACACAGCTGGACAAGTCATAAATGATTTATAGCACTGAGTAGAACAACAATGAAATGGAAAGGGAAAAAGAAGAGGGGGACAGGGAAAAGGGGAAAAGAAGAGGGGGACAGGGAAAAGGGGAAAAGAAGAGGGGGACAGGGAAAAGGGGAAAAGAAGAGGGGGACAGGGAAAAGGGGAAAAGAAGAGGGGGACAGGGAAAAGGGGAACAGAAAAAAGGGGGAAAGGGGAACGATAAAAAGGGGGAAAGGGGAACGAAGTCATGGCCACACAGGAGCACTAAACCCATTTAATTTCCAACTTTGGGGTTCCTGGAGGGTAAGTCACCTTTTAAATATGGAACTTGGAAGAGTAATTCAGGAAGTACTTTTGAAATTTTTACTTACAGTACCCAGGATCCTGAGCCCATGTCAGTGTTGCTTCACTGACCACAAGCTGGTAATTTGATCAAGAAATACAGCATTATATGTTAATTTGCTTTTATCTGAGCCATAAACCACTTCATCAGCATTAATGTAGCCACACATTGCATTTGGAAATGTTCCCCATAACAGAGATGAGGAAACTGAGGCAAAGAGCAATGACATCAGTGTCACACAGTAATTTCTGGTACAGATGGAGGTCAGATCTGACAGCAAGTTCTCTAGGGTGCTCAGTGTATGATGACTCAAATACTGACATGCTGATGTTGGAACTAACTCAGAAGAAACGTAATGCCTAATCTGGGATAATTGCTAAGGCAGATGCAAGACCAATTTAAGAGATTTAAACTGGCTGCCCTCCCATTTTTCTTGATGGACATTTTGCATGCTGAGGACGTCTGGATATGCCCGTAGTAATTGTGATACCATGTAATCCTATACTAAGCAACTGTGACTCCAAGTTAATGAAGGATGTGTAGTAGTCCTCAGCAAGGCATTTATCTACAAAGTAAACTGCAGGCTAGCCAACCTGAGGATATTTGATGGCAGTTGCATGTTGGTTTCCAAAAATAAGCCCAAAATACAAATTTCAACACAGCTGAGTATTTTTAAAAGAGTTTTCAAAGGGTCTGACAACTTGCTCCTCCTAACAAAAACCCACCACTGGCACTGAGAATTTTACTTACTAACATTGAACAATGCTGAAATCTGCAGTTATGCCAGCTTTAAAATGCCCACAAAAGATTTTTATCCCTTCCCATCTCTGTTCCACTTAGCTCTCAGGAAAGCTCACAGTCTTTAATGGGCTTAAAATACAGCAACTGGGACTCTCCTGTTCTCCAAGCCAGTAGAACACCTGTCCCTTGAGACTGTACTGACCACAATGGCCTAACAAAATGTCAAGAAAAATGCATACCTTTCGCTAGTTTTGGTTCCACTACTCATCCCATAGCTCACAGTTGAGACAGACTTAGTGACAGAAGTGGTATTCTCTGTATGAAAGCAGGAAAAAAAGATGCATCAGGGCAGAAACTTCTTTTATCTCCCTTCCTCATACATTTTCAAGCCATTTCCTGATAGATAGCCATGCACTGATTTGTACTCACCACAGTGAAAAGCTGTAGATCTCTAACTTCCAGTATGAACTAACAAGCTGGGGGAACGATTTTCCCCAGGGGTCCAATCCCACTGCAAAATTGTTGCACTGCAGCAAGGATGGTGTAAACATAGCAGAAAGGGCTGTGAGAGGATGTCTTTGATAAGACTGCACTGGGAAGGTCAGATCATTTCAGGCCCTTGTGCAGACCTCAGAGGAGGGTGCACTGTCACAGACATTTCAGTGAAAGGAAGAAATGGTGCTACAGCTCATCTTGCAACAGTCATTCTGGCAGACATAAAGAGTTCTGAGAAGTCTGCCGCAATTGGGAGTGTAATTTAAATTACCTAGTTTATAACAGGAAACATTTTAGTTTGTAAAGTAGAACACACTCCAAAGGTTGCAAAAGCAGCTTAAAACCACCTCTGCATCTTCCTCTCCCCACCTTTTGTGCTTTGCCTTTTAAGAGCCCAGCTCTGCACTCCCAGCTACTCTCTGTAAACGCAGAATAATGGGAGTAACTTGCCAAGTTTTAACACACTAAAGCCAAAAGCTGTTGCACAAGTCATCAACTCATTTATTGAAGGCTCCTTCTATACACAAAGAAGAATGACTGGCATCTTAGAAGCAACCCAACCTGGTCACTGTCCAAATTACTCTCTGAAAATGCTAAACTTTCCCCACTGCTTATAGAAGGGATACAGATCAAATAGACTTCTCACACAAAACACCCTGGTAAATGCCAGCATACAGATGTGACAAATTTGGGACCACAATCAATTGCCAGATATTTATGCAAATCTCAGAGGTTTTAAGTTGAGGAGTGTGACCCCTAATTCTGGAAAAGCTACATCTTTGCTAAACTGACACTTGAGACCACTGTGTAGCCAGTACATTGTGTAGCTAGTAACAACTTGATGACATCAATCAGAAGTACTTTTGGATAGAGCTCAACTCATCTACTTCAACTGAAATCAAAAATCCTTAAGGCATTTTGTCCTTTGACACATTAATGTATCAAGGAGACTATTTACTGCTATTCTGTTCAAAGGAATTTGCTTCAACATCCACAGGGTGAGCCCACCACTTTCCAATTGCCATTGCCTTGCATTCAGACACAGTCTTCACTTGGTCAGTTCACTCAGTCAGCTGAAACCTTCACCACTCAAACTGTCTGTTCTGCCACAATTATCTGGCACCTACTGTTTCCACTGCAGAGACTGTCTATACACACGTATATTGCTGGGCAAATAAGTAGCCCTTGCTTTGAATCGACTGAGAATCTGATACAGTGGAACAAGTTTCAATGATGCCTGGGAAACTAAATCTTCACGCAGTTTTGTCAGTAGTTTTAAGATTGCCATGTACCTACTAATGGGAACCACATGCTCAGTTCTGAATCCCCCAGACATGGAGCATTTTGTCTCAATTTGTGTTGTGTAAGGGTACATTGATAGGAACGCCCACCTCCAGTGGCAGATGAGCCACTGTTCTCACTGTACTTGAATTCCAGGCCTTCACTGAAACAGCAGAAAAGACCAAGGAAGGCTTTGCTACATTCTTAGCTTTGATAAGATAAAAATGTGAAGAATATTCTGCAAATTATCCCTATTTCTTGATGGCAATTCCATCTGGTCTCTCTCTGTAACTTCTGACCCATATATATATAGCCTGATCTGTAAGTGTCACTATCGCTAAATGTACATGAAATACAGCTCAAAGATGAATAACTTTAATATGGACTAAATGAGATTTTATTTTTTTAAAACTCAATTTAGATATAAATAGAACTCTGCAATCACTCTGACTTGTATATATGTGTCAGTCTGCTGTTGGGTCATTCCTCCCTTCAAACGACGTTGAACTCCTTAGCCAAATATCTGCCTAACTTCTCAAGGGGCCTCAGGTCTTAAAGCATTAAAAACTCCTGCAAATTTCATTAAAATGGCTGGTCACATTGAAGAGATACTTATTCAGTAACTGTGCTATAACTGCTGCACTATGAACTCAACTATATTAGCCAGCAAAAATTCTCAGTAGATGTGACATTACAGCCTAAAGTTCCACGTAGGACATGCAGTATTCTAAATATGTGTCCCGCCATGGGATATATAGCCATAGAAGTGAGGTTTCATCATTAGCACTAGGTCACAGGACAATACCCACAGCACCAGTTTCTTTAAGTAAAGAAATGGGACACTGCCTCAGCAAACAAATTATTTTTGTCTCTTTTTACCTGACTGGTTGGAAGTTTTCACTGCCATTGCATTTTTGCTCTTGCTCTGTCCCAGCAGGCCAGCAGATGTATTAGTTGTTCCTGTTGAACAGGTGGTCTCTCCTGGAAACTTCTCTGATATCCTGGTTACTGCAGTAACAGGAAGGTGGGGCATCTGTAAGGTGACTGCAGGGGCATGGGCTTCAGGGGAAGAGTCTGACACGTTAACAGAAGAGTGTTCATGGGAGACTTTTTCCTGAACTAGTGAACAAAAGAAGAGGAGGGAGGAAGTAAATTTATTTGCAGATTTCTAACGAAGTTACAAACCAATTTCCATGCAATGACTTTATTTTACAAGTCACTGGAATTATTCCACCTAGTTCTCCCTGTGGGACGTTATGCCATTTACAGGACGCTGCAGAAAGAACCCTAGTGTAAGTGATCCTTGCAGTGATCACACCTGTTCTACATAAATCTCAGCAAGAACTTCTTCAGAGCACTATATCCACTAGCATCTGCATTTGGTAAGCTCCTCCTCTTCCTCTGTGCAGCCCCTGCCTCCAATCTCCTGCCATGGTTAGGAGTTAGCATTCTTTTCAGTTTTATGAAACGCTGCATGCCTCAGTTTTTTCTAAAATGGAGACAGGAAGTCCTTCCTCCACTGAATTATGGAAGCAGACAGGTAATCTGCAAAATGTTTTGGGATGCAAGGCTACAATATCACCAAGAATAGCAGGCCTTATTATCACTAGTGCCCCAAGATAACATGACAGTAAGAGTTTTTAATTTATAAAACACCATAGTGCATGCTTAACAATAAAGTTTAAAAGTTGAACTCCTAATTAAATTAGTAAGTAAACGGTATCAGTGCCACAGTACGTTATCCATGCCGAAAACATAGCAGATTCTAATGCTTCCAACATGTGAGAGCTGCTCTATGACTGCCAGGATCAGGTATTTTACAAATAGTACTACTTCATCTCATGCCCTGTTCCTACCTGATGAAGACTGATGCCCATTTTCAATGATGGAAGAACTAAAAACTCTTCTAAACTCAGGTTTGTGGTGGTCATCCAGGTCTACACTCTGTCAGAACAGACAAGAGACATGACAGCTAAATTTCAAATAGCAGAAAAAGGTGGAAGAATATCCAGAACCGCCTACCAAGAACAGGTTCTTCCTTGTGCTAATGACAATACAAGAAGGGAATAACTATCTAACCATAAGAGCCAAACCTGGAAACTGAGCAATGGCAATGCAGGACTTGTACCAATCTTCACATACTTGTCCTCACAGACCCCATGCACCTAGGAGGGCTCTTCCAGGTGTGTTAGATATCACCACCCACTGTGAAGGTGATAAACAGAAGACTCCACACAGTAACATAGAGATTGAGGTTGCTTAAAATGCTTAATACTCTGTATTTTTTTTCTGCATGCTGCAGAAAAAATGACGTTCTGATAACGTACTGTAAAAGTATTACATAAAATAAGTATAATCCTAGAACTTTACACCTGCATTATACTCTGAAACTTCTGTAAGGATATTTTCCTTCTGGGAAAAGCACCAATTTCTCCCATAGTGTTTGCCAATATAACTCCAGAAAAATCAGCCAAGAATTTTTTTTGGTGGTTCTTTTTTTTGTTGTTGTTTCGTGGCAGAGGGCATGCAAAAAATCATGAGGAACTATGTGATTTTTGGCTTGCAGGAACTAAAGAAAGAAGAAACTGCTTCATAGACACTATTACTTCAACTAAAAAATGTAGCTTCCAAGAAGCAGTATATACAAGCAGTAGAGTGAAATTTGCCAACACAAAGTCCATGAAAAAGTTTTAGTTGATTCTAGACAGATACCCAACTACTAGATTGGCCAAAAATTTTAATAAAAAATAAAAAAATCTGTAATGTGCCATTATAAACATAATAAAAAATTCTTATGAACTCAATCCAAGCAATTTTTTGATTTTTTAGAAACAGAAAGACTGAAGAGATACTGAAGAAGATTTTATACTTAAAATATATTAAGTATATACTTATATTAAGCATACTTATTATAAAAACAACAGAACAAAACAGAAAAGGAAAGAGGCAGACTGTACAGATGTAATAACTTAGTTTGTCTCTGCTTTCTGTACACAGGAAGTATGGAGCAAAATGATGGTTTGAATTGCCTTATTTATTCCACAACTTCACCACAGATTATTAGAATAATTTATTTATAGGGTGGAAAAAAGTATATTATTTAAAATACAGAAAGCATATGATCAAGATAAATCAACAAAAATACTTTCTTGATACTTGTCTGCTGCTTACCATGCATCTGTTTATGCTCATCCAAACTAAGAACACCAGACAACATTAATGCACCTTAGGAGATTTATTGAAAGCGTTTGATCTTGTTAGATGCTGCAGAGTGCACAGACTGGTTTAATATCCATTATCTGAGATACTAGAACTTTCGTTACCTCAAGTAAAAATCCCACTCAACTCCTAGTAACTATGGTCTGAGATCTTGCTAAGAATTTGTTAACAAGTATTAGATTACAGTAAGGCAGCCTAAACACAATTTGGTCATAGAGTATACAGTTGTGGGCTTAGATACTGATCCCCCTAGATATTTAAGTGTCAACCTCCAACTGATTTCAATGGAACACAGGTGTACGTAGCAGAATCTGAGCTACACACCTGCACTACTAAAGTTGGGAAAAATCCTTCTTTAAGGAACGAACATTAAGGTTGGGACCTACACTCTCAGATCACAGTCGGTATCCAGGCTTTTCAAGACTACAGCATAATTTGGAGAAACCATTAAAGTGTGGAAAAACACCATTAACCTGACTTCAAGATGAGGACCTTGAAGCAAGTGTCTTACAAAGATATATTATGATAAAACACAGAGAGGAATGGCGGCAAGACATGAGATACCGTGAAATATCTTTAAGGCTCAGCTTGGGTGGTGTATTTTAGTATATTGGGTTGTATACTATTTTCTAACCTGGGGTCATACTCTCATGTGAACTTTCTATATGCCAGGGAGGAAAAGAGCTAGGATCACCTGAATGTGATTTTCAAGCATAACACCACAGAGTGCAGAAGAGGACTGGAGACTTCCTGAAAACGTGGAAAACGTACTCTCAGAAAAGATGACTTTTAAAGGGTCCTCAGCCAGGAACTTTCATTTAATTCTCTTGCCTAGTTTCTTAATGATCTCCCTGGGGTTATATATGCATTCACATGCTCCACTAGATAACAGCACAGAGGTTACATGATGAGTCAAGTGTTTACCATGAAGATGCAATAAGAGGTTGCTTCTAAAAAAAGAAAAACCAACAACAACAAAAACCACACAACCAACCAACCATGCACACCACCTTATATGAGGACAATATTGCTTATAGCCCCATTAAGAAGACTAAAAGATTTCCACTGCTGCCAAATGAAGACTTCAGGTGCACTCAAGATAGCTGGGACTTAGAATGTCCATTCCACAACTAGATTAAGCGTGCCTTAAGATACATTGCAAGGTCTACAAATCAAATCTATAACAAAGTTCAGTATCAATCCAAACAAGTAGAACTTTTGCTTCATTTTAATTTTCCCCTCATTTTAAAAGAAAGGAAAATCAACCAGACTGGGCAAGTTGGAATGTTCAAAACTTCTGACTCCTTCCCAGCATCTAAAACTTTCTTACAAGTAAAAGCACTACAATGCAGCTCTCTAGGCTCCACTGGTTTTTGTGGTATCTCTCTTATTTAGAGGCTTCATTACAGACAGGTTTTCAGAAGAGCTCACATTCAAAAATGCTGCACTCTTCAGATAGTTACTCATCTTAGGTCCAAAAGGAGTGATGAGTTCTTTTGCACAGCTAGACTGCAAACCTTTTCACAACACATTTTCACAACTTCTTTAAAATAACATGTGTACTAATAATCAAAAATATTCTTCATTTCTATACCATCTGCTATCCTCACATGCTTCCATACGCGCACAGTCTGTCTTACTGCTGCTAAACTGGATCTGTCACTGTATGCAGATCTTTTAATTTGGAAAAATAAATTATTTTGAAACTTTTCAATCTGTCAACAAGAAGGTACTATGCATGAGTAAATTCAGTTATCACTAGCTATCAGGATTAATTTGTCAAAAGTACACCAAATGTTAATTACACAAACCATGGAGAACCAGGGGTTCAGAACTTTTATTGCTGTATTTAGTGTAATTGAGATCCTAGTCAACAATTACTGCCCATATCCAGAACTGAAATGTAAAGCACAGCTAATGCAGCTCCCTAAAACTTATCCGTGGCACACAGTTAGAGCTGTTTAGCCATTCATGTCAGCCATTATGACCTGAATGTGACAAATGTCTGTGGAGACTGTAAACATAAATCTACTTCCTAAGCTGGGGGGGGTGGGGACAAGCAAAACAGCCAAATGAGGTGGTCATTGCAAAGATCATATAGTATCCTACACACTGAACTGGCTTCCTAATGCAGTGACAGGTGCTGCATTGATTTATTTTATGCAAACTGGATTACCATGCTAGCAGTGCCAGGGAAGAAACTGCTATCAGGTAGGAGGACGGGGAAGGCCCATGTGCTGATAAAACACAGGGAGAATCTGGGATCAGATTCTACCATACATTTAGCAGTGTCAGGCTGAAGTACTTTAAAATCCACTTTGGAGATGCTAAGCTTCTGACAAACCCATGTGTGTAACAATACTTCCTCTGTCAATGCTGGCTACATAGCTTATAAATAGAGGGACAGGTACCTGTATCTGCACTTAATAATGAGAAGTACTCATTTGTACAACTCATGTAACAACAACATGATGAATAACTGGTGAAGATGTTGAAGAAAAGGAAGTTGATGCTAATATTTTGCATGTCTTACTCAGGCTTGCTCTTATAACTAATCTCTCTGTAGCTCAGAAGTCTCAATGTAATGTAGGGTGATAATACTTTCCACAGTTGTAGGGCTGCTCGAATTCCTACTTCACTGCAAAGAAGTTAGACCTTGGAGATCCATAACTGGATGCTGCTATAAAACAGGCAAATATCGTAACCCAGGAGTGAAAATCCCACTCATTCAGAAAAAGTAAGCAACAGATCACAAGACTGGAAAGAAAGAAAATGCAATTTTATTTCCTCTCTGAGCCTCCAAAGTGCACATCTGTTACGTCTTCAAGCTTTTGCCTGCAACAAGGTGAAACTGTAGAAGAATGACGACAGACAAGATTCCTCTCTCTCAAATGAGAGATCTCAGTCACCCAAAGTCTTTCATAAAAGCACCAATTATCAAAAGGATCATGATAAAAATCACTGGATCTAGAAATGCCATTTAAATGTGAGAGGTACCTCCCTCTCTTGTTACACATGCTGGATGAAATCGATGCTTCACTTTGGTGAACACCAAAACACCACTGACTTCTGCAAGGCAAGACTTGACAATCTGTTCCTTGCATATAAAGAGATCACTGACACATCAGAAATGGAGAATGATGAAATGTGTGAGAAAAGACTGCTAGATGCCAGCAAGAACTGCACCACATTTACCCCTTAATTCTTTTACTAGAAAGCCACTGTCCATCAGATAATACAAATATTCTCTATCTGTAACTGGCCCTGCAGCTTGAAGAAAAGGCCTTGAATGCCATGAGGAAAGTTTTTGCATATGGAGTAATCTCTGAATAAAAATAATAGAAGCACTTTTCACAGAACCTTTTTGGAGCAAGGCTAGATAGAAATGCACAGCAAGGAATAATTCTACCTTGGCAGCTTCAGCAGGTGCTCATGGTTATGTCACAGTGAATTAAAACAAAACAAACAACAAAAATGATCTAGGTAAGGATCAAGGCAACCTTGGAATGCCATCATTCTAAAAGGACACTTGCAGGAAGTGTAAGGGAATAATAAGAAGGAAATGGAACTATGAGACTTCCTTTTATCAAATACAGGAGTTGAGATGGTTTAGAATCGTAATATGTAATTCCAGGTGACTGCTGTTATCACTTAATCTCCCTGCCTGTATACTCCAGGTCATTATGTCTCATGCAGTCACTCCCAGGCTGACTAACTGTTGGGTGGTATCAGGTTACCACAGATACCAGTGGGTAATATTTATTTAGATCTTCCCCGGTGGTCACAGCCAGCTATTTGTGTCTCTGCTGCTTTGATCACTGCAGGCAAGTTCTCTGCAGAGGTCTGTCCAGCACTCTGTCCACACTGTATAGAAACTCTTCTGACAGTTTAAAAAGAGAATACCCTTACAGTATTTTTAGTCCTCCCTGTCCACAAAGGCATCATGCTCAACCACAAACACTGCAGAAAGATCATAAGTGATAAAGCTCCTGCCAAAATGTAAGATCTGATCAACAAAAAAGGTCACAACTCTTCCTTTCTAACAATCACAGGCAGGTAGGAGGGAGACCTCAGTGACTGCAGAGGATGACAAACAGCACCAACCTCCTCAGTAGTGCAGCTCTGGCTCCAGGATTCCCCTTTAAAACTAATTCTTCAGACATACCCTATTTTCCACCTCTGCAAAAACAGCTCTCGGATTGTGGCCTGGTCAGGGAGTCAAAGTTTGGCATCAACATACGAGATGGACTCATTTCCAAATCACAGTGGCTAATGGCTGTTCAAGATTTCACCTAAATCAGCATTTAGACTGTTGTATACCAAAATTCAAGGACAGCATAGCAGAGGTTGCCTGAAAATTAGAATTAAAAGGAGATTTGTGTCCTTACTTCTGAATTGTCCTTGGAACCCCCTGGCTAACTTTTTTCAAATTACCTCAAAAAATAATCTAGCAATATTAGAAAATAATGGTTCAGACACTGAAAATGCTCAGAATCTCCAGTATCCAACCTGCAATCTGCAGAAGGTAGTCTTAACTCTTATCCCAAGTATTTTGCTAGAAATGTTGAAAGCAACAGAATCCTGACTTTTGCTGGGATAAAAGCTGCCTTGACTGCACAGTAAAAAGGAACTCAATCAATAAATCTTTTCAGGGGCAATACAGCACATCTTGATTTGCTACTATTTCCAGGTCAGTACTATTTACTCCTCGTATCTCATACCTACAGAAGTATTTACTAAGGCTAGAAGTGTCACCAGTTTTACCACAGGAACTTGTTTACTGGAAAATATACACAGTGTCATTTATGATATCTGTTTCAAGCGCTTTGGTCATAAAACCAGAAATTGCAAGCAACTGAGGGAACACTTTATTCGTTACAGAGAACATGGGAGACCAGCACAGTGACAAAGACTTGCTCTGTAGCCATCTGAGCACAGGCACATCAGGGTCTTACCCACAAAATCATGTTTTCGCTGCATGTGTTTGGTGCATGTAGCTCTAGCTGCATCTCCCAGGATTCTCAACACTGAAATTCCTTCTTGGTCATCTATGTTCACTCGGGAAGTTGTCCAGCCTTCTGGGGAAAACTGCTGGGAGGGCACTGAAGAACTATGAGTACTTAAATGATCTTCCCTGAACCCTCAAAGCAAAGCAAGAAAGTTTAAATCCAGACAAAAGTTCATTCTGTGCTTTAACACAAAGCGATACCTAAAGCTGGGTATTGCCATAACCTTGATGCAAAACTTTTCACAGAGCGTGAACTACACAGTTCAGTGTAGGCAGTGGTGACGGAGCAGGTGCGATGATGTGAGGGACCACACCCCCTCATCCCTTCCATGTTGCTCAGCTCACTTCTCTTCCTTGCAATACAAACAAGTCTGGATGGCTCCACAGAACAAAAAGGAACGGATGTGGAGGTTGCGTTTAACCTTTGTAACGTGGGGGAAAAGACATCAGTTGTCATGACTATGTTGGAACAATGCTTCAAGCAGCAGCTTTACCTTTGCACCTGCCCAGCTGTGGGAAGCCCTTATGGCCCCATTCTTGAGTCAGTAGGAATGAAAAGGGCTGGAATGCAATACAGGCTCTCTGCTTACTCCCAACAGTTCACCTTTGAGTGAATTTCATTTCCAAGCTTTCATCATATTTTCCCATCCCTAAAGCTTGGATAGACCACAGACCAGCTTTTCATGCTCAAGCAGTCTTAAAGACCCCTTAAAACATGGCTTAATCAAGATTAGATGAAATAGGCTGTCATCTGCAAAAACCATGTCTCTAGTATCTCAGTTTGATGTGACTGAATCACAGTGTACTGTCTGGCTGTCACCTTCTGGTGTCAAGAACTGTACAGGAGCTCTCAACTCTGTCCACAGAGACGAACACATAGAAAAAGCATTACACAAAACTTCTCAGTGCCAGATGAGCTTCCTGCTAACTGCAGTTCCCATGCACCAAGTTACAAGGCTCCACTATGCTGCAGAAAGAGTTTTAGCACTAGGAGGAATATGTGTGTTTGTGCTCGTGTAGGCCATGGAGACCATGACAGCTTGTCCAAGGCCCACTTCTCAGGTACAAGCTGCAGCAGTGCAGGACAGCGGTTGTGCAGCAAAACTGTCTCACCATAGGATGCTAAGTCACTATCTTAGGAAAACATGTTACTGCCTACTATATGCCGAGCTGTTCTCCTTTGTGAGCTTGCCAACTGGCAAACCGCGTTGCCGGCGCACACATCTCCCTGAATCGAGTCCAGAAAGGATACACAGATGTTCACGTACATGTGCATATTGACGGCTGAGACTGCCTCAGCTTCTCTTCTCGCTTTTAACCACCCTGAACTGAAAGCTCGCTGCAGCTCTGACCACGGTCCCGGCTCGGCCAGCAACGCCGTCACCAGGGCCACCTCGCGGCGGTGCCGAGGGCCAGGGCCGTTTCTCAGCGTCCCTCCCAAACGCCCGCTGACCCGGCCCTGCACAGAAGCCCCGCGACCCCAGGCGCTCCCCCGCGCACCCCTCCGCCCCCGGCCAGCGCTTACCTGGCTCCGGCCGGTGACCGCCAGCCTGGCGTGGCTGGAGAACCCGCCGCCGGCCGCGCCCTGCCCCGCAGCGCCGGGTCCCGCGGCCGGGGGGCTCCCCGCCGCCTCGGCCGCCCACTCCCGCGACAGCCCCGCCGACCGGCCCAGGGCCTCCACCTGCCGCGACAAGCGCTCCAGCTGCGCCCGCAGCCGCCGGTTCTCCTGCTGCAGCTCGGTGACGGTCTGCGCCAGCGGGCTGGCGAGACGCAGCACCTCCTCCACCTGCTGCCCCACGCCCTGCTTGAACACCCGCACGTCGGCCTGCAGCTCCCGCACCGCGCCCCGCAGCGCCTCCTCGTAGCGCCCCAGCGCCTGGCAGACGCTCTGCGCCTCGCGGCCGCTCCCCTCCTCCACCTCGCCGGCCATGGCAGCGGGGGGCTCGGCGGCCACGGCGGGGGGGGGCTCGGCGGCCGCGGCGGTGGGGGGCTCGGCGGCCGCGGCGGTGGGGGGCTCGGCGGCCGCTGGCGCCCGCCTGGCTGGTCTCCCCTCGCCGCCGCTTCTCCCCTCGGCGGGCGCCCGCGGCCTCCGGGCGACCCTAAACCCGGCCCCACGCCCGGCCCCCGCTCACGATGCGGAGGGGGAGACGCGCAGCGCCTGCGCCGCGCCCGACGGGGCGGGGCTGGGCCGTGCCGGGGGGAGCCGGGGAGAGGCTCGGCGGGAGCGGGGCGGCCCCGCTCGGTTTACGCTCCCCCAAGGCGTGGGGGATGTAATTCCAGGAGGCGGCGGTGGAAGAGGGAGGGGCAGAGGCACTGCCTCGTTCGCGGCTGCTCGGGCCGGGCGGAGCGGCGGGGTCCGGCCCTTCCCGGGGCCGCGGCGAGCGCGGCTCCCCTCTCCGGGGCGGCAGAGACAGACGCGCAGGCGGGTGCGGGACCCCGCGCGGCCCCTCGCGCACAGACGGGTGCACGCGGCCGCCGCGCGCGGGCGTTTTCCGCCGCGGCAACATGGGCGGGCCGGGGCCGGGGCCGGGGCCGGGACGGCGGTGCCGAACCAGCGCTCGGGCCTCGGTGCCTCCTGCGGCACAGGGCAGCACCTCGGGCGTTAAGGCCTCCCAGGAGAAGGAGATCCGCGTGACGTTTCAAGTAAATTTACACCGTCAGTCACTCTGCAGGTCTTCAGCACTTTACGTCAGGTAGCTACAACTCTTTGGGTACAATAAGGTACTTGCCGTATTACTGAATCGTTGCCTCTTTCTCTCGGGAAGTGCACGTACAACACTGATTCCTTACACACACATTTACAAGCATGTCTGGACTTCCCGAGGTTTGCAGAACACTACAGAAATAATCCCTGCAGGTCAGGACCCTCCAGGATTTAAGCTGGACAAAGATGCACACTGCAACCTCCTGCTTTTGCATTTGCTGTTTTTCGTATGCACACACTTACACTCCTCTGCGGACATCTGTATGTGTGTGTATTTGTATGTAATACTTAGATATTTACCTAAGCTGCTGGTAACTTTAAATACCACTTGACCTCCTCCTTTTTCCCAGTACCACTGTATGCATCCGTTTCCCTTGCCCTCCCCTTCTCCCACCCCAAACTCTTTGTGGGACCTATTTTACAGCATTGAAACACTCCTATAGAAAAATATCAGTGTCTTACAAGATAATGACTGCTTCCTTGCAGAAAGGAGTCATCATTTTAACAGCTGTCAACAGTCATTCTCTTAACATGCAGCAGCAAATAGCTGAAGCTATAAATCTAAAATAAGCTGGAAAAGTTGGAGAACTTCCATTTGACTTTTAACCCCACCTCCAGGTTGTGAAGGGTTTAAGTCAGTATATGTGTAAAACCCTAGAGCAATAATAACAGAAGTTAATTACCACTTGCTTATAGGTAATTTCTTAACATATATAACCTTATCTAACAATATTATATATGTATGTGTGTGTGAATATTAAAGTTGACAGCTATCACCTACTAATACTGCAATTCTTTAGAAAATATTCCTCTCTCCATGGTAAAGATTTCCATTTTTACAGTATTTTTTAATTACTAAGGAAAGCCTATACTTTTTCACAGATTGTTAATCTGGTTGAAAGTTCAGTGTTCTGACAAAAGATGTTTTGAAGGAAGATTTTCAACCCACTCTCAGCATGGTCTATCAGAGCCAAGAAAAACAAATAATTTGCTGTTTCCAGACTCAGCAACTACAGAATAATCATACATAAACCCCTAGTATTTTTAAAACTGCCTCTCGTTCGTGCATTTAGAACAATTTACAGTACAGGTTAGGATAACAACAGTTCAGATACTTCCTAATCTCACAGCAAATTTAAGTACAACTTTAACTCTGTCTGCCCTGCCACAAATGAGGAACTGGCGTCATTCTTGGGTAGTCTAAAACCACACACCCCCTTTCTGTTCCCACTTGAAATCTCCTCCTTTTGAGCTCTTGCACAGCTGGACACAGCATGGGAATATATTAGTCTCCAAAAGCCTCTCCAAACAGATAGTATTGTAACTAAACAGCAGAAGCGAAGCCCAAACCAAATGATACAATTTAAAGATGGAAAGACAACACTCAGATTCTCAGAGCTTAAATTTACCTAAGAGATTTTGATGCCCAAATTGCACTAGGAATTTGATGTTCAGCCCTCCTTCTCTCTCTCTCTCAGTATTGGGTACTCTTTTTCTTCAGTAAAATCCTATGAGGAAATAAGGTTTCTTTTGAAGTACAAGCAATTAAGAACCTCTTTTCAGGTATGAGCCACAGCCCAAAGACCCAGATCAATGGGTGGTTTTGTGTTCATGGGGTCTCAATAGTTCCCTAAGAGCTTTCTAGAATCAGTCTGGTGTACTAGAAAGAAAGAAAAACTGTCCTGGAACAGCAGCAACAAGTTTTGTTAAACCAAACTCTGTCTGCTTTCCTCCATTTCTCTAAACAAGGCTTCTTGACATTTGTCTGCTATGATGAAATAAGCTCTCTTCTGCCAGCAGGAAAGAGATCCTGGTTATCATGTCTTCAAACATGATTTAGAACCTTGGAGAACATACAGTTCCAGCTAAAATAGCTGGTAACGCAGCTTGGCTGGACATCATGGGGAGGATGAACAAATAATGTTAAAAGTGTGCTGTGGTTACATCCAGGATTTTCAGAGAAAGGATATCCCAACTGAAGATATTTGGCATATGGGAGGCCTAGACAAGGACTATAAAATCCTCAAAATCTCATTCGGCAAAATCTCCCAGCAGGGAAGAGGAAACACCCAGGGAAACCTGACTTAAGCCAACCCTGTCAATATTGTTAGCAATGGTCTGAATACTACAGCCTAGAGTAATGCAATAGTTTGAACAACTTCTGTAGCAATATCATGTTTTTTGTAAGGGCCTTAGGGCATTTTGAGAGTATCTAATCTACCCTGTGAGCAAACCAGCATCCATGGAACACACCACATTCCACAGCCCATCTCAGATACCCAGTTTAGCCGTCTTCAGGCAAGGTTCTGCTTGGAGACCCGTTGAAAAATGGTAGGCCAGGCACCAAACTAAGAAAAAAAAAAGTTTCAGTCCAAAACAAAATATGCTCAATTTACATACAGTGGAGTTTTGAGTTTGTCTCTAAATAAAGGCCAGTCCAACATGCTCACCATGGGCTTTGATAAACAAGTTTGAGTTCTTTCCATCTCGTGTCCCACCAGGAGTGATAACGTACAACAGGCTACAAGCTGTCCGTTTGTCCGTTTTGTCTTCTGTGTAAATCCAGTGCCTTCAGTGGTCCTGCTCAGGAGCTATGGATTAGAGCAATATGATTCACTGATCCTCATGCGAGTACGAATAATCCTTTTGAAAACTGATCTGCACCAAGTAGAACAGCTAGGGTATGCAACAGTTGCATGATCGTTTTACAGTGTTATTCAGGGAAATTCATCATATTTGCATTTCCAAGCAATGAATAGAAGCACTTTCACGAGTCTATTAAGATTCCTAAAAAGATGGGAAAAAGGAGAAAGAAAAGAAAGAAGTCTGTCTCATTTGTCTGGGGGACAGGAAATAACACTGTATTACGTAATCTATTAAATGTTTCAAGCTTTATTTCACATTAAAGTTCAGTGCCAATGGTTTTATATACGTGTGTGTTTCTGTAAAAAAGATCTGGCAGATTTGCACTGATCTGTTGCCATAGTTCTTTTTTTTCCCCAGTGGTTCAAATCTCTGACATCAACACAGTGCTCTAGTACAACGATACCAGACTAAAATAGTTTAATTTGCAGTACTAAGCTCTAAATTGTTTTCCCTGTAGTCTGAGAGTGAAAATTTGGCACATGAAACAGGCCACAAGATCATCCAAATTAAACTTCATCCAAAAAATTGAACCCACTCCTGTAAACACAGCAAACACATTTATATCCAAGCATTTGGATTTATATCATCTTGGATTATCTGCTAGAATATATAAAAGACGATAAAACAGGTGGCTACTCAATCACTGGCATAAAAGGGACATAAAATAAATCTAAGTCAATATTGACTGGCAAATTCTGCATGATCCAGAGGATCCCTTTAATGTGTACATTCAAGCTTCAGATTTGTGAAAAAGTTGTTTTCTTTTAGTCTTGGGTGTTCACAGATTACTTCCACTGCATGGTGAACGGCTTTTCATGATATTTTAATAGCACTGTGGTGTTACACGTTTAATTATAGTATCATTTTGCCAGAATACATTTAAGGAGTATGCTGAAACACATATTTCAATCGCAAATGGTGACAAGAATATAATGGCCACGTACACTGGGCTGCTTTCTTTGGAGATTTAATGGGTCACTTAAATATGCATGCAGTGGTAAAGCTCCACAGAATTCAGTGGAAGAAGGATGAGCTACATTGGATGAGGGTCTCACTACATCTCTGTAAATCACTGAGGGAAATTTTTAACACTTGGGATTTCATCTAGACATTCACTTGGGGTAAACATCTGGAAGATACTTCCATTTCATGTTGGTGTGAGAAGAGTATCCAGCTATCTCTTTAAAGGTTTTTGAAGTTTTAAGGTTTTTAAAATCTGACATCCTTCCCCTCTTGTTAGCCTCCACCTCCTACCCATCTCCCTGTTACTGTTTTCAGGAACTGGGAAGCTCAGTGGGATGTAAGGGAATTTCCTTTCAGTTCTCCCCTGCAAGGCACAGGGCTGGGAACAGAATAAAAGCTCAGACTCAGCAACTGCTGTCTTTGTTTTCATTGTGAGCAGAGCAGGATGATGAAGAGTTGAAAATGAGGCTTTCAGCTCCTCACAGACCTTTTCAGGGCATGGGTCTGTTTTCTCTCACAAGATTTACATTGGTGTGAGCAATGACATCACATTACTTATCTCCCTTGGAACAGGCAGAGGCTCCACACGGAGCCTTCCTCCGCTCCTTCCTTTTAACCTCCAGAAACAACATTTGCTGCAGTCCTTTCCAGTTTTAGTTCTGTGGCACCCTCAGCAGTTGTCAGTGTTAAGCCATAGTCTTCAATCCCCACCTTGCAGACAATGTCTGCTCTATGGGATCTTCTGAGATTACTCCTTCCACACGACATTCTACAGTTAACGCCCAGGCCAACTGAGGAGAGAACAGTGGTGGCCTGCAGTGAGTTACATGCTTAGCATTGTTGCCCAAAGGCAAGGGACACAGGTGTAACTGCATCTGTGCTGAGCAATAGCCAGAGAGAGCAAGCCTTTTAAGTAGCTCTTTAATTCCAAGGAGCCCAACTGAAAGGGATTCCTGGCCATGAAGACAAATAGCATTGGTCTGTGACCTCAACACTGACAAACTTTGTGTCAAAAATGTTACGATACACAATATGAAGAGTCATTCATTCAGATGATAAGCATGGTCTGCACAGGGCCAGTAAAAGGTGTCCACTGCTGTCACAGATCTGCAAGATCATGCGAATTCTACTCCAGGCACCACCACTGCAGCTAAGATGCTTCTCTGCCTTTCACTTCTCCAACTTGGCACAGCGGCATCATTTTCCACTGGCTTGAGTAGGGCCCACTGATAAATGACAGTAGCAGTTGCTAGGAGGCTCGTCTCACCCTGAAGTTCAGGATAACTGAGCAGAGCTTCTTGTCAGGCACATTTAACATTCTTTCCAGGCCAGCTCAGTTCATGGGAGGTAGCATCCTACAAACTACTGCAGTATCCTTATGCTCGGAACTTTCAGTTATTTCCAGTACTAAAGAGGCCACTTCCTCCTTGACCAGCTGGTGGAAAGTTCTGCATTCCTGATAAATATCTGCTTGCATGGTACCTTCTGAATTTCTGAAAAGTGTCTAGTTTGCAAATGGCATAGCCTGTTTCACAAGTGCCTCTGGCACATGAAGTCCCGATGCCGTCTTCAAAAGATTAGTCCCCAGAGCAGGTCACTGTGCCGGTCTGTGTCAACTGGTTCCTGCAGCAAGACACAAAAGGGCAAAAGCACATGCTGCTGCTTTTCCATATTAGATCTTTATTTTTCAAAATCAGTGCTCTGAACTTAAGAAACAATCAGCCCGTCTGGTACTCACAGCAAAGAATTTATTCCTTGCTTATTCAGTGAAGCATGGAACAGAAATGTGACATCTTGCATGCTCCTTAATCAGAGAAAGTTTGAAATGGAAGAACATCCTCATTGGCTGTTTTGTCTTTCTAGTTTTTACTCCTGCAATACACTCCTCTCAGAACTGCTTTATGATTTGGAGTGAAGTATAACAATGTAATAGGTTTCTGTTGCTTTTTTTGAGTTCAGATAGCACCCCCAGAGTGTGCCATATGCCACTACACATAAAATGGTGCAACTTTTTAAGGTAGGAAAGCCACAGCCTGCCGGCTTCGAGGCTACACTGTTCATGTTGTAGCTGGTTTGTGTCTAGAAGACCCATGTGTCTGAAGCTGGTAACTAGACACCTTTCCCCAGCCTCAAATTCACAACCAAGCTTTAAAAAAATCATGGCAAGACAAAGTGAATCTTAGTTTCTACCATCTTACAACATGGTCAGAAGAGTCTTTACACCATTGAGTGGATCACCTGACACAGTCTCATCCAGGAAGAGAATCTAAGAGGGGCTTAAACCAATCCCCACATCAGACCTTCTTTAAACACTGAAATAAACCATTTCCAGATCTGGACTTGCAGCAGACTATTGGGCCCAAAGAAAAGATTATTTCTAAGTTTCGGTTTCCCTCCCTGAGTAGCTTCTGAAAGACCTTGTAAGTAAGAGCATAAAGCTGCCATTGCAGAATTGACTTCAATCAGTTATTACCACAGCAAGCAACTGCTCGGAATTTATCGAGGCATACACAATTACAGTCAGATATTCCAGGCTTTTCTAATGAGCCCTTTGCCATTTTTTTGACAAGGCTCAAATCACTGCAGACAATGACAACTAATTACTTACACTACTGTGTGACTTTGCATTTTACAACATGTTTACCTATATGAGAGAGTAATTATGAAAACAGTGAGGTCACTAGCTTTGTTAGACTTGAAAACCCTGCAAACTTAAACTAAGCCAATTGAGCCCTGGGCCTTCCTCATTGTTAGACACAGCAGCACCTTAAGGACAGTAGAGTTTTCCAGGAGAGACAGAAGCCAGACTGCCAATTTTGTGGGCTGTAATACATCACATCACTGGAGCATTGTCATTCCCCAGGAAATAACAGCATCATTTATTCACTCCTCACTAATATGCCATGACTGCCTGACATCAACATGCTGTTCCTACTAATCCCATCTTCTACTGGGCAAGTTTGTTTTCAGAGTTGCTGGGACTGAGGATGGTGCAGAGCCATATTCGAGGCTAACAAGAAAGCTCATTCCATGAATAAAGAGTGACCCAAGACGAGCAAACCAGAAGTAGAATAAAAAGCCCAGGATCACGCCACAGCCTCTAAGGACAAAACTGGGTCTTTGTTGTGCCAGAAGTGAATCCAGTTGCATTAGAATTCATCAGTTCCAGGAGACAAGCATTGAGATAAAAATGCAGTGAAGCTAGAACAACAGAAAGTGTTCCTGGTAGGGGCGATCTCTCCTGACACTGTGTCTACTCCCTCCCAGCTAGCCCCAGGGAGGGAAGGAGTGACTTCTTCCATTTTCAAATTCAATACTCTCCTGATAACCCCTGTTTTTACCACCTCCATACTTGAGTGCCTCAGTTGCTATGAAAAATGTATATGCTTATCAACAGAGAATAAGTAAACTCACTGAACTCAATGAACACGAAAGTGCATGAGCTTAAGCAGTTGGATTGATCTTTGAAGGGCAAGGGATTGTCTAATGTTTTAAGTTCTTTAAGGTCAAAGTGACTAGGAAATTGGGTAAAACCTTGCAAAAATAGATGAGTACTGAAAACAACTGTGGAACTGTTCATTTCTTCCCCCTTATTTGTCAGAGGATACTAAATTGAAATTACTACCCCAATACTGGGTTATTTTTTGGTATCCACCCAAACCGTCCTGGGTATAATGTGATTTGACTCAAATAGGAGACAGGCTCAACAAGAAAGCTAGACATGCAAAACTGTGTGACTGTTTTTGCTTGCTCTGATAAATATCATGGCTGGACCTAGGGTGGCTTCTCTGAAAATACAACTGTATTTATCATACTATCAGATGTTTACTAAAGAGCAATTCACTGTCTTATTCACTGGTATTGTAATAAAGCACATAAATTAACATAGCATTCTGGAACTATGCAGATTTGTATCAGACAAATGTTTGGCCTGTGGACCAGATAACATGCAGGGATAGGGCAAAGCTGTGCATTCTGAGTAACCCATAGGATCAACATCTCCCTTTCCCAACACACATTCTATTTTTACCTTTCTGTTTTGGCTTCCTTCCCAATTAGAAAAGCAAAGTTGAGACAGTAATGAAAACAATTGAGACATGATATATTTATGCAAGGATTCCAAGTGCTCCTGGTCCATATGCAAATTCCATCCTTTTTGGTCAACAAAATGCCTTTGAAAAAAGGAGAAAGTTAGAGCAATGCTCTCAGGCATGAGGAAGGAGGCCATGTGAGATACGTGAAATGGAAAGATGGGGCTACAAGACTTGGAAAGCCATACTGTAAGAGTGTAAACTCTCTTTCCTCAGTGAAAAGATACATACTGATAATTTCCTCATCATTTACTGGCATCACACACACAAGGCAATACAGTTCCACTTGTTTCTCCCATTCCAGTGTAAAACCAGCCTTTTTTTTTTTTTTTTTTCCTTTGCCTTCACAGGGCTAAAACTGGTGACATGCAGGTTAAGACTTGAGGCCTTGACAAACTCTGGATCAACTGAAAGTTCTCCGAGGTCACAGTCATAGTCAGCATTTCCTGTCTGAGCTTTATCTCTGCTGATGACCCTATTACAGTCCACAAAGTCAAACTCCTCTGCTTACAGGTTTGTCAAGAGCAGTCCTCTAAAGGGCACATTCCCTTGGCCTTTAGGGACCAACATAAAACTCACATAAAACTCCTATGTTTTCAGGAGACTTAAGACTCTGGGCAGTTGCCAACACAGGTGAGAAGAGGATAGATGGATTTTATTCCTCTGTAGAACAGACACAATATAGCAGTCTTTCTCCTCCATCCCCTTTGAAGTACACGACAACACAGAGGAGACAGTGAAAAAGACAGAAATTGGATGTGAACACACCTATGAATAATCAAAAAAGATTCTTCTCTACAATTTGACCAGAAAAGCACACGCTTCTCAAAGGAAGGAACTCCCATCTAAAAGAAAGTTCATTCAGAGTGAGGGAGGTCACAAATGGGCAGTGTATGGTGTATTCTACACCTACTCCTTATATATACACTCACGGGGTTAAGAGAAATGATACGGTTGATCCGATCTAATGGTACACTGTGGCTGAGATGGAAAGTCAAGTCCCTGTTTACATCTCCCACCGTTTGTGCCACACCAGCTCTGGGTTTATCAGAATACTTTATGAGCCAATTCAGTCATTCAACACAGCAGAAAACCAGTCTAAGTAAAAAAGAAATGGATTTGCTCTCTTTTGGGGTATAGTAAGCTGAGTCAGCCCAGAACAGAGTCTGAAGAGCCCGGGAGCCAAAGGAAGAAGAAGGAAAGAACTGGGTAGCACTCAGAGCAGCAATCAGGGAAGGAAGAAGACCACTTCCACTGGGCAGCAGTGAGCAGCTAGCCTGGTTCTTAGCATGCAGTTTGCCCCTGAACGGAGTCAATTCCTCAGCCTCACTGTGCAGAAAGCATGCTGATTAATTAGCGCACAGCAAATCTGTACCATACCTCATTGCCCAGTAACTTCCAATGGCAGACACAGCTCTCTCCATGCTGGCAAAGCTTCATAAACCAATAAGGTGGCAGGGACTGATGCCAGCAGGGAAGCTGTCCCTGCCTTGTAAAAAAAAAAAAAATTATGAAGGAAGAGATGCTTTCCTTCCAGAAAGGCAGTGGGACACAACCGCTGTATTCTCTGACAGCTACCCACTGGGGTGGAAAATGTTTTCTCTGTGGGAATGCTGCTTTCAGCAAGGTGTCAGAGAACAGTGCTGTCACCAGCCCTGGTAACACTCATCTTTTCCATGTCTCTTTTTATCTTTTGTTCTAACACAGTTACTTGCTCCCTTTATCTGGCTGGAGCAGGAGCCATTTATCTCCTGTGGTATGTTGCTTCCCAGACTGAGTCTGCGCCTGCCTCTCCCTGTTCTCAACAGCTTGAAAACCATACCTTAAATTCTATAAATTAACCAAAGACCTTGTTCTCTGCCATCAAAAGGCTAAAGGGCTTGCTGTGACAGATGCTGGATAGTCTTGGTACTGGAAACCTCTACACTACTGCCAGCTAAAATTCTGCTCGTAAAGAGACTAAGACTGTATCCTTCTGCTGCCACCACAAAAGAGCAGTGAGAATAAAGCAGGATCCTCAGGGTCTCAGTACTGAAAGCAACAAAGGAGTAAATAGGTGAGAACAGAAGCTAAAATGAAGCACTGAAGAGCAGGCAGTAGGATGAGGAATAAATGCATGTGATGTGTGGTGCTGTATAAGCACCTGGAGTTTCAGTACACATGGGTCCACCCCATCTACCCCCACTTACTCTTAAATTGGACTGTGAGAAAAATTTAGTGGTGCCCACAGATGCTTAACCACTTCTCAGACTGTGCCTTATTCCGCTTTCCAAGGAAGGACTATAGCAAAAAGCTGAAGGTAAAGCTGGCTTCGGATTTTCTGCACAGACTGACAGGTCAGCCTGTGTTGTCTCCCTCTGGTGAGGAAACTCCACAGAGTATTTTTGAATCGTTACTTTCCTACCATTTCTAGGGCAGAGCAGAAGCACAGTGGCTGACCTCAAAGAGAGGTTCAGGGCTCCTACTTCTGCAACATTAACAACTGAGTTTTGCAGATGCAGACATTTCACCTTGGCAAACGGTGGCCTGACAAAGGCTGGCAAATGGAGAAGCTCACAGAGGAGACGGCATGTACCCGATTTCCACAGAATAAGCTTTCTGCAAACAGATGACCTTCAAACACAGCCAGGTGGCAAGCACACTGGAACACTTGAACATTTCAGAGGAAAAACGTGGCAGACTTTTTATCCCAACAGGCATCTGCTCATCCTCCTGCTGACTCTCCATTTCACAGTGACCTGCAAAATGCCTTCTTTTGGAGCAGACTCCCACAGAAAGGCTTACTGCATGAGTGTTTATTGTTTAAGAGTTTAAGTCCAGAGAAAGTATGTCACAAATTCTGTCCCTTCTGGCAATCAGCTCTTAGCAAAAGGTTTCTCTAATGTTTAAACCAAGCGTCTGCATGGGTATGCACTTCATACTGACAAGTAAGAGGTTACGGCTATGTAACTGCTATATAGGGGCAGTTTGTTCATGAGCCAACCAATTTTGCAGCAAGTCTGCATTGGATATGCAATGGAAGAACATTACTGTTTATATTCCTCTGACAAAGTAAACATGTGCTTTTCAAATCATGCCAGTCCTTCCTCAACTTATTCTAGTCCTGACTGCAACTCATAGCCAGAACCACTGCTATTCCTCTCCCTGGCATTCCATCTGGGAGTGCTCTGGGAAGGTACAGAATCAATTTTCCTTGCAAGAAGTAGGTCACGTGTCAGTATCTTCACTTTTGCCCATTTGTTCTTTGCCAAGACCCATCCCCTTGTCCTCTGCCGATTCTGATGGGGTTGGCCTTTTTACACTCTGTACTGGGAAACTGGCTAAAAAAAAAAAAGTAATCAACTAGCTTCAGCTCATTGCCAGATGCTGTGCTTTGTAAAGATGGCTTAGGTCAGATCCTGCTGGCCAAGTCAGTAGGAGATTTGCCAGTGGTGTATGGGATGGCACATCAGGCTTTTCCTGCTAGAAGCAGCCTTGGCATTTATCACAGAAAGCACCCTTTCATACCAATAACCACCACCACCAAGATTTGGTTCCCAAGGAGTCCA
Organism: Athene noctua; assembly: GCF_965140245.1. NCBI lineage: Eukaryota > Metazoa > Chordata > Aves > Strigiformes > Strigidae > Athene > Athene noctua. The sequence continues at coordinate 118,355 of NC_134055.1, forward strand.
AAATGTGCTGTACAAACTGGACATAGAGGTGCAATGAACTAAGGGTGGGAAATGTTTTTCTTATTCAAGACAGCAGTTTTCTTAATTTTCATGCCAGGCCAAGATACTTCTGAAACTACAGGCATAACTGCTTAATGGGGTAGCCTGAGACGGTTCAACCATTCTGTCAGAGATGTCTTCTCTGCACTAGTCATCTTCACCCCTCCTCTACCTCAGTTCCTCTATATGCAGAATACAGCTATTAACATCCCCTCAGGTAAAACACCTTCTGTTGACTGTCTTGCCAAATATGGTGGTCAGCTGTTTTGGTCATGGATTATTTTTACCCTGTGAATTACCAGGTAGCATCCGGCACAGCAGTATCAAGTGGAGCTGAAAAATACTGTTTGTAAAAGTGCTGGATTAAGCAGGCAGCTTCATGGCATCAGACAAAGCAGAGGGAATGACCGCATCGCTAAATTGCATACGTGTCCACCTGACTCAAAAAGATGCGTATGCCTGTGTCCAAATTTGGTTCTGACTGGCTTTGTTCTTAGACAGATACTCCTGAGTGTTTTGCTGTACTTCAGTGTGACACAAGAAATGCAGACGTGCAGTGCCAAAGCAAGCACAAACCACATCAGTGCACTGCGAAAGACCAGAGGCTTTGCCCTTACTGTGTGAAACATGATTATTACCAGAAAGCAAGTGCACATGCAAAAACATTGCTAGTGTCCTCGATGTCATGTGCTGATCAACACAGCACACTGCAGTCGTAATTCTGGAGCCCTTCAAATCAGTTGTGCACTGCAGCTGCATGTGGTAAGTGTTTTGCTGTCAGATTTCCTTACTTCAGATTTGTTCCCCTTTGGATGTCATCAGTAAGTTTGTTTTATTTCATTAACTGTTTTAGTTCCTTCAGTCACTTTTCATTCACATTAGCAGACCAGCCAGAGCAAGGACAAGCAACTGGGCTCTGGTCTTCCCTTCCTTCCCTTTCCAGCAATCACTGGGCAAGTTATCGAATCGCTGGGACTACTGAGGCTTAAAGGCCCTTTACACTCTTCTGCCAAAACTGGGGTGACAGGAAGTGGATATGACTTCAGTTTGCTGTAAGGCTTCTTTAAAAAGCCAGGATCATATAAAGAAAGAAGTAGATTCTTACTCCACAGTAGCTCAGATAGATTATTGGGTTCTGTGAACCAATCTTCCTGGACAGCACTGTTGATGACTTTTACATTTGGAATGACAATTAAGCATTGCAGAAAACAAGCTGATATATCAGAGGACCTTCCACATTCCACTCTTTGGAAGTTACTTCTCTGCAGGGAAGCCTGGGATCGTGCCTATCATCTTCCACTAGCCAGCATCTGAAAACAGATGCCTGTCTGCTTACTCCCATCAGCCAGAGGAAGTATCCCTCCAAAGCTGGTGGGTCTGTACCTGGATAAAACCAGTGTCAGAAGAGTAGAGGGGCTCAGCCCACTGACTGTGGAGTTGTTCTGACCAGCTGACAAAGGGGATAGGCTCCCTTTCTTCTCACGGTGATCTGGCAACTCATTAAGTTTTAGCCACCTTACCATTCTTTGTTAAGTGTCACCATCCTTACGCCCCCCCCAAGAGACATTAAGAGAGAAAGTGAAATACCATTTTTCCTTGCTTGTGTCAATAGCTTGCCTTTTCTCTCCCCTTCTTTCACTTACGGCCTTCCTCAATCCTCTCCACACCTTTTTCTCTATTACCTTATAAAATCTTTCTCTTGACATACTAGTCATTGCTTTTCCCACTATGGTCTTGTCATTCAGGACAACAGGAGGACTGCCTTTCATGCAACTTCTTCCAGTAGTGTTTTAACATCAAGTTCCCAGGCAGAGGATCTGGGAGAATGAGAAGGTGGGAGAGCTTGGAAGGTAGGAAAAGAAACCTGAATTACATCATGAGTGTGATGGAATAAACAGAACGATATGGCAAATTTGATCAACATCCACTACATCCTACAGACTGTGTCGGGAGTATGCACGTGTCTTTGAGTGACCAGTACTGTTTGCCCACATAACATGCGTAGGTCTGCCACATGCATTTGTGAGCTGAAGCACAAGCTGGGGAATCTTCACCTGAAAATAAGTTATTTCTAGATTAATCTTAAATCATACTCATTTCAGACCCTGAAATAATAAAATATAATGGACTAAAAGCAAAGCAATCCACCCAAGTTTATGCAACAAGGATTTAAAGCAGTGCCTTAGGTGTAGAAACAATTTGGATAGTTTAAATAACAGAAACTGATTCTAAAATGGGATGAGTTGAATGCGCATGAGCAATTGCTGCTCAGATGAAGATTCACAGCCTGATGGCATGTGAAATTGCAAGATTTTAGCAAGTAAAGGAGCATAAACACTCTAATTATTAAAACTGAGTTATGTTCTTAGTGTGAAGAATATGGTGGTGATTCATGTTAAAAATATAATTACTTTAATATGAGGAGCATGGGTGCTGCTGATGCTTTGCTATGTACATAAGTTGAAAGAGATTAATTGTAGTTTTATTGTTAAAATGGTTTGGAGGTTTTTTAGCAAGTAAATACAGACTCATATGGACAGTTATTGCAAATGTGGAAAAGTACTGGAAAAACCCCTGTCAGAAGGACTCTCATTTTGGCGAGAAAAGGAGTGGAAAAACAACAACAAAAAAAAACACCAACAATGCCAGAAAAGCTGAGAAGATTCGAGGAACTCCACTGCGCTTGCGCGGACTGAAACACACCCATCTTATGAATATGTATTAGAAAGACTATAGAGTGGTGGGTTTGTTTACGCTTGGTCATCACACATCCATCCATGCAGCGTCCTTGGTCCATCGGTGCAGAGCGGAAACCCCCTCTGCTCCCCAGCGTACCGAACCTTTTTTTGTTTTGCTTGTTCTTATTTCAATAAATTCATAAAAGTTATTTTCTGCTTCTGCCTCTGCATTTATCATATTAATGACTTATCTTGGTCATTAGTTCTAATATGCAAAGCCTATTTGAAAACAGCTGAAGATAACAATCACTTTGTGTGGGCTAATAGTCATGAGTCCTCAGTTGTTTAATCTAACTGACAGGCAGCTCTTCTGTGTCATGCTTGCTTGGCTCTGGGAATTATCACAACACTGAAATTACAATGGCAGAAAATAACAGAGCGCATGCACAAGGCATGTGCCTGCAGATATATGTGCAATTACATATATCCACAGGCTGCAAAATGAGCAGTCATTCCCCGATCTGTGCAAGGTCTTTCATTTCCTTTGGCCCTGTTCACTCACTACAAGAAGGACTAACAGTATCTGTTACACTTCAGGGTGACAAGCCCTGTACAGGGTAACATTTAAGAGACAACAGTTGCTGCCATGGCTGCAAATTTTGTTTTCTCAATACTGATCTCAAGTAACACTGAGGCCCGGTCATCCTCTCCTCAGCAAATTGCTATCTGATCGTGTGTCTGACAGCGTTCCATGGGTAGTTCCAATTCTTTCCAGATCAGAGTTCTAGCTTTCATGGCAGAAGGCAATCTGATACTCTGGCTTAGCTCCAGCTCACACAGGACTGCCAGCCAAGGGAAAGGCCTCAGCAATAGGACATTTTTTCTCAGCACCTGTCTCAGAGCGCTCTATTACAGAAGAAGTGGAAAAAAAAAAAAAATCTATGGTCACTTCACCAAAACCAGGTCCTTAATCACATCTTCTCCTTAGCACCTGCTTCATCATGCACAGCATCTTACAATGTGGCTTATTATTAGCCATTATTTTCCACAGCACTCAGCTTAGCCAGTCTGGGGGCCAGAGGTGACACAACTGAAAATTCCAAAACCGAGGCAGAGGTGGGCAAAAGGGAGAAGTAACGGCAAGTCTTACAGGGCTCTGGTGTGCTGTGAGTGACCCAGGCCAAAGGTCTGTTTTGCCAGTTATCAGGCCTAGCATAAAGGACACAGCCAGCCTCAAGATGAACCAATAACCAGATTTTATTTGACACAAAAGGGTTGGTACATGGGTGATCACTGGGGGTACAAGTCAATCAGGTTATACATAATCGACATCAATCCCAACGATACCGCACGACCAGCAATGGGTGCAATGAGCAGTGAAATACAGCCTCCCATAGAAGGGATGGGAGACAACCAGGTCAACAAGCCAAATACATAAGACCAAGGAAGCCACATAATGAATCTCTACAGAGCCCGCATTTACCAAAGCCAGACCTGACTGGAGCCCAGTTCCAGGGAGGCGCGAGGTCCTTCCCCAAGAGGGAACTCTGCACAGTGCGTCCACCTCACAGACAGACTCTCCATAGAAGTGGTCCCAGCTTTTATCCCCTAGATGGGACACCTGACCTTTCTTTACTTACTGCAGAACCCCTGGGGCTCGTTTACCCAATGGCTCTCCCCACAAGGCCTGCACCACCCTGGAGGGAAGTTTAAAGGTAAACTCACCCCCTCTTTGAGAAGGACTGTGGGAATCACCCATATGTCAACCTTAATTTGGGGCTTGGGTTGAAACCCCAGCATTTCAGAGTCTCACAAGCAAATCCCTGAGAGGAAGGATGAAAACTTGCTACTGTAGTAGTTGACTTTTGGATTTTTCATTTGAAAGGAGCAAGGTCTCCCAACATCATGGGAAGGCAACAGCTCCATATTTAGCACCCAGACATCCCATCAGGCTGGAACACTGCTGCATGCATCCATGGCTGGGGAAGCCCCCCCTGTGGAACTGCCAAAAGGCATGCAAAACTCCAGCTAAAACAGCCAGTGCTTTGTTCCCAGATCAGCTAATTGGAGTCTGCTTTTGTCTTCACTCTAAGAAACACCTCTGCCAAGCATCTGGAAATTTTCAGGAATGTCGAGAGACCCCTAACATGCTGTTCTTTCTCATGCCTTGGGTGTAATCTACTGCTAGGTACCCCACTATCTCACTCTGTATTCCCCAAACACTTCAGAAACTACTCCAGCTTACATTACAGAATTCTTCAGGGCTCTTTGACCATTTATCAGGCCAGGGTTTGATAGTGGCTTTCCTGTCTGATAACGCTGGTTGATGAGCTCTTCAAGCACCATTCACAAACCCTCCAACACATTCCCGTGTATCACATAAAATTCCCACTGTTTGGATAATAGTCTAACCAGTATGTCAGCTTGTCTCTTTTCCTGATGGGGTTCCCTTTTTCCTGAATGCTCTGCTTTTCTGGGTTGTTATCCTTCCCAGATTACCACGATCTGTTGGTCTCCTTCTTGTTCTACAGTGAACCAATTTCATTATGTCTCCTTTTGGAGAGAGATTGTGAGTGTTAAAACATACGCACAGCCTATGGCAAACCTGTACAAATTCAATACAGTCCCAAGAGAGACTGATCAGCTCTCTTCCTTCAACAGGAGAATTTTAGCCCTTGGCTGCTGTGGCATTCCAGCCTGTGTGACATAGATGATTATGTTCATTAAATCACTGACTATACCAGCAGTTGGCAATAGAGTCAGACATTTACCAAGGGAAGCCATTTAATGTTTGCAGTACAATTTCCGAAAGGTTGGGAAAGACAGAACCCAGACCTTGCATATTTGCATTAAACATAATGGAAGGAATGATCTGAAGCCCCTAATCAAGGTAAATATGCATATGCTATGCTGGTAACTTAAAAGATAACAGGGCAAATTCCAGTCTCAGCTATAATACTAGGGTAAATGCGGAGTTATTCTATCAATTCCTGCAGAGTTACTTGACATCTACAGTTGTGTCTCTAAAATCAGAACGCAGGCCTTGGTCTTGATTTTGAAGATTGCACATACTAAGTACTAGATTTATCAGAACATTTTCCCAGCCAACTCCTGCCAACAGCTATGGCAGTTGTCTTTTTTTTGTTGTTGCTTTTGATTTGGTTTTTTTGGTTTTAATATCTGACCATAAGTTAAACCAGAGCCCCAGCATTCTGTCATGAAAAAGGACAGGAAAACTGAGTGGGTGAGGAGAATACTGGGGGGGGCATGCTATAAGTACATAAGAAGGAATGTTAACAGGGAAACTAAAAATAAATGGGGGCTACGGATGAATCCTGATGTGACCTCAATGGAGTCCCGTTTTGTTTCCACCGAGCCATTGCCTTCAACTCTGGCTTCATATATGAGCTTTCATAAATAGCTAAACATGCTCTAATTCACTAGGCTCTGTTCTCCCTTTATTGCTGTTCAGGGCCTTCTGAGCTAAAAAGGAAGCTATCATCTCAGCTGCTTATATATTTGCAGTCATGGAACTAGTGAGGACCATGCAGGGAGACTATGTTTCAGCTATACCAAGCCACTATAATAAGAAGGATACCAGATCATCATTTGGACATATAAACTTTGGCACTGAAAATATGTAAAATCATGTGGTAGATACTAAAGGCCACTTCAGTATATTCCCAGAAATCAGCTGTTCAAACAACAAAAGGGGAAGAGTAGTGAGATACAATCTCTCAGATTCTTAAATTGTATTACCAGTGAAGTAAAACAATGCTAAAGACTTCTGACAATACACCTATCTGTTTAACGCAAGCCTGCTATAAGAACAAGCCTGAGTTTCCTGTTACTTAAGGCACTACAAATGCCTTGATAATACACTAACATTCATTGTTTCATCTTTCGCAGTTTCATCTTTCTGCAACAGTTACATCCAGACCCTTCACAAAGTTCTTCTTCTCCAACACTGAACTCCACTCCTCCACTTAACTGCATTGATTAAATACAGACAAAGTAAAGGACTGCTTCCCATTGATGACACTGTTATTTGGATGACCCGTAACACCTCAGCTTTAATGTAGTTCAAGCATACATAAAGAAGTGGTGCAAATCCCTGGCCAGCACCAACTGTCCAGACTGTCTGAAGTTACTAAAACTAAAAATATTTACATTCAGTGCAGAGTTGCTCCCCCAGGCATCTACAGTATAACAGGATATACAGCATACTGATAAGGACACAGGCAACTCTGAGAGAGCTTCCACATCAGTGCTTTGGTCACAGCACTGGACAATTCACAGGTTATGATCTGGAAGATGGAGAGGCAATCTGTGTCCAGATGGCCTTTATCCAGGTACTGGGAATGCTGGCTGGTTAACCGTCAGACCAAATGAAGTAGGAAGTTAACTGGGGGGGCAGCAGGAGGGTGCATTTGTATAGACAGAAAGAGAACATGCTATGGCCACCATATACCCATCACTGTCCCTGGCTGGGCACATACAGTTTCGTCCTCCACAATGGCTGGCATTCAAAAGCTGAAGTTTGTGTGACACTGGATGCTGATTTATCCAGGAGTGCACAGAATTCAACATCGAAAAATGGAAGCACCTAGAAACCATCTCCATCTTCGTCAGACAACTATTTGAACAACAGTTCCCATGCTTTTAGCAATTATTTGAACAGTATCTGAGCATTTCACACTAATGAGTAATCACATTTTGCCTAGGCATAACAGTTCCTCCCATAGGTCATCAAGGTGGTTTAAACTTGTGACCACCAGCATTATCACAAGCCTTGCATGGGAGAAAAAAAAAATTCCCAAACAATTCTATAAAAGAGGATTGTTATGCCCTCATATGGGCCAATAAATGAGTAACAAAGGAGGGTGTTCTTTACCTAGGCTTACAAGAACATTCACAAAAAAAGAGGCAGAGAAAAGTGTTCTCACTTGTGTTTTGCTTCATCAAAAACCTTTGATCACCACTATTGCTAAGCATTTCTTAGGCACTATCCAAGTGGTAGCACAAGCAACTGAAAGTCACTGGTCTAGAAGCACTGGACAGGCTAGCTGGGCCCTGGTGAGGCATTAACATCAACGCAGTGAACACTGAGATGCAGAGCAGCAACATGTTCACCAATGACTTTGCTTCAACTCACTGTATATAGAGCCAAACTAATCTCTGGTTCCTTACAGACATATACCTCTTTGTGTGAGTAGATCACTGTCTGCCCTTTAAGAAAGCCAAGATTTTTATCCTCATTTCACAAACAGAACAGAAATGGGAGCATTTTCTGATGCAATCTGCCTACAGCGCCAGTGGTTAAGAGGCTGGATGAGAACTCAGCATTGTACAGTTCCCATTTAGCCCTCCAGCATGAGGTGTGAGCTTTGCCTCTGTGCTGCTTCAGCATATGCCCTGACAGCTGTAAAAGGAGGAAGCTGGGGGAGCACACCTATCCGTCTGTCTCTTTCTTACTGCCCTAAAATATGTCATTCAGCAAATAAATATTTAAGACTTCCCTGATGGAATTAAACTAATATGACTTCCTCATCCTTCACCCTAAAATCAGAGAAAATATAGGGACCTTTTGCATGCTTCTGGTTTTAAACTTTCCCATGAACATCATCATCAAACCTTTCCAGAAATTCCACCCCTTCCATCCCCCATGATGTATTTACAAAAGTGGGATTTTCTTTCATAATCTGCAGGACTGTGGAACTGGCAGTTCCTTTACCTATATCGTGTATGTCTTTGCTCCAAATTAGCATTGCAAATAATACCCAAAAGAGTTGAGATGTAGAGCAGAATAGCAGGCATTTGACAACCGTTATCCTGAATCCAGTGGACTACACACTGCCTTTTTTCCAGCCCTGCTACTGTATTCCTAACGAGCTCCTTACAGCATAGCCCAGCACTGGGCTGCCCAGACCAACAGCAGGTAGTCTGTGTGGTGGTCAGCAGGACACCTTCTACATGAGAGCTCACAAGCAGAGGCGAGTTCACTCTTCTGTACAAGCAAACCAGAAGCTACATGAATGTGATTAACCAGAGGTACTTAGTACCAGTAGTCAGTGCCTGAAGCTTACCATTCCTCAGAGTGTATGCAGAGTAAACTAGGCTCTCCTTTGCAATACCTATCTTCACAGATATGCTAAGATTCAGAAAGCCTGCAGGCAGATAAATAGTCTGGCTCACACCACTAAAAAACATGCAGCTTTGTTCTTGAAGGTTTTTAGCAGTCAACAGAAATAGCACTTGGGAAAGGTCAGCCACTCATCTTTCTGGACCCAATAACAATAACAGGGCCAGCAAGGTTGTTTTGCGATGACACCCACAGTGAATTATAACTTGCAGAGGCTGTGTGACAGCAAGAGCAAATAAAATGTGGTAATGCAAGTCACAGCTTGGACATTGCACTCCTTATGGCAAAGGGATATTATTTTCACCAAATACAAACACACAAACAAACAGCCAAGAAGGGGGTGGGGAGGGGAGCGGGAAATGGACGGATGATGCTATTACTGGCATGATGATTCTGTGTCTTTACAAAGCAGAGAGCTTTGTAACAAGATGCCCACTGTGACTCTGAACCACAGTATCGCTGTGCATGCATTTGACAACTATCATGGAGAAACAGTGAGATCAGAAGACCAGTGATTAGAAGGGTTCACTCTGAATGGATGTGCCTAAGCAAAGAGATTCTGGTAAGCAAGCTATTAGCTCTGGCTCTTAAAGCTCCACTTCTGAGCTGCACAGCACCTCACTGGAGCATTGAAATGCATGTCTGAAGGTCCCAAAATGAAAACATTGCAGAGGAAATTGGTAGCTTTGACTCTTGTTCCAAATCTGCTGTGGGTTTTGTGTGTGACCTTGCTCCAGCATTCAAATTCCTATCAAACATGTTGTTCCTGCTCATCCCTGCTTCCTATTTTCCCTGCTAGAGGTTACTGTCCCTTCAAGTCTGCACCTATGATCCATCCCCAGCAATTTAGGTCACTTTTGGCACTTTCAGTAGAATCTTACCAAAACCAAATTGATTTTGAAACATTTTCCCAGAATTCTGGATCTGCTCCATCCATGTCCACTGAAAGGGATTGGTACCTAATGTTCCTCACATCAATGGAAAAACCAAAATCTATTAACACCAAGCATGAATGACTTTCCAAGTTGCAGGGTACTGCCTTGAGCAGGTGGCTCAATGAGATGCTTTCTAAACACTTAAACCCAGAGAACCTGTGAGAAACCTGAATGCAGAAAGAGTAGCCTCAATAACAGATTAAGAGGAAGCCAAAGGCCTGTGAATTATAGTCACACAGAACCTACAAAGGCGTTTAAAATGGCTAGATTTGGAAAGAATCTAGGTACTCTGAATGGCTCTCTGGAAGAACTTCTCACTCCATCAACAAGACAGAGACCTAGGGAGATGTAGACTTTTAAATGATGCACCCAAGCCTAAAATATGAATGCTGCCACTTACAGCTACATCAAAAGGACCACACAAAGCCTGGGAAGGTAGATACTGACTACATCCACACCCACTGTGCATGCATGTGCCGAAAAACTCCTCAACCTAATCAAACTATCATTGCATATTAAATATTTTTCAAGATTCGTATGGTACTCAATGTCTTCGTTATTGTAATCTAGAGGGAACTGACAAAACACTATGCAGCTCAACTTTAAAATGTATGTGCTGACCCACAATCAAATTTTGGAAGCAGCTCCTGCTTTCCCCACAGATCAAACTGACCTCTCTTTCTGTCTCTACTCAGCACTCCCAACCCACACATTCAAAGCCATCATCAATTTTAACCTCCCAGTCCACTCCAGAGGCTGTATAGCACTCAGCATTTGCCACATCTGAGGCATTACATTTTCTAAGTACTGTGAATCACCAATCAAGATGAATGACAGACCATCTTATTGGTTTGAAAACTGGCCTTACTTACAGGCTGATTCAGATCCTCGAGAGGAGCCTTCCCAATGCTCTCAATCGCACTCCAGAAACTTAGGACCACCACTCATCTCTTCTCCTGCCCTCCAGAACAAGTTGCATTCTTTTGAATACATCTCCCTTAACCTAGAATACCACTGGAAAGCACCCAATATGACAAGGTGTACGGCATAGGGATCTCTGGAGAACAGAATGGAATGCAAATGCCCGAGAATATAGCATCTGAGAGTAAGACATGGCATAACTCTAGCATCTTGAGATGAGAAAGTGAAGTAAAGCTGAGAGAAGTAAAATCCGCAATGTGAGCTACCATCAACCAGCTAAACACAAGAATTGCAATGACACAGCCTAGATTAAAAAGAAGAGATAAGAGAGGGAAAAGAGAGGGAGGAGAGAGAAAGAAGTAATTTCTCAGGAGAGCAACCACAATTACCAGTTTGTTTTTCAGCCTTTGGTGGGTGGGATTTTAAGTCCAGGATATCAGGTTCTCTATAGTGCTGTCTAACAGGAATAGGGGGCATCTCCCACATAGTGAATAGCTGAATGAGAAGGAAGATGAACTCTTGATATTTTAAAAGTCAGACAGAGTACAAGGCAGTCTGGCTATGATATTCTCTTATGGAAAATATTCCCCTTGACAAAAATCACCACTTAAATTTCTTTAAGGAGTTTGTAACAGAAGCAGCATCCCGTGGTCTACAGCGGTACATCCTTTTTAGGTGTCCTGGGTGCAGGATTGCTCCCTCTCTACTAAGGCTCTGCCTTGGTGCTGGATATCACTGAAAGGGAGAGGCAAGGAAAGTCTCATGACCCAAACAAAATTCAGGAAAAAAAATAACCTTGAAGAAATTTTTAACAGGACACTGGGTCTGATCATGTATTCCAGACAGTAGAGGCAGACATCTGGTCACCTCCCTCGAGCTGCTCTGTAGCAGTCAACACACTGTTAGAAACAAAGCCTTATGTCTTAGGAAGGTCTGTTGGGTCTGTGTGTGGTGGGGTTTTGGTAACAAGTGAGAGGCTAAAGGGACGGCTTCTGTGAGAAGCTTCTGGAAGCTCCCCCGGCTCATGTTGCACTCGCCTCTGGGCAAGGCCCAGACCATCGGTGACGCTGGCTTTGCCTCTGCAATAACGTATTTAAGAAGGGGAACCTGAGAGGAGGAGTTGGGGTTGTGAGGGAGACACCTCTGCAGACACCAAGGTCAGTGGAAGAAAGGAGGAGGGGTAGGGAGATGTGCCCTGGGGCAGAGTCCCCCTCAGCCCGTGGGGAGAGGGCAGGCTGTGCCCTGCGCCCGTGGAGGGCACAGGGGAGCAGGGGGAGTGCGAGGGAGGGAATTTGGGAGCAGACCTGGGCCTGGGAAGAAGGGAGGGCTGGGGGAAGGTGTTTTTAAGTTGTGGTTGTATTTCTCACTGTCCTACTCTGGTAAATTAAGTGTTGACATTGGTGGTGTTCACATTAAACTGATGTTCTTTTCTTCCCCAGTTGAGTCTGTCTGGCGAGTGAGCCCTCCCTGTCCTTGTGTCAATGCTCGAGCCTTTTCTTTCAGCTTCTCCTCCTCATCCCTGAGGGGAAAGGAGTGAGAGAGCAGCTGTGTGGTGCTCAGCTGCGCTCTGGGCTTAAACCAGGACAAAAACTTAACAGGAGGTATGGACTGGTGATACACTGGATAGCACATCTGACTGCATCTGAGTCAAGATCAAGCCAAGGCTGACTTTGGGCTAATCACTTCCTCACCCCATGTCTCAGTTTCCCTATTTGTAAAACAGAAATTATGACATGGGCTTCATTAGTGTTTGAAGCTCTACACTGAGAAGTGCTGAAAATAGAGAGGGCCTTATTTTTAATAGAGATGTCTGTAAGGGTGGAAAAGGGCTCACTGCTTCCTTTGGTAAGGAAAAACAAAGCAACGGCAAGAATAAATGATGCTGGAGACACAGAAGGCTGGTTCACAAGTCCAACATTTTAATGCATGCAGTGTAAAATTGTCCCTTGCTTCTCTCTTGCTGTAACGGTGTTTTTCAGAGGCACTGCTGTCACGATTCAAATCCCTTACTAATGCCTTCCAAAGGATCCATTCATTGCTTGCAGATGTCACTGGGTGTTCTTCTCTCTCCCTGTGATTTACACCATTGGGTAGGTGATGACAAAATAATTAAGCTCCGAGTCAATCAGGTATTTGAACTTCCTGTAAATATGGTGCAACAGCCGATCCTCCTCACTGGTGTCTACATGGGCTGTGTAAATCCTCACCTGTATGCATGAACAACAGTCATGTCTCTCAGATACATGGAGCAGGCTCAGCCCATTAAAGCTCATGACAACAAGAAGCCTCTGTGACTAAAGAAGAATCTAGAGAATCCCAGTTCCTTAGTTTTGAGTAAAATCCTGAGGTTTCACTCTATTTTCACTCCAAACTGACTGAAAACATCATCTCCTGCCAAAGAATTTTTGGGAAGAGCAAGGTTTGTTTTACCCCCAGAACTGATATATCCATGGGATCTGCACCGATCTGGGAGGATCTACTGAACTCAGAACCTAGCACCAGCTACAGCTACTGTGTAAAGTAGCACAACAGCATAAACTCTGAATCTAGCACCAGCTACAGTTGTGGTCTGGCCCCAGTTCAACACAGCACCCCTGAAGAGTGAGACGTGTTTATATTTTCTTGTAGTTTAGCGGGATTCAATCCACCTGCCTCAATTTAAGCACAGATGTAAGCACTTGGCCTGGGAATCTCTAGCTTGAACTAGAGGTGACAGAGGGAACCCCAGTCTAGGAAGGACTTGTAGAATTGTTTGGGCTTGTTATTAAATTTCTATAGTATTCTGTACGTGGCCAAGTAGGCTGGAAAGTCCCATTTCAGGGCTCATTATATTGCTAAAACATAATACAGGCAAGGTAGTTAAGGTTTCTGTAAGTGACCTTTCTATGGGCATGGGGACCTCACCTTTTTCTGGGTATTGGAGAGAGGAAGGGAATGGGAGTTTTGAAGCACAAAGTCTTACCTTTATGGTAGTCAAAATGCATTTCCTTTCTGCACGGTTTTGTAGCAGCCTCTCCATAAAGGTGACACTTAGAAATGCCCATATTTCCAGAAATAACAACTTCTTGCATGATAAGACGAGCTGTAACAGCTCATCGTCCAGGAGCTGATGGTCATTGTTTAACTCAAGTGTTAATTTCTTGAGAAAAAAACCCAAAACAACCAATTAGTACTACTGAAGAGAGCTTATGAGCACAGTAACTAGAATTCAGTAAACAAGAGTTTCCCAATTTTATCAACAGAAGGGACTGTCAGTAATATTGTACCTTGACTTTAGCAGAGAAACAGTTTTGTACGGTCACAACAGGATATGCTACAGTAATTGCCACTCTCCCGTTAAGACGGGAGGGTCCCTTGCACGTTACATACCATACTAAGAGACGGGCAACTCCTAGTACTGTTAGAAGATGCTGCACCCACAGTTCATGCCATGGTCTTATGTGACATATTGGAAATTATCCCAGGTACAAGAGTATGTCCAAAGACAATTTCTAGAAAGCTTTACAGATCTCTGGTCTCTGGTTTACTGGAAACTCTAAAATGCAACAGAACTTAAAGAAAGCTGTCAGCAACCATCAGATATAAAGCCATGTGCTTCCCTCAGGGATGCAAAGACCTGATGCTCATTTACATGGGTCAGCTGTTGGCACACCTTTGGTGACACATCCTTGGTGATGGGCACCAGTTAACTTACATATGCTGTAAGACATTTTGGAGCAAAACCATCAGTGTAGGTTGATGCAGGCTACAGCTCTGTAAGCAATCAAGGTGTACAGACTATTTTCCTCATATGCAGATTTCCCTGCAAAGGGGTGGGGTTCAGAAAAATATGAAAGGCTAAGAAAGTTATCAGTTACTAAACATGAAGGTGTCTAACCAGAATAAGCCTAAAGTTTTCTTACAAAAATGACATTTTCCTGCCCAAAAGGTTTTTTTTCTCACAGCAGATATTACAAACACCAGTAGTTCAGGTGGTTTAGTTTTATGGGGGCAACATGACATCAGCCTGATAGAGAAGACCAGCATAATGGGGACTGTAACTGAACAAGGAGAATTACCTGAACTAACCTATAGCTGGAACACGGGAATGGCTCACTTAGGAAAATTACTCTCTGAACATAAAACTGAAGCAGTCAGGAATTCCCATAGATGACCACTGTTATGCAGAAGGCCTATAGGATTATTTTGCCTAGCTTTGTGATACTGCAGTAAGAAGGCACTACTGTTTCCCTTACCTGCAGAACATGACAGTAGGCTGGGAGGAGGTTGGTGAGGGTAGGTCTCATTGTCCAGTCTGGGTCACTGAAATAGCAGCTCCGGAGACTGATGCTCCTGACTGGGATCTCCACTAGCAGGATCCTGGCTAGGTGATCATGGTTCATGACTCTTTCAAAGAAGAAGTTCACATTCAGTTTTGGGGCTTTCTTGGCCAAGTTCGCCCACGACATTCCCCAGACCACTTGTCCATGAGGGTCACGGATATGACATTTGATATTCAAGGTGCACAAAGAATGAGCGCTCTGCTCCTGCAGGATGTCCAGCAGTTCATCAGAGATACAGTTATAATTGAAAGTCAGGATGACCAGGCTATGGAACTTGGACATAGTTTGGTGGAACAAGGTGCTGCTGTAGACAGGAAGGTGGAGACAGAAGAAATCCTCAATATTGATTTCAGATATAAAGCTTTTATCTCTCAAGCAGGTCAGAGAATTCAGAAGATCACAGCCTTCTTCCAAGGTTACTCTTGCTCCTTTTAAGTTAAGATAATCAAGCTGTTTGCTCATTCTTTTCAGGAAGGTAGCTAAATTCTTGATAAACTGAACCCTCACCACATTTTTCCAGACCGAGCGGTCTAATTCCAGGTACTTGATGCTCAGGGATACTAGGCGACTGTTACACTCACCCAGGTGTGAAAGAAGACTTTTCATAGTCACTTGAAATTTTTGGGTAAAAGCAGTATTGTAAGGATTCAATAATTTGACTTCAAGGTGCTCCAAATACTTGCTAAATTTCTTGACACACTTCAGTGCACTCTGAAGCTCCAATGTGTGTGCCCTTGATGATCGGCCATAAAATGTGATGGTTCTGCTCCTCCAGAGGGATCCTGAGTACAGGGCCCAATTCCATCTTCTACAGACCAAGGCAGCCCGAGATCTGTCCCTGTTGTCTAACCAATGGAAGACACGCCTCAGACAGACATCAGGTAAATGAGCCCAGCAGCTCTGCTCAGGTTCATTGTCATCTTCCATTGAGAAGACAATTTTTCACTTCTGGTCGTTGAGTCAAACCTAGAGGAAGAAAGCTGTGGGTAGATTTCTTGCCATTCCCCACAGAACAGGCTTCCAAGCAAATGGATGAAAGTTTACTGCTTCACATCCAAAAAACTGATCCTTTCTTTGCCTCTGTACTCAAGCTGTATCAAAGAAGCTCTTGAATCTATAGTCTAACCTAAATCAAAAGGAAAAAAAACAGAAAACAAGAGTAAAGTGCTATCACAGGACACAGCTTTTAACTTTTTGGCCTTCGGTCTAGCTAAACAGTGAAATAGTATCAGTTGCTGATAGAGCAGCCACAGCCTCTAGAAACCTTTGGTTAGCATCACCTGCAATTGATAATGGTTTGTGGCCTGCTGCCTAGTGTCTAAAAGTATCCAGTGCTTTGGAGTGTGCACGTTTGAACACTACTGTCAGCAGAAATTACTTTTTCTTATCCTTCTGGGATACAATTATCTGAAGTAGAACCCTGCCATAGATGAAGGTACAAACCCGGGTGAGAGTAATAAGCAATATAACTGTTCTCCAGTGGACAGCAAGAAGGCTGGCAAGTCAGAACACCAACTGGGTAGTGGTAAAACACCTAAGTAAACAACCACAATGCAAGACATTACCAGTTCCACTCTCATGGCTGGACTGTGTCAGCTCCCTGCGCACTGTTCCAGCTCTCAGTCTCCCTCCAGAGTTCAAGATTTGTTTTCTCTACCTCAGACCCCTCCCTCCACAAGGGTCAGCCGTTGCCATGGAGCAAAGAGGCCACATTTGTGATGTCATGGCAACAGAATTTATGCAAGGCCAAACAGCGACCAAAGCTCACTTGAGCCAAGTCATTTTGGCTAAGTGAAAAAGGAAAAGGAGCCTTGTTTGGTAGTCCCTTCAGAAGTGAGAAGTACAGGCCACAACCCACAAGCCAGGTGCGGGCTGCAAGTCTTTCACTTTTCACCAACCAGATCAACGAGCAATAAACAGCCAAAAAGGGAAGTGATATATCCTCTGTCTTGTCAGCTGTGAAATGAAAACTACATCCCACTGGCCTCTGAGGTGCCTGTTTTCATGAGGCCCTTTACAGATCGGGCTATTAGTTGGCTCTGCAAACAGCCAAAGGGCACAGAAAGCTCGTGTTCTGTTAGTACCCTTGCAGAGACAAAAATTCAGAATGTATTTACTTCCCATCTCTATAGGGCATGCATCTTATGTCCACTTGGTAAATCAGGGGATGAAACCAGAAAAAAAATCTAGTGATACTTTCTTATGATCTACTGCAAAATCAAGGCTTATTGGCTGACAGGACTACAAGATGCAACTCAAAGTACATGATGCCAACCTCCAAACAATCTATCTTTCCTCCTTTGTGCATGCTGTTCTGTTGGGTAACAGAATTGAAATGGATGGAAACAACAGAGGCACCCTAAGATGAATTTTAAATTTACAACCAGGCATGAAAGGACAAGCTGACTGCCCAGTTCAGCTTCAGCTTGCTCTTTCCCTTTTGGCCTACAGTTCTATCACACATTACCTCTCTGCCTGTATGCACTGTCTGTTCAATTAGCACCATGTCTATTCATAGCGATTCCCCCTCCCCAATTTCACATCCAAAATGCCAATCCAAATCCCCAGCTCTCAAGTTAACCCTTAGAAACTGAGCATGTGGATCTCATTCCCACCTGAATCCACCTCTTATATTTAGTACCTCATCTTCCCCCATCCCCCTGCCCAAGAGATCTTTGTTTTACAGAACTGTCAGTCATTTGAAGGTCTTTAAATGAATGATCTCATTTTGCCAGTCCAAAGATTCAAGCCTCTTAAAAGATGGTGGCTCAAGCTGCTGTTTGCTAGTGAGAAGAGCCCAAAACTTTCCCTATGGAGATGGTGCGGGGGGGAGGGTGGAGGAAGAGGCGTAACACATCTGCAACTACCTGGAAGCCATAAAGCCAATGGGCAGAGCAAAGCAGAACAGCATATAAGGTTGTAACACACAGAAACAGCCGTCTAATAATAAAAGATATTTACTGAGCTATGTTTGCCTGTATTATAGAGTGTGAATGCAAAGGGGTGCAAACACCATCACGTAGATTTTTAAACCATAGCTCTTAGAAACTTACAGAAAGTATGTTTATAAGCCAGTGGAGGGACTCAAGAGGTGTGCTGCAGTGTTACTAGCTTGGCTTCCCCACAGCTCTAAGCCAAGTCCTAACTATGGAGGTGTCTCCAGCTGTCAGCTCAGTTTAACTTGGTGGAGGGAAACCAAACCAAACCTTTGGAAAAAACCCCTGAAGCTGCTACAGCTCTTTTCAGAGCAATTTTCCAGGTAAAAGTGTTTTAAAGATAAAAGCTTTGCATATCTTGTTTTCCGGTTCTGTGGCAGGAACTCTACCCACAGCTTTTTTCATCTAGGTTTGGCTCAACACCCAGAAGCGAGTAAAACAAAACAAAAAAAACCCAAACCCGAACCAAGCCACGTTCTCTGTACATGGCCTCTCTTTGCTGCAGAGGACATCCTAGGTGGTTTCCAGTGTGCAGTCACACCAGCTGTCTCCTCCAGCAAGAGCTGCAGAAGCCTGTGGAGAAAAAGCAAACAAACAAAAACCCCCTAAAACGCCGGCTCACCCTGCCAAGAGCTCTGGCCTGGACACCCAAGCGGGCACCCCTTTGCTACTCCTGCCCACACAGATCTGCAGGCCACAGCTCCGCAGGGGCGCGAAATCCGCGGGCGGGGGAGGGGGTGGGGGGCAGCGCTGCCGCGCACGGTCCCATCCACCATCAGCGTCCCTACAACACCAGCACCTGTGCTGCGGGGGCGGGCCCCGACCGGCACCTACAGCCGCCGCCGCCGCCGCCGCCTCCTCCGCTTCACTCCCCATCCTCGCCACCGCGCACACCGGCGCAGGGAAGCCGCAGCCCGACCGGCAGCCCCCAGGCACCGCCAGGCACCACCAGGCCCAGCGCCCCCCCGCCCCGGGGCGGGGCCGCAGCCGCGCAGGCGCGGAGCTGCGTGACGCGAAGGCGCGCGGGGCGCAGCCAATGGGGACGGGCGGCGGCAGCGGCGCCAATCCCGGGGCGGGCGGGCGCCGTTCAAACGCGGCGGCGCGAGGAGGCTCCTGGGGCGGCGGCAGCTCCGTCCCGTCCCTGCCGTGAGTACAGCCCGAGCGGGGCCCGGCCCGGTCGTGCGAGAGGCCCGAGCCGGGCTCCCCCAGCTTCAGCCGTCCCCGGCGGGCGAGATCCCGGCATCGGCCGCGCTCGCGCTGTGCCGCCGCGCCAGCCCCCGCCAGAGCCGCTTCCGCTGGCCGGGCCGCCGCTGCCGGGAGCGGCCGCAGGGAGCACCCGCCACGGGAGCGCAGCCCTGCCCGCGCGAGAGGGGACTCTGGGGGGTCCGCGGCCGGGGTGTGTCCGGGGTGTCCGGCGCCGAGCTGCCCGCAGCCCCGCGGCGGGTTCCCGGCGGACCGGGGTGCCCGTCTGAGAAGAGATCAGCGTCGCCCTGGGGCGGCAGCTGCGCCTTTCGGGGCGTTTCTCCCGAGTAGTCTTTTTCAGCATAAATTAACCAACAGTAGTTAGCAGTCTCTCAGGAGGAGGCTAGATAGGCCGTGAGGAGAACTGACTGGTTGCCTTATTACCGGTTTTCTCCTTGTTGCCACATGCAGGTAGGCATTAAAGGTGTTAATATCCCAGACACCTTCAGGATTAAAAGATTTCAATAAACCTTCTTGCTTTCTGACACAAGTAAGGACACTTGTGGAGATGGAGACAATTTGGGAGATTAGAGATAGTAAGGAGGGTCAGTGGGCTTTCCTAATATGTGGTATAATTATGGTAGAGACGTCCCTGCTTTTTTTTATTAACAATCTGCAGTGAAGTGTTGGTAAAATTAATTCACACTCAATTCAGATTGCTAAAATACATTTGCATTTAAATTGCTCTTTAGAAATAATTCACTATCAGTATCCTAGCTTGATAGCTAGTGAAAATATTTTAAACTATATATATGTTTAAATTGTCATATATCACATAGATAACAGGCATTTTGGCCCTTTCCACCCATGTCTGCTGCCAGTAACAATCCTGGCAGTTTCAGGATTTATGTATCCAGAACCGTAACTGTGACTTAAGCCTGAGCCTTCAGCAACGCAGGCACGAGACCAAAGTAGCTGTGTAAATTTGTCCAGTAGTGGAAGGCTGTTTTGGTTAATGAAGGCAAAAATTTAGGATATAAGACCTTAGTCTGAGACACCAAGAAGCTTGCACTTACTGAGCGTGCTACCTCGCAAGCTTGAGTCTCGCAGCTCACCAAGGTCTGATGTCCAGTGCTGGAAATGCAGTATAAAACTTCATGGGCACGCACAGACCTGAACAGCTGTAGAAATCAAGGCTGTTCTCCTCCAAGTAAAAGTCTGCTTAGCTCTGATCTCGTTTCAGGCGAATGTAACTGAATATATTGTATGATGATTCTGATTTCTCCTTTTTCACAGTGCTCTGTACCTTGCTCTAATTCTTGCTCTCATTCTGACTGTTCTAGAAATAAGGTTGACAAAGAACTGGAACGAGATGATATCTGTGCTCCAAAACGTCAAGGCAACAATGGCCTGGCGGAAACACGAGCTCCTAGCTGACTTTGATGAGAATGAGAGCCCTGTACCTGACAAATTCAAGAGAAGGGCTGCTTCGAGTTCCCTCAATACCATCCGCATGTCTCTAAGGAAGCGAGTACCATTAAAACAAGTAGAGCTGAATTTTCGTAAGACCCCAACCTGGCAAAGTCTGGAGGCAAGACAAAAGCGCCAAACTCTTCAGAGTATTAAAACAACAGCAAAAAATGCTTTTGGAACAGTATCCCAGGTACTTTGCCTTTGCAGTGGAACATGGATAGAGTTTAGTTTTTGCTTCAACTTCAGTACTAAGATTTCCGGACTCTACAGAATGGTGCATTCCTGAGAGTCTGTGCCACACACTTGCACACCGTAATGCTTGTCTCAAAATGTTTAATATCCTTGTTAAAGTACAGATAGGCAAATTAGGGATCTGGCAGAACAGGGAGGAAGGTGAAAAGAAGAACTATGAGATGTAGTTTCATCAAAACTTTTTTTTTTTTAATTATTGGATGAATGTTTGTCCCCTACTGTATTTTATCATGCATGGCAGAGCAGCCTTCACAAGGAGGAATAAGGGTAGAGACTTCCATTGCTTGCAAAGAATTGTTTCTAAGAAATGTGTAGAGCTTTGGATTTAATTTTTTTTTACTCATTTTCCTGTACCCATACTATTTATTAGCATGTCCTTCATTATAGTCAATCTAAATTTACACTGACAAAAACTGCTAGATGGTAGCAGGGTAGCAAACTCAAGCTTGTAAATACTTCCCTTTGGTGGAGACCTCTGATTTTAACTGCATCAATTATCTGTTAGGAAGCCTGGCTCTTTCCTGCATAAGAGCAGCGGGAGCTCAAGAGCTCTGTTCCAGTGCCTGCTGAAGTTTTTGACAAGTTCCAAGGACTGGGGAAGCAAATGACTCTTGCAGTGCAAATGAGTACAGAGGGTTGATAAGCATTCATGCTAGACCAAACCTGATACGAGAATGAAATCTAGGGATTCAGCTTAAATGTTCCTTGTTTTTCTGGTTCCACCCTCTAGGCTAACTGAGTTCATTTAGCATAACAAGTCTGTCTAATGCTTCTTTCAGAAAATACAGAAGACTTACCAAAGCCCTGTCCACTCGATGGTGACCCTTCCAGCTGAATCCATCAGCAGAAGCTGTACAACCAGTTCTACCAAGAAAAGAAGTACTACACCTCGAACCCTTTGCCATAAGAAGAGTGTTACTCTGGCAGGCAGTTCCAAAGACACCCCAAGATCCAGCAAAAGAGCCTTGCTTGGGCCAACAAGGGTGTCAGAACATAGAGAATGGAAGGGTTTCTCATCCTGGCTTGGTAAAGATGCTGTCTCTCTCCGGAGATCAAGAAGAGCAGCAGCACTGAAAAGCCCTTATTCATCACCTGCTCCTGCCAGCAGAAACATGTAAGCCACATTCTTCTGTAAAGCTTTTTTCTTTTTTTAATTACTATAATTACAGTATCTTGTAATGTGAAAGGCAAGGTATGAAGGTTGCTATCCTATTCCCTGAAAGGGTGTGCTGTCTGAATAGTTAAGAAAGTAGTTACAGGTCCCTGTACAGACAGGAACCAAGCAGTACATAAAGCTGAAACACTGCCATCCAGAGGGACCTGGGCAGGCTGGAGAGATGGGCTTGTGCAAACCTCATGGAGTTCAACAAGGTCAAGTGCAAGGTCCTGCCCATGGGTCAGGGCTAGCCCAGCACAAACCCAGGCTGGGCCAGGAGGGGAGGAGAGCAGTCCCCAGAACAAGGACTTGGGGGGGCTGGGGGGGTGGAAACCTGCCCGTGAGCCAGCACCGAGCGCTGGCAGCACAGAAAGGCCCTGTGTGCGGGGCTGCACCCAGAGCAGGGTGGGCACAGGGCCAGGGGGGGATTCTCCCCCTCTGCTCTGCTCTGGGAGACCCCCCTGCAGGGCTGGGTCCAGCTCTGGGGCACCAACAGCAGAAGGACACGGACCTGCTCCAGCGGGGCCAGAGGAGCCACGGAGATGCTCGGGGGGCTGGAGCCCCCCCTGTGAGGACAGGCTGAGAGTTGGGGGGTTCAGCTGGGGAAGAGAAGGCTCCGGGGAGACCTTAGAGCGGCCCCCCAGGGCTGAAAGGGGCTGCGGGAAGGGGGGAGGGACAGGACGAGGGGTGACAGTTTTAAACTGACAGAGGGAGATTTAGATGAGATCTGAGGCAGAAATTCTCCCCTGTGAGGGGGTGAGGCCCGGGCACAGGCTGCCCAGAGCAGCTGTGGCTGCCCCCTCCCTGGAATGGCTCAAGGCCAGGTTGGACGGGGCTTTGGGCAACCTGGGCTAGTGGAAGGTGGCCCTGCCCGGGGCAGGGGGTGGCACTGGATGATATTTAAGGTCCCTTCCAACCCAAACCATTCTGTGAAACTTAATTTTGTGTTGTGACAAGAACTTTTTAAAAATCACTCTCCCCCTGGGTAAGTTTACACCATGTTTCTCAGCACCAGTCCCCATCAGACACTAGAGACATACCCGAGTTCTTTGCTGATGCCTTTCCAGCAAAGAAAAATGTTCTCGTTGCATCTCACTCCTACTTAGCTGTAACTTTTCCAAAGTTGCTATTTGTATTACAAAGATACCTGGAATAGCTGTGCTTATGCTGGGCTCTTGAAAGAGTAGAGAGATTCTTGCCTTAGAGATTTAATGCAAATTAGATAAAGGGTTGTGAGCTAGGGTAATACTTCATAATGCACACAGAGGTTTCTGTTTTGGTTGAACTCACTAGAAATGTCAGAGTTAGAAGCTGAATTCAAGCCTTGTGAATCTGAACCCTCTGTTTGAATTGGAAGACAGCTGTCTTGGGGAGGAACGGAGATGTGAAGCAGTTGGTCAGTAGAATTAAAAGCATGATTGCTACAGCCCTAAACTTCTCTGGGTAAAGTCTGCAGGTAACTAGAGTTGTTACTGTAGGGATAGAGGCTTGGGTAGTGTCACCTACTCAGTCTGTTCTATCTTTAGTAATGACTTTTCTGTTTACAGGGAGTTTGACTGTGAGCTGGAGCTGGTCTCCTCAGGGATCTGCCAACTGAAGCATATCTCCCAGGCTTTTGATGATGCCATTGTGCAAGAGGAGAGGTGAATACCACTAACTGTCCCTCAACTTTTAGCAACATGTTTTCTCCCACTTGGACGTTGGCAATTGCAGGCTAAGTGGTCCCTGTAACTCAGGATGAGGAACAGTTGCAGAACTTTCTCAGCTGTAAAGTAGCAGAGCATTTCTTATGCAGATTAAATCTGCAGGTTAAATCTGCAATTTGACTTGGCAGCTTCTAAAACCTGTCAAAGCTCTCCTTGTCTTCAGGTTTCTTGCTGTGGAAGTCAGATTTTTCCCAGCAAGAGCCTACCTTTGATGCTGTGTGATTACAGTACCTCCTTGTCTCTGTCTAAAAGAGGTGTGAATCCAGTCTGGGGGAATCCCACTGCACTGTCATTGGTGTCATTGCACATTTGTAAGAAAATCCTTTTAGTAGGTAGCATTGTATTCACAAATACTCTATGGTACCCATAACTCAACAATTCAGAGGATGCAGAAGCCTCTTATACAACACCTCGGTTAATCCACGAGGTGGTAGGCTGCTGTGTTTGTAAAGGTTACATCATTCTGAGTTAGACATATTAAGACAGTAAAAACTAAAGGTCAGAAGTCTTGTCACAGGGCAATTCCCTCAAGCTTCCTCTCAGAACATTTGTTGATTTTATGTCACACATTCATTCATTAAATGTCAAGCACCTAAAATCCTCTAGAGAGGGCTTAGCATCAATTACTTTTATCTACGAAGAGGTAAGGGCTTAAAATCGTATGTAATTCCAGAAATTAGATTTTTACCAGTGGAACCGTTTTGAGATAACTATAGGTTAAATTTGTATTAAGTTAATGATCATATCCATTGAAAGTTCACTAAATCTCACTCCTAATATTCTCCCATCCGTTAGTGATATGACAGTTTCTCTCATTCGTAACTGAAGATAGTAACCAGGTAAAGTAGTTGTTCACTTACCTTGTCTATACCTGCATGCATCTGTGGTGAGAAAATCTACTGTTTGGAGAAAGGCTTATTAACTGATGCTTCTTTGAAGTATTATTATGCAGAACTATAGGGTTCTTCCCTCAGATTCATTGTGGCTGTCTCTGCTACAGCAGATCATGGTGCAGTTGTAGAACTTCACCTCTACGTTGTGTGTTAGTGAAACCCTGTGGGTTTGCAGTGAACTGAAAGTTGGGTTTCCATGCAAACAGCAGCTTTTCTCACCCCAAACCAGAAAACTACTGGTACTAATGTCTTCGTAACTCCACCTCAGTTCTCACTGATTACTAATGAAGATCACAACACATGGCAGAACAGTTACCCTGAGCTGTCTAAAATTTTACAGCCTTTCTTTTCCATCCTTAACATTGGCTTAGCAGTTAAGACCATGCTGTCACAATAACAGCAGTTGATACCTGTATTGCTGGCATTTTTAAACAGTGTACCTAAATGGATGGGAACAGGAATTTGTTGCTGTAAATTTCTAAACATCACTTCTAGTGTCAATTCATTGAACCATTACTGGGTAAATGCCTCTATTACCTTCACTGAGATCTGTACTGTGACATTAGTATCTTCACCCATTATGCTGGAAGTGTTCCTTTTGTTAAGGGAAAGTTATATCCTGAATACAGTGAGGAGTACTGCTTCCACTGAGCAATTTGGTCCAGTTATCCTGCATGTGCAGATTCACACAGTGTGCTCTGTCACTGGCTGTTTTCTAGGTCACCTACTGGAATAACTGAAATAAACTTTTTTTGGAGGTGCCCTTACAGTTTTGCATATGACTGTCTGTTTTGATATCCAGTTGCCATGAGTTTTAGTGTTACGGCTCCCTTTTCATCTTTTCCATGATGAAACAAACCTTGATCTCAAGCTGTTCATGGTTGCCAGCTCCAGTTCTAATGTTTTTCATTTTAATGAATTGGATTATATCACAAGAAATGCTCCTGTTGCTCGTTAAAGTATTTCAGTACTTAATTTGTGTACTGCCATTTATGCTCACTGAAGGTAACAAAATATTTTCTTGCTAGTGTTTAGAACTGTTACACAGTGATAGTGTACACGTCCCAGACATCTTCCTTGCTCCCATCTAACCAGCAATTTGCGTGACCAGTTAATTAACCTTATGGACTTCATGCTGTTAATGGCAGTTGTCTTGTTCTTCTGCAGGCAACACGCAATATCAAACTACTACTACCTAGTGACACAGAACTTACAGTCTGCGCATCGATCTCGGAAACTTTCTCACGCTATCAAAAGGCAAGCGAAGAAACTCCATCGAGCACTTGACACCTAGACACAGATGGCTGTAACTATTGTGAGTTTACAAGCATCAAGGAGAGCTCTATACGTATAGCACTTGAAAGGGTGCACTCTATACACTGAACAAACCATTACATTTTATAATCTTTCTTGACAAAGTAGCTCAGGACTTCCCTTGCTTTTACTTTTCAAGCTAACAGGAGAATCAAAATTGTACCACAGTGTATTATCTCCTGCTGCGGTGAGGGACCATCTTGAATGTGACTTTCATAAGGCAGTAAGTACTTAGAAACTTATGTTGAACTGACCAGTAGGAATGGCCAGAGTATGGGCCACAGACTTATGAATACCAGTATTTAGACTGGTATCCAATTGCCACGAGTTCTGAGTACTCTGCATACTAAAAGTATTGGTCTATTATTTTGAAAGCCTAACTTTTTTTTTTTTCTGTATACAAACACACCAAAAGGTAACATCATGTTTACTGGAAGTTAATGGAACAGTAGTGGCTTGTTTGAGTTCTGACCACAACGGCCATTCCAAGGCAACAGGTTTCTGTAGAGTCACTCCTGCCACAAGAGAGGAGCGACATCAGGACTCTAATTCATGGCCTTAAGGATAAGCCTAACTCATCCTATCTTAAGTAGTTGGGTTCCAGACAAATCAGAGGAGCTTTTTAATTTTTTGCTGCTGCTTTAAATAGCATCTTGGCAGTAGAGTTAAACATTGCTTTTGCACTACAACATCTGTCTTTCAGTTACACACAGAAATTGGTTACTGCAATTGTAACCTCTTACCATTACTGTTATTAGCTAATATCCCAGTGCAGGTATTTTATCTGATTTATACTAAGCATTCGATACCTGCATTTTGCTTCTAATTACTTTTTTTTAAAAGTAATGGTCATTTGACAAGCCTTTTTTGGTAGGCGATTCAGTTTAATGAAGTCTTTGACACTAAAACAGATTTCTCAAGCTTCTAGAATTCAGCACCAGGGCTGTTTTCCATGGTAGCAGCTTTGTGCAGGCAGCTCAGATTACAGTCACTCTAAAATGAACCTTCAAAAGACTGATTGGGGAAACTTTGCTCTACTTGATAATTTTTAAGATGCACATGCAATTTAGTAAAATGGGAACCAAAATTTTAATGGTATTAAATATAAATATAGGAAGCAGTCATGTTCAATTCTGATTTATGTCTAAGTATTGATTTTAAATTTGTTCCTGATTTTTCTTTTTTCTTGTCAAACTACAGTGTTTTAAAATATTGAAACAGTTAATGATGCCTGAAGATATGAAAACAACCCCGAATTCCAGGCTTTCAGATAACTGAGAGCTTTAGCTTGTGTTACTTCTTGATGTAGTTTTTGTGTGTGTTTTGTTTGTTTGTTTGTTTTAACCACCTTTCTCTATGGAACAGTAGCTGGAAGTTATTCTTTGCATGTACTGAAACTACTTCTATAAAGCTTTCACAAAGATGGTCTCTCATTATTGAAATATTTTCTTATATGACTTTCCAGAAGGAAGGAGGGTTGGAGTTTTGTGAAAAGTCAACCTCCAATCTAGGCATTATTTCAGATAGTCAGATGTATTAAATAGCCTCTATTTACACTGTTTCCACTGGCTACTAGCACATGTGCAGTGATTTACCAGTGATGTGGGATAGAAAAATAATTGACACTGTTTGCTTAAAGGCAAGGAAGATTTTATTTAAGTGACTAATCTGTTAGAAGATTTTAAAAACCAGCTCACATCAAAATCTATACCAGCTGTAGAAATCATACTCCTTATTTCATATTAAGAAATTCATTATTGTACATTTTTGAATCTTTACAAGGCAGCCATAAGAAATATAAACATTTGTCACCAGATAGAACCTTCTCACTGACAAACAATATTTAAAAGTATGCACTTAATAAAACCATAGAGTGAAAGAACAGGTACAATTTCAAGTTTCCTTATATGAATTCAGTTGTGAGTGGACTGCCCCCTTCTCTCCCCGACAAGTAGAAAAATAAGTTATGCAGAAGGCTTGGGGTTCTGTGAGAGGACTGCCATTCTAGGCCCTACACCAGTCCTCCCAGAATAACCTCATCTTTAAAGCTTGCAACCTGTAAATTATGTTTCAACATTGTAATCTCTGCTATACCATCTTCCAGCATATCACAGTAATCCTGCCTCTCTCTTCCCCCCACTAAGTTACGTACATCCTTACAAATGAGGAATGTACTGTCAAATTTGTTCCATGTTCCCCCGTCCCCCTCAGTTACATCTGGTTTCAAAGGTAGTTTACTGAGATAAATACAAATAGAGGGTAAACTGTAATCCCCTTACCTTGAGCTTGAACTAAAATGAGGGCAAGAGGAAATACCAACACCTGACTTCAATTCCAGAGTCCATGGCACAGGATTCTAACTTCTCCAGGCCATTTCTTATTTCTGAAAAAAAGAGCTCTTTTCATCCCAAAAAATGTGTTATTACCTCCATTTATTTTATGGGGGACTGAACTTAGGATCATTTGTAGGAACCTGTATTTACACTTCAGTGATTAGACATCATGGAAGTCAAATTACCTTGTTAAACCCACAATTTCTGCTGAAGCTATGAACACAGACCATGAGGAATCATTGCTCTTAGAGATGCTGAGGAGGTAAGATGGTAAGTTTTGTGTTTATGGGAATTGTATCCTGTACCAGCTCCAGATGAGGATGGGAAGTGCCACGTTCTCCCCTGCATGCCTGAAATGAACAATTCAATGCAGAAATCTTGAGTTCAGATCCCACATTTCAAGCTCTAATCTGAAAAATTACAAAATTAGTGTACAATCTCTTTTTGTCTCCATGACTAAACCAATGAGCTTATTAAAAAGGTGTCCATGCTCCAATTATCTAGTACTTTTATGATGTACTCACCTTTCTGAGGCTTAGATGCAAGAGGGAAAAAAAACCTGGGGAAAATCCTTTTTGTTCAGTAACAATTGTTGTACTTACGAATTTTAAAAACTGAACATACCTATTGATTTCAGATATTAAAATGCTTATAAACAAAGCTTTTAGCAAATTTAAGACAGGAACCTACAGAAAAAAGGAATTTTTTTTTTTCCTTCTAAATTTATTCCGTGAAGTATGTGATGATACTATAGATAGAAGCATTGGGGGTTTGCTTAAATACATACATTAGTAGTGCCCTGGCGTGAAGACTGCAATGTATAAATGGGACAACTTGTTCACTTATAATGGCAAACAAAGGCTATTTTGCAGAATGGTGGAGCTTGCAGATAAAGTGTCATTGTTCTGCTTATTTTAATAGTAGGTTAAGATGTGTTGGGTTTTTTCCTCTAGTTTACTGATAGCTCCCACTTCTACATAACCAATGAAAGTTTTAACTGTTTAGAAGTGACTTCCCTAGGTACTAGAGGAACAGGTGAAGCAATCTTTAAGAATTAAGACTATTTTCATGTAAACAAATCAAAATGGCAGGTCTCATGAACCCCAATGAACAAGAAGAATTATCAATGCCATTTTTACACCTAACAAATTTTTAAGCTGAATAGATATAAACCATGCCGCAAAACTAAACAGGAGTACTTTGGTCAAGCAAGAATCTGTTCCAAGAGCACTAGTGTATGCAAACACTTAAACCCCCCCCCCTAGTTATTCAAAATAAGCAATTTGGATCAACATCACTATTCAGGTCTGTGGAATATTCTGCACTCTATACAATGGTATCTTTTTTACAAACTTACCTAACTAGACAACAAAATTGAATAAACAGCCATTAATTGTTCATTGTTTTTTGTGGTTTGTTGTTTTTTTTAAAAAAAGTGTATTGGTTACAAATTTGCTGTGAAAGCAGAACCAAAACTTCACTTAAGGTGTCTTCCAGTAGCTACACACACACACAAAAACAAAACACCACAGTTATGAAGGTGTGTTTTCACAATATCTCAGATAAGTCTACCAGTGCTATTAATCACAGCCATTTTTTTACAGCAATTTAAAACTGGATCCATATCAAGACGGCAAAGAAGTAAATGCTTCCAGCTGTGGCCTACTTTGTACTGACTTGTACTGCTGCCTTAGCACCCACTGGAATACCAGTTTTGTGTTTTACAGTTTCACTTATGCTTTCTCCATTCTGCAGGTTAAAAGAATGTGCTTTTCTGTAACAGACTGGAGGCACTAGAGGTGCTGAAACTACTGACTAGTCTAACCTGTGTTCCTTGGTCACCCACCATTCCTGCCTGACTTCTCTGTCCCCTTCCCCTCTCTGTGTGCTCTAACACTTCCACAGCCTTTAAAGTTTAAGTAAGTGCTGACTGCACCGACTGCAGCAATGAGGATTTGCAATCCGAGAGTAAGAAGACTGTAGGATCAAGCTTACCCCTCAGCAAATGGCCTGCTTGAGAGGACTGATAATCCTTCTGTGAAAGCACAAGTAAAACTGAAATCCAATTGCAAACTGAATGCCCATGAATCACTGCATGCAGTTTCATGTGGACAAAGTATATAACTAAAATTCCGACCAGCAGGAAATATAAGAGAAAACATGACTGCAAAACTATGCTATAAAACTAGTGATTCATCATGATATGCTCAGGGATCACCCCAAGCATAGCTAGGGGGAAAAAAAAAAAAAAAAAAGGAAAAAAAGCTGGTGGCTCAACATGGATGAGGTCCCCAGCCAGCGACACAGAATATTTGTTGAACTGCCAGCCTGCTTGTGAGATGTCTAAAATCACATTTATCTTGTTCATATTCTCAGCCCCAACAGAAGCTGTTTTACCATTTCAGTGGCAACTGGCTAGTGCTTTTAAAACAAATGCATCTGGCATCTGACGTTTCAGAAGATTGGCTCCTAATTAACATGAAGCCTTAATCTCCAAGCTAATGCCTCTATCGCTGTTTGCCAAAGCGCACAGCTGGAGGCATGTGATCAGGAGCTAAACCATTCCATCCCTGAGCAGTAAGTAGTGTGGGAATTCTGCAAAGGCCACATCAGCTCTCATATGTAGTAGGAAACAAAATTAAGGAAAATATTTTCAGCTTGATGTCAATATCATGTGTAGACACTTTGAAATTGTTAACACTTTAAATCATGCACACACACATACGCATTTGTTTTACTACTATTAGCTCATAATACTCTTAGAGAAGCCAGCACAGCGACTACTGTAAAGGTGACCCAGTTATTAATAGAAATACACAAAGTCAGAGTTTTCATGACATGGTACCCTGCAAAATGACATTGTGTCTGCAAGAGTAAAAGACGGACCTTAACAACCTAGGAGATTTCTCTGACCTTGTGCTCAGACACTAGTTCGTTTAATACAGTCATAGAATTATGCACAGATCCCTCTTTTGAAATGATGTAGGCCTTTCTACTACAGCAACTTAAAAAGAAAAATACATTTTGGAGTCTCTTGGATGATAGAGGTAGATGGCTAAAGCAACCTTAGCTCTGAACTTTGCAGCAGGAACAGTGATTACTGTCAGGAGACACGCTACACAACACCCAGTGCTTAAAAAGAACTTTGTGACCAATCAACGTTGCTTTTAGGTCCCCTCAGCAAATTTAAAATTTGCCTAGTGAGTTCCTCCCTCACAAGCCTTGGATTCCCATGTCTATTTAAAACTAACAAGCAGGAGCTGACTGGAGGGAGATGGGGTCTGGTGTACCTGTACAATCTCCTCCTGCTGCAGAAGAGAAGAAATTAACACACACACGGTGGGCCGAGCCAGAACGCAGAATAATTCCTCCAAGTTTGTGGGCTAAAGAACTAGGTGTGATACTACTGGGAAAGCACTTGTAAACCTGAAGACTTCCTCAGCGTAGTTTGTGGATATCTTGCATTTAGCTTTTGTAGTTGGTTGACTTGGCAACAGAGCATAAAAACCCAGTCCCCTGTAATGTAGTCACCTGCTCCCAGTGAGAGTTACCAAACTTTTAATATCTTTCCTAAATCTTCAGTGAAGATTACCCCCTCCCTTAAAGGAAGCACTGTAAAAAACAGACTACTGATGTGCCAGAGATCTTTTGGGAGGTTTGAACTAGGTAACCAAAAATCTTGCCGAGTAATATCTAAAAAAATAAAGATCTGCATTTATAAGCTACTTTGCTTCCTTTTAAGGCAAAAGCCACAGTACCATGCCCTTCAAAAAGCACACTGAAACTTTTGGGTGAATAGGGAGTA
Source organism: Athene noctua (assembly GCF_965140245.1). Taxonomy (NCBI): domain Eukaryota; kingdom Metazoa; phylum Chordata; class Aves; order Strigiformes; family Strigidae; genus Athene; species Athene noctua. The sequence goes on from NC_134055.1 coordinate 150,442, forward strand.
CAGACTTAAGTTTACTTCTGCACTGCCTTAATACTTTTCTATTGCATTCCTTGTTTGTTTTACATACCAACTTTCAACATAATTAACCAACAGACTTGTTGAGAGACTGTTTCTAGTCTAGCTACAGACTAGAAAAACCTGAAAGTAAGGGCAGGGGTGAAGGGAGGCACGACACCCTTTCTACCCCAACTCCATGACATTAAAACCAACCAACCAACCCTGAAAAAGAAATCTATTGACACCAGGCCTTCTCAGTGTCAATAGTCTGGTTTTAACTTTTAAAGAAAAGGTTTTTTACATGCCCTTGTAACTTCACTGCAGGTTTTAAAACATGCTTCAGTTCAGTCATCAAAGTTCTCTTGGTGAATGTAGCACAGTGGAAGTATCTGCATGAAGAATCTGCAAACGGCTACTACGTTAAACTAAGCACAACACTTGAGAAATATTACCACTTAGGAAAAATTTCACACATTTTACTTTAGTAAATTCACTGAGAGATCTGAGATAAATTTAAATCAGTAGGAAAACATCTATTTGGCACCTGTAATTTGGCATGTCCATTCTTTGAAGATCAAATGCTGTAATTCTGAATGCTACAGATTGTCTTAACACAACAGTTGCTATAACATGTGAGAAGGTAAACAATTTACCCACAGGAATTCCATTACTTTTTTTCTCCTCCAGTTTAAAAAATCTACTTAGAATAACAAAAAAAGTGATTGCTCTGAAGTTTGCAGATCCCTTAGTAAAACAGCTCTCTTTAGCTTACCATCCTAGGTAGGATCTGTCTCTCAGACTGAGATGGTCAGAGCCATCTCCTTACTCAGAGCAGTCCACACGTTTTGTACAGTCACCAGGTTCCACAAAACAACATGATCTTTGTACACTTGCACATTACTTTGTATACAGCAACACTAACTGCTTCAAACTGTGGCAGACACATTTATTTCTAACATGAAGTTTTTATGGTTTGGTTCATAAGTGGAGTTCTCACGTTTACTTCATGTCCAGCACCTCACACAATCACGACTGCCCATGTTGGGGTCTGTTGACTAACACTGTAAGGAAATCTTGGGTTTAAGGCACCCAAAAAGCATCTTGCTATACAAATCCTGACCACTGATTACTGTAGTTCCCACCTCTGCTTCCCTTGCGAGTGTATCGCTTTATCAAAAGTGAAGTGGAAACAGATACAACTATTTAATGTTTCAAGTGTAAACCTTCTCTGTAACCTATGGGACCTACTGTTTCTACTGTTTTGGGTGCGGCTAGTTAGCTGATACCATAATCCTCCTTCTGAGTAGTATCAGCCTGTTACAGCTTTTTTTCTTATTGCACGTTTTATTATATCTGTTGTAAAAAATAACCAAATATACTTTCTGTTGATTTGATGTTATAAGCACTTGCGATAGTTTTAGATTGTTTTAAAATCTCCCAATAAACACGTCAAGAGGAACAGACTGGAAGTTCCCCAGTTGGTGTAAGAAGGCAGATTCCAGAGCAGGGAAGACTCCGAGGGACAGGTTCCCCTCTACATCTCTTAGTTTGAAGCTGCCAAAATATTATCTCTGGGGCATGCCTATGAGTTTAATGGGGTGCACCCAAGATCTGTATTTCCAAGCTTCCTAGGGGATAGATTCAAATTTGTGAACTCCACCTCGAACCCAAGCGATGGAGGGCAAATGCCTGTCATGATCTTTGTCTGATTCAGGCTGGCTCTGGGCACGCTCTGGCTTGGGGTTTGAAGAGGGTGGGTCGGGCTGCTGTACAGACATAGTCCTGCGGAGATGGTTTCTCTTGCGCAAAAACTCAGGCTGGGAGTGGAGGCCAAAGCTGCCTTTTCTCAAGATCATCCGAGAGTTGTTCTTTTTGGGTCGTGAATGGAGACTAAACTCCAGCGAGGCCAAGTGGGCTGCATAACCTTCACTGAGGAACTGAAACAGGAAGGAAAGAAAGGGAGTGACAAATTACTGCTGCCTCCACCTGTGAGCTCTATGAGGAATTCAGCATCCCAATTAGATATCTGCACAGTACTAATACTCCTCTCCCCCTACTTTTTTTTTTTTCAGTGATCTGTTCCATTTTGTCATTCAGCAATATGTGACGCATGCACTTGCAAATACAAGCTATGACCACCCAACTCCCTTTACTATTCACCCTGCCAGAAAATGCCTCATCTGAAACCAAAACAGCCCTTCTTTCTCTGAAACACTGTCTCTGCTCTTTATCCATTTTGTGTGTGTGTGTGTGTGTGTGTGTGTGTGTGTGTGTGTGTGTGATGACACACATGCATTTCCTTGTTCCCCACAGCACTTCCTGATTGAGTAGCAAAAGTTACTTACTTGACACTGTGCCTGGTATTTCTTTGTTGATCGTCCAACTATGTAGATCTGGGATGGCGACAGAGCCAAGACATTGTACACAGAAATATCCTTCATGGAACCATATGCAGCACAGATTTTGATGTGGCACTGAAACAAATATTACTTCCAAAGTGAACGCTCTGTTAAACACCATGCACCACAAGGGTGGCATTTGTTTTGCAATGAAGCAGCAGATGAGTTCACTGTTAACAACCTCATTTTGTAAACCACAGAAAGCTAAATCTGTCTGCCTGCATGCCAGCAAGAACCACAGATATGCACACAGGAAAGAACAAGCAGTTCATTTATTTATTTGCCATGCCAGGAGGCCCCTTGGGATGTTTTATCAGCCTTTCTTGCTCTTTGAAAAGTGGGGAAAAAAAATGAGGAATGGCAACTAGACTTTGTGATGGCCAGTGAGATTTACTGTTCAAAAGGAAGGGAGAACTCTAACTTCACTGAATGACATTCCCTGGAAAAAAAGTTTTAAGGCTATAAACAGGTTTCTGGTACCTCTTGCATGAGATTCCGGAGAAAAATGGTCTTTTGTCGCAGTGGATCATGAACAAGTCCATCTGAGAAGAAGATCATCCCTTGTGGGAAGTTGTGTTGAGACAACCATGAAACCACACGCTGTTTTTGCATATCTGGACGGCCAGTGATATAGATAATTAGATATCCCAGGTCCTGCCAATGCCTGCCAGAAACAGTGGGTAAATTATATAGGTGCAAAAAGAGAAATGATATCCACAGGCTAGGCCAGCATTTCTTTGCTCAGCACAGACCCAGGTAGAAGTCAGACAGTATCGTTCAATAACTGGAAAGCAGCATGCCTAAGTCTATGCTCCTGTCAAGAAATTAAGTAATAATGTCTACATCCTGAGGGAGATGGAGGGAAGCTAGAGAAATTCTTATACAATATGTTATATAAAATTTAAAATAGACCTTGCTACGCATCAAGTCCTGCTAACTTTGAAACCTTTAACAAGATTTCCTGCCATTTTAGCTGTAAGGAGTGGAAACCCTTGAAAACTGGCATCCCTCCATTCCCATGCAAGCTCCAAAATGAGAGCTGTATTTCCCCATCCAGTGCGACATTAACAGACTTGCAAGAACGGATTAAAAGACCTTTTAATTTTTTTCTCCAAAAAACGCTCTTGCATTCATAGCACTTGATATTTTTAATTTAAGGAGAAGTATGTCTTATGTGAAGTTAGTGAAACACAAAACACACTCTTTGCTAATCACAGTAACACATGGAATCATTGTTAATTCACTACACACACTTATTTAAGTCCATCTTCCCAAGAAGCAAGTTCTAATCTTTAGGCAGCTTACACTACAAATTTTGAAGTAAACCACAATGTTCTAAGATTCCTCTGAAAATCTGGCAGACCTGATGATGTCCAAGTAAATATAGAAATGTATCTGCAAAGAATCATGGCCTTTAAAGATTTGTTTATTTAGTAAGAAAAAATCTGCCCTCATCCTTCCTATTGTGTTCAAAATTGAAGTGTGAAACCTCACTTACCTGACAACATCAACGGCCCCAGCTCGGACTTTGGGGTCACTTCCCATAATTGAAACACTTGCTGCAAAGGAGCCGTCAATGCTGAACACAACACATTCCATTCCTCGGGGGAGCACAGTCAGGTAACTTGCAGCACTACTCTGGTCCCCTCTGGAAAGTCAAAGCAATAAATACATTTAAAAAGCAAAATGTCAGAATGTATTTTCTGCACGTTCTAGTTAAGACCTGAAATTAGATCTGTCTGGATCTACAACTTCAAAAAATCGCTGTCAAATAGGGTTTCTGATTTCTGTCCTATGTGGAGCAGTTATAACTTACACTTTTAGGAAATAGCTTTTCTAAGAGAAATTTGGAAGCTAACTTTAGTAAGAAATCACATGTATATAAATACCTAAAAGAAATAGAAGAAAGCCCCCAAAACAGCCTGAAATACTCAAACTGCTACTCAGACATGCTGCCTGTCTATATATGTACACATATAAGACATGAATGCCATATATATGCACACACACACACACACACACGTACATACACATATAGTGCACAGAAACCGGCTAGATTTTTTTTTCCCGTTAGTCTACAGTTACTGGCAAATTACTAGAAATTACATGGGAAGAATTGATACGCACCTTTTACTGGCATGTGCTTATACCAATCAGCTTTTCTCCACTAGATAAACAGTCAGTAATAGCAGCATTACCCCTCCCTCTATCCTTGCAAATTACAATGCGAATGCCAATCCAGACAAGAAAAAAAAAAAAAAAAAAAAAAACAACCCCAAAAAACCACCAACACCAAAAAAAATTCAATCATGGAAGGCTTTTCTCATGGAAAGGCATATGAAATGCATTCTTCTCCTCGTGATGTATTTTCCCCAAGAGGGCTCGACATTAAGACACTAATAGAGCACAAAGTGATCCAATAGCATCCCATGACCTCATGTTCCCTAAAAATGTAATCTGAACACCACATCTTCTTTCCTTTAGAAGGGTGATTATTGTATGATCTAGAAACTTGTATCTGGTAATGAAGATTCTTACAATATGTGTGCACAGCTTAATGAGCAAAGACAGGACAATCTCTTTCATTACTGTCTGAAAATTACTCCTGAAGCCTAAAAGCCCATGGGAGCTTAGCTTCTGAATACACCTTCAATTGTTCTTAAGTAACTCTCTTTTCTTGAATTGCTCATCTGTTCTATTACACTGAGGTAAAATATTTCTTCCTCCTCAATTAGCACTTCGTAAAATTGTAAATTGACTTTGGACTTGGTTAACTGGTAAGTAACAACACATTCTGTTTCAGCTAAATTCATCCCACTGATTTAGCTGCCAAAACAGGGATTCAAAGGAAGCTGTAAAGCTACTTCCTAAGAGGCTAGGCAATTTATTTCTGAGCACAATATTAAACTAAAACTCTGTATTAAGTCAAACTGGACTTTTAGTAAACGTAAGATTTTTGAAAAGCACAGCTACCCCAGGCCTGCCTCTAGGCCAACAAATTCTATTTCACACATCTTTATTCTTCATAGTTTATTCAGCATAGAGATTTTTAAGAAATGCTGGAGAGCTGACTGATTTTACTTCCATGAATTATTTTCAGGTGCTCTTTTTTGTTTTTTTCTTTTTCCCAATTTATAAGCAGCATGGTCTTGAGTATAGAATTAAGGTAACTCTGTTGATCAGCCTGACATCAACAGATAAACAAGTGGCTGAGAGCAAGGCAGTATATTCTCTACTGTTAATTTCAGTAAGAAAAGCTTCTCGTCAGTCTGAAGAACTCAAAAGCTATACCCTGAACAGGCTGCAAAATATCCCAAGTCATACATTCTTGCCACAAGGCGACTGGTAACAGTCATCCAGTCCTTATATTTTGCAAGACGAAGTGCTCCTAAACCAAACTGCACTGAGGATTTGTGTTGCAGCAGAGATAAACCCACTGGCCTGGGCACCTGGAAACTCTCCAGTAAACTGCTGATCAAATCTAAGCTGACAACACAGTGACAAGACCAAGAAAAGATAAGTAACTGACCAAAATCTCCCTCAGCAACCCCTTCAATCTTACACACCTTGGTGTCTTCCTGAGCACAACCACCCACCACATCTATAGTTCCAGCTCAGAGCTATTACCTGACCACCATTTTGATGGGATACACGCCAACTCTCAGTCTCTTCTGCTTCGGTATGTTGTAGGAGATCCGGCCACTGCTGTTGGATATCTCTGTGTCGAAGTACACCCACCTACCCGAAGATGGCTCAGTCATTATGAAGATATCAACCTGCAAAACCAACAGAACAGTCAGCTAGTGTGACTGTAGGCAACGCACCCCCTTATTTACAAGGCCCACCAAGCCTAGATCACATTAGTATCTCCAACTACGACTTGCACTAAAAGCTTAAAAGGAAGTTTGAAGGAACTTCAAAACTCAGTAAAAACTTCACAGAGAGACCTTTCAATTAGAAAATGCTTCCTAACACACAATACAAGAGTTCACTGCCTTCATCATTTAAAGCACTCAGCACTGGAGGTGTCAAACAAGGGTACAGAGCTCAGAAATTTGGCAGGAACCCTAAACTAGAAAAAAGATCATTTCAGCTTGCATGTATATATTACATTTTTGCATACTAAACCTACAAAATGGAAAATTTAATCTGGTTATTAGAAAAATACAATCTTTCTCAAATCATAACCTTGCATAAACACTTCAACTTATCAAGATTTTTTTCCAAAAGGTTTTTGCAATATGCTTTTTTCCAACTGAAATATTTCATCAGAATTAGCATAAAGCGTATGAAATGCTTTGGCCTGAACCGGCACTTTTTAGCAGTAAGTACATAAGTAAGTCTGAGGGAGGTATCTGCCAAGCTCTCCTTCTGTACTCAGTTTTAACAGAACTCATGCATACAAGGTTTATGTGGACTTCTGAAGGGCTCAACATGCAGGCAGGTACTCTGCAAGACTTGCCAGCAGCTTACAAGACCATGCTGTTTGTGTGGATATCCTCGATAACTCTGCAGATATGCTCTTTTTGGACATATGATGTTACATGACATTGGGATGTAACTATAAATAACACTAAATTTATTCTCAACTGATGAAATTCAGAACTGAATTTTTCAAAGGGATGAGCTTTGGTGCAAGGGAAGAAATGACAGATATTGCTGACCCAGAAGTATTATCTGGATCAAACGGTGGGTTTCTTTCTTTCTTCTGCTTTTTGACTGCAAAGTGAATTCACAGTTTGAATACAGATGTGCGTCAACTGCCTCTTTACAGTCTTGGATGGTGTAAGTAGGAGAAACCTTCACTTTGTGATTCCAAATTTCCAACATTCAAATGCAGCATTAGTGGTGAGAAGGCCAAGGAAAACATTTTCATGATTTGCTAGGGGAAAAACTTCTTTCTAACCTGCAAAGGAATACAAGACCTAACCAGCAACAGAAATATTTTGAGAAATTTTCTTTGTTTTATTCAGCCATTCTGTTCTTACCTTCATTTTTCCCCTTCAATAATTTTCTCAAGTCAAGCCATTAAAGACTGGGATGGGGGGCGGGTGTATGTGTAGTTCAGAAAATGTTTTTTAAGTTTGCACTGGGCATTTTGAAAAATTTGCATAACTACAGCCCTTTCAACATTTTCTTTTTTTCAATATCAATGTGAAAGCTACTAGAACAGCATTCTGCTGACTGTAGTCATTGAACTGTTCTGGCTCGATTCTCCCTTGCCATGTCAGGAGACCATAAAATATAGCCTTTTATGTAAAGTTACTTGAGATCCTTGGAGGAACAAATGTTGAAAAAAATAGAGATAGTATTTCCATTAGTTTTGAAACCCCTCAAAATGAAAACGAAAACTATTGGTAATTCTTCACTGAGTATGGAATTCTCCCCAGTGCAATAATTAGAAATAATCTTAACATTTTTACTTACAAATTTCTTTAAATAGATTTTGATGACAAGATTGTATTCAATACTCAAGCATAATCTGAAACTGTTTTCCCACTGCAGAAACACAGTTTACTGTTTAACCCTATCCATGTGAAGTGGGAATATGATTTCAAGGCAACCAGACAGCACACAATAATCAAGGCCGGGAGGAAAAACATTAGACTGTAATGCCCAGAAAATAACGGGTTACGTAAATTCCAGACACACACCTCTGACCTCAGGAAAAGCACTGAAATGCTGAAATGTATCTTCAACCTAGTTTTTGTTCGCACACTAAAACTCTCAGTGTGTTGTCTTTTTTACCAACCCTAATTCATCCCAGTAAAAGACTCAGGGCTAAAATGAATCCAGACTACAAAGGTGTAGAAACCCCCACAGGCCCATTTTAGGAATTCCTGCAAAAACAAGGGTAGTCTCCAGGACTGATCTCTGCCTGAATGACAACTGTCATGTCAAGCCCATTTCAGGTTAATTAACATTTTCTAATAGGTCAACAGACTGAGGCTGAGATTACCCAGGTGGCCAGTCCCACAGGAGCACGGGAGGCTATGACTGGCAGAGACTCTCACAGAAGCTTAAGCTCTGTCTCCTTCTCTTGACCAGACAGCCACATCCCCATTATCACTACTCTGTTGTTCCTCCACAGGAGCCACCCAAAGCAGATGAGGTTCCAGGAAAACACCCCACGTGCTGAGGACAGCACCATAATGTGACAGAGCAGATCAGGCTCACCTGCCACATTCAAACTAACACGTCAAGGTCTGCTCAAGTCTGCAGGCCACACTGCTAATTGACATAAATCCTTCCCCTCCTCTAATTCGCACTAGTGAAGGTGGGAGAGGGATGGCCTTTCCTTTGACAGATGCAATGGTCTTGTGGTAAAAATGGTTTCTTCTCATTTCGGCACTCTACCAGTTACAAAAGTGTCCAGCTGAGGCATTGCTAGGATATAGGCACAAATAATTCATGACATACCAGCTCTGATTTGCAGTCTTCCTGACTAATCTAATTGAAGACCTTCAACACAATCCAATACACTCAGATACATTTAACTGACTTTTTGAATTTACACTTGAGAAATGGCACAAAGAGGAAATTATTAAGTCCCAGAACCACACAATTTTCATGTTCTTGACAGGACCACTATGAACACCTTTGGTGCCCTGTTCATCATTGTGCCAGAAGAACCTTATCAATGAATAAAATGTGATCAGATTGAAGAAATTTGTAAGTTAACAAAGAGCTGTGATTCAAATCTTCAAAATCAGACAAAATCTGTGATCCTGTACTGCATGTAGACTCAAGTGATGGGGATGCTTTCTTTACAAACCATATGGGAGAAGACTGAAGCAATGATGGGTCTTAAAAATATAACCATAACTTATATTGACAGTTCAATGTGTATTTGCATGCGTGTGATGAATTCTACAACAAAATCTTAGAAGCAGCACATCACTTGTGTCTTGTGGAGTTGACTAACAAAGCTCAGCTGTGACAGAAGCACGGTCATCAGGGACATGGTCCCAGAAACATCCATCCCTGCCACGTGCACTAGCAAACAGACTCCGAAGAAGACACGCCATCAGTGTCTGATCCCTAGAGGCATCTGGTTAATGCTGCATCTTAGCAGAATGGGCACCTACAAAACAGGCCAAGTGAAGCCTCCACGCTTCAGTTCTACCCTCGGCTCAGTAGCATTGCTCTGTTCGTTTCCACAAAAGAATCTTACAGTCTCAGCGAATATAAACAAATGTGTTCACTTAATGCTTGGCTTTGTGGGCTGTAAGCCTGGCTACTGCAGGCAGCTTTAGGAATGACAATTCCAATCACGTCACATTCCTACTTAAATTCAAAAATGAGTCTTTACTCTTGCATATATAAGGGGAAACAGCAGCCACCTAGACTCCAGAATCCCTCCTCCTTTATTTAGTTGTCTTACCTGGATAAGAGGATATACATTTTTCTTTTAGTGATTTGCCAAACACTATAAAATTCTTTTTCCCCCTTGCTGAAAAATTGTCTCCGGTAGGTGATATGACCAAATGGCAGGTTCAGAAATCACCTCACAGCACACTCATCATTAACCAGGAGATGGCAGGCATCATGGAACACGAATAAGAGCTGGGAAAAAGGTCAGCTACCAGGAAAAGCCCACTTACAGCACGTTTTTGCCAAAGTGGTGGGGGCTAGTGACATACTTCCCCTCACTGTAAGGCTTCCTCTGGTACTATGTATGTGTGCTACATTCAATAACTGTTTCCAGTAAAAGCTGGTTCATAAAAATAAGGAAATTGATTACCCAGACTTTACCTTTTCACCTGTTAAAGCTACCATGTCCAGAGGTCCATACATAAAGCGCCCAACTAGTACCTGAGGACCATCTTCTGCTGCAATGACATCATTAGCTCGGTGATTAGCAGTCACATTCTGAAATAAGAGCAGAAAGTGGGAAGGGTAGTGTTTGCTTTTGCAAGGAGCCTACTGCCTCTGTTATGTTATTATGGACAGTGGCACAGAAGCAGAGTCCTGGACAGTGTGCCTGAGGTACGTCCCAGTGCAGCTCAGAGCACCTAGCTGAACTGCCCTCCTGTTTCAGCTGGAGCCAGGTTTCCAGTAATGGTGGGTTCCTGAATAGGCTTTCTAGTGAGAGCGCTCAGGATGACCAAACAAGAGAGCACACTGAAGGGAATGCCAATTATCTTTCACTTCAAGTGGTGCCATAGATTCACAGAATTATGTACGAGACAGACACATCTTAATTGACATTTCCAGCTGAAGTGGCATCTGAAGAATGAAGAAAACATTTTTTTCCACTTGAGTTATGGATTCATCTAGTGTATAAGAAAACAGAACAACCTCTTTGCTTAATTGAAACTTAAGACCCCTCTGTCATCTAAAGAAATAAATATACATTCTCCCAACATGTAGTGACAAACTAATAAATTGTTCCTATTCCATAGCTGTTAATTTGTTTGCCTCTGGATTATGTTAGTAGTTTTCATCTCTTTAGTAATATTCAGTTACATAAACTCATGCTTTGGGAGATCAAACTCCCATTTAAATTGCTGCCAAACCTAAGTTCTATAGCTGCCACATACATTCAGATTTATACTTACTCTCAATTTGACATGTGTCCTTTTGCGTAGCCATTTTTCTCGTGGATTGGAAGGACTTAGTGTTGCTGGATCCAAGTTGTCATTTTCCTTGAAATTTACATTTTCATACCTCATCACCTGAAATTATGTTAATATTTTAGTAGTGTGTGGCCTGGGGAGTGCTGGCACTTGGCAAAGAGAGGGAAAGTACACTGCTGCCCCAGCTGAATGGCACTGTAGAGCCAAAAGCACAATGAAAGTAGAAAGAGGTACAGGCTGTATGTTCACCTTAACTGCACAGATAATAAACTGCTTTCACTCCGTTAGCCAACACTTAATTTCAAGTACTTATTGAACAGCTTTTACATTCACAACAGAGCTTGCAGATTCTTCCAGAGAAAATGGTGAAAACATTAGGATGGTAGCAAGTGACAGTCACATGGTCTGCAAAGTCAGTAAAGCAGCTTAAAACCACTGAATTATTTTTTTAATGTTCTTTATGTGGCAGAGGTCAGATTCCTGACTCCATCTGCGTTGATCTTCTATGCATACACCCAGACAGAAGGGTTCTTATCACCTTTTGAATATTACTCACCACTGTAGTAGGTGACAGGCTCAGGATTTGGCTTGTGACTAGTTAACGTCTGAAGGTAAGAGGACTATAACTTGTGAACATGCAGAACCCCGATCTGTCATATAAGCTACACGTTCTTACAACCTAAATACCACACCAATACCAAGAAACTTGCATGTCCAACTCAGATTTCAGGACACAACCCAGAGATTTCAGAATCTTACTGAAATCTGTGGGTTGCACCCTGGGATCACTGCTGGTGCAAGGCTACTTCATTTTGAGTGAGAAATAGCTTAGTCTGTCTTTCACAAGCCAGCAGAAAATTACTCAAGTTGAACAGTTGATTTTCTGTGCTGAAGTTTTCCTCTTTGGGTACCCTCCCTGGAAGAGGGGCCTAGAATAAATCTGAAAGATCCTGCTGCATTCAGTCTTAGCAAAGCAGATGGCTTGCAACAAATCATCATATTATTGCTGAGAGGTCAGTGTGGTTTTTAACAAAGTGGCATAAATTCTATTTACTGGAGGTCACGTGCAGGAATTAATGTGTCCACAGAGCACTGAGGAGCCATTAGCCTTAACGTTAACCCCCAGCAAGGGCAGAATGTCCAGACTGTGCTGGAACTAACCAGTCCTTTATGTAGTGCTGTAAGCTCACATATTGCTTTACAGGCATGTTTCAAATGTTTGAAGTTCCTATTAAATTCTAAAAGCTGTAATGCATGTACAAGGCTAGGTAAGACACAACAATGCAACTTGATATGAATGATCCAAAATTACAAGTAGAATAAAGCAGGAATGACTGCTAACAGACAAGTAGGACCAGGGAGGCATCTGAAAGGAAAAATGGGAGAATGTTCTGATGGATTCATGGCAAAAAACATCCTGAGAGAGAAGATAAGATGACAAGAGCTGTAAGAGAGCTGCAAAGGAGAGGAGAAACATCTATGTACAATTATCTAGGGCCCTTCCACAGAAAAAACAGGGATTGGCATCCTGTCACTTCCAGTAGAAACCTCTCCTCCTTTGGGATGAGCATCAAATAACATTCCTGTTCCGGAGACTGTTCTCATTCATAGAAAAAACTCTTCAGCAACTTTTGCTTTGCCTTGATTGTGGTGACGCTAGTTATAAACAAAGTTTTTTAAATTAGCTTTTAAAATTCTGCATTGCTTAATGATACATTAAGCAATCAGAAATCAGATATACTAAGGGATGCTCTGAAAGGACAGCAAGAGGCTGAAGGACCCTTAGAATTTCATCAGTTAATAACAGTAAACAAAACCTCTGCAAGGGTCCGGTGCTGGTGCACGCTCCGCTTGCAGGCTGCCCTGCAGCAGCAGGGCTGGCGCAGAGCGACAGGGCAGGTCCTGGGCTGGAGGGGACGGAGCTCCGCTCCCAGGTGAGGCTCCAGGGACCCATCACTGACACCAGCATGGCAGCAGAAGGTGCAGGGAGTTAACGCCCAGAGAACAGCCAAAAGGCGCTGCGAGAGGGGCAGGCATGCTGACCGGCCAAACTGACTTCATGAAAAAAAAGTCACTGTGCAGTTTTCTGCATTATTCTCTCCACTGTTTGTCTGGCAGCAGCTGTTTCATGATCCGATGGATGGGAAAAACACACTGATTCTTGGGTTAGTCCAAATTAAACTGCCCGTGACTGGCTTTTGGATGAGGGTCACTTTGGGTTCTTGGAGGGACACATCCTACAGGTTTCTCTTGAACACCACTTAAATTATTTTTTTTTATTCCAGGTGAGATTTCTCAGCCTCGCCACTTTCTCTACAGATCAGAGCACTAAATTATCCCTAATTCACTGCGAGTTGCTGTCTAATTACTGATACAGTAGGAACAAAAGACCCATCATATGACTCAGAAATAAATTCTGAGGAGATAGGGCACACAATGCCTTGAAACACTCTAGTATAGTTACAGGAAAGACTTGATTTGCTTATGGGAGCAGTACTTTCAAACTGCTGGCTTATTATCAAATGTATGCTAATAATTCATTATTTAGTAGGGAAATACATAACTAAGTAAGGCTGGAGACAGCCTATTCCTTCAAAAACAGGAGGAAATTGATAAATAATACAGGGTTATACTGATCTGGGGCATGGGAGGGATGAGTACAGTCACACAAGTCAGCAGTAAGAACGCCAGCCAACAGTGCCAGTGGTGGGCTCACTGTCCCCTTCACCTCTCCAGTAAATCCACATCTGTCATTCCTACATCCAGTTGTAGGTGATGCAACACAGTTAGCCATCTGACTGAACTAAAGATTTAAAGTCTTGATCACCCTCGGAAGATGCAATTAACAATCAAAACATTATTTGTTGCAGAGAGAAAAAAATAAAGAGATCAATGACCTGTCTTAAAATGAAGGCCACAACATCTGTTGATTCCCAGTAGCTGGCATGGAAGAGATGCGGCAGGGCCACAGTTGGAAAGGCTGTCAGCACATCTGGACAATACAAGGAATAATCTATTCGTTTTGTTCCCCACCACTTTGCAGTAACTACAAAAAAACCAAACAAAATAACATCACATTTCTATATCTTCTTTAAAAAATCCCTTGATGTCTTTATTTTTAAGCTAGATAATTGAATGAAGTCTTCTGCTTTTTTAATCTTGTTATTTAGAGTCTGTTAAAGGTATCTATCGAGCATGGAAGTACTGTTTTCACTGACTGCATTACCACTTAAATGTCTGCAATCTAAACAGTTCTATGTGGTCCAAGTTTTGGGAAGCAGAAATCACCTCAGCATGATTGCCACTGCTCCCTGGTTCATGGATAACGTACAGGGAAAGTCTAGTACTTTTATGATCATGCTATAGAGTAAGAATTGCAAATGCTTCCCAAATAGCAAACGAACACTGATGTATGACTACAGTCCATAACAGGACAATATAATGACTTATAGCACTTTTAATTATGGGTAACAAGTCTTATCTATCTATATTTCTTCATGCCTGGAACATGTTGCTAAACCCCTGTTAGTATGAAACCCTTAATGTCTTTATGAGAGGCACCTTAATATAAAACTGTGACCACTTCTGTTGCTTTATCTACTTAATCATAAACAGAAGAGGAAGCTAAATGGTGTTATTTAAAATTGCAGCAACTTTGGCTGTTCTCATTCTCCGCAAATTTCCAAGCAGGTAATTTTCCTTTTCATAATAAACTTTTCCACAGAAAGGATGTGGAAGGAAGGGTTGTTGCCGTATCAGAGCGCTCATGGCACCAGGCTTCACTCACTGTTGGTGAGGTATGCTGATGGCAAGCTTTCTGTTGACCCTGAGTTTTCACTGTTTGTGCTGGCCAGGCTCAACTTCCTTGTTTTCCCTTGTGGTTGATCAGATGCATTTGGAGATCCAGGACTCTCCTGAGACAAAGGTATGTTCCAAGAGCTGTTCTCAAGGAACAGAGCACTGTGGTTGTGGAGAGCATCACCTGCAGGTTACAGAAATAAAAAAAAAAAAAAAAAAAAACAACCACACAACAAAAAAAACAATGGGATGAACAACATGGCTTTGAAACTAGTGTGCGTGTGTGTGTAATTCTTTTTTTTTTTTTTTAAATACAGAGCTAGTGAGAGTTTTCCTGAATAGTATCAGATTTAATGACCATGAATGAAACTCCTTCAGAATGAGGAGGACTGCATGAGACAGCACGATTAAATGGACAAAGCACCCCCTACTGCCATCAAAATTCAATGGCAACTGGGTGCTTTTGGCCAAGATCTTCCAAACTAGGTACTGATTTTGGAAAGCTATTTTACTTCACACTCAACCCTATCCATTTTAAAGTAATTCTCTGAGAAGAGCTAGACAAGCCCTGGGAGTCTCTGACACAAGCAAAATGACTTTAGAAATGATCTTCAAGCAAGGTTGACTACTCATTTGCATGTTCCCAAATGGAACAGAATTCTCATTTATTCAAGCCACTCCGACGAAGTTATGGGCCATGGCTTACACCTCTACTTAATGAAACAAAACACAGCCTTCCTCCTGAGGTGTTCTGAAACACGTAAGAACAGACGTGCATTTAAATAAAGGCGTTGCTGATAATTTTGCTTGAAGCAGCCTGCACATCCCTCCTGCACCCAGAAAAGGCAGAACTTCAACTGGGAGATAGGATATACAGCAAAGTGTATATCAAAAGCAGCTGACTCCTCAGCGCTGTTTTTGGGAGAACAAACCTCTTGCTGAGATTGAAACAGTGAACAGAAGAAAAAGGAGACCCAGTTCAATGCACATAATACAAAAGACAGCAGACAGCCCTTAATGATGTATTGCTCTATTTCTGAACGTATTTCAGTCCCATTCAGACAAATAACTGTAATCATGCTGTGATTCATCTTTCACATGGTCTTGGGTTGGGAACTATGTCATACGATTCTTTTATGTAGTGGAAGCCTGGAATAAGTTTTTCTTCAACTTCTCAAGTCTTACCAGCTCTCAATGCAACGAATACCTCAATAGTGCACACAGGAGAACACAAGTTGCTGCTCTCAAGGACACCATTCCTTTAAAAAATACACTAGAAGTGTAAGTGTCTACAGATTATCAGAACTGGTAAAACACGTCACCACTGAATGAAAAGGAATAGCACCATAGCTCCCTACAATTTCCTCCCTTCCAGAAAGAAGACGCAGCTAGAAAGATTCTGGCTTATTCTGACATAAGCCTGAATATCAAAACTGCATGACACAACACAAGGAGCTGCCCTGCAACTGAATCAGAGAAACAAATAAATTCTAACACTTTGTGATGGGCATGTAGTTTGGACAGAATATGTTCAGTTGTAGTTTCCATGGGAACATGCGCTTTGAGTTTTCATTAAAGAAACAGCAATGTGCTGCTTCCGTCAGAGGAATCTTGTTGGTGCAATGGGAAAGCTTGATGGAGGTGAAAAGAATGGAAAGATAATTTTATTACTTCCCTTGTCTCAGGCAAACTATACAAACTCCAACACAGACAACTAAAAAGAAACACCATACTGCTTTCCCATTACATACTTCACAAGATGAGGAAGTATTATAAGCTCTTTGTAGTGACAGAAGCAGCACAAAGCAGCAAAAGGTCTGATTCTATGTCACACTAAATTCTGAACAGCAAGGTACCTGGTCCTTCTGACAACAAACCCTAAATCATGTGGCCTAATATACCACAGCAAACGTCTCACTGAAGAGAGTAGCAGAATCTATGGACATAAGCCATGAGGAACGAGGAAGTTGCCAAACTGCACCCCATTAGGGGTCCATCTGAACCAGAACCCTGATCCAAACATCAACCAACAGGAAATTCCACAGAAGAAGGTGCAATGAATCCCATAAATGAGAGCTGTATCACCATGAAGTGCTCATGACTGGCAGTGTTCTGATGCATACTTTCTGCTTCCCCTTCCAAAAGATTAACAGAAATAAGAAAGGTTGCACTTTTAAAATAAATTTTCTGCTTCTGAATGGTTGTTGCTATGCTGAAAGAGTTGTAAATTGATCTTCATCTAATCCCTCCTCCCCCATCATCATTTTGTAAGAGCTTTGTTTTTTTCATTCCCCCTAAAATGGAGATGGAGAAGTAAAAATAGTAATTTGGCACAAAATGGAAAACATGTTGTCAGCCAACATATCTGTTAGCCTCTTCCATATACTGACTAGCTTAAGACTAGCTTGGTAAGGGGCCTTGAAACCTGTTGTTTATTTTGTACTGCTCTTATTCTAAGGTCAGTAACTCTTCTCCCTATGAAGAGTTCAAATCAACGAAATGGAAGGCATCTTTGGCAGTTTTTTCTCCCCTGTTTACCGAATTATCTTTATTTTATATAGTTAGGGCAGTCTGCTTTTATCTCTGTAGGTCAAGTCTTTGTTGAATTGTAAAGGAGGACAGAGAGTACCAATTAGAATAATAAAATACATGTAATACTACTTTTTTCTAAAAGTCCCGTGCTCGACTTTTGACTAGGACAGTCTACTTGTATAATTCTTCCATTTAAATAACCCAAAACAACCTTTCTTCTGGCTCTGAGGGTCACTAAAGGTTCTTACCACTTATCCTACCAATCTAAATGTAATGTCATGCTTGATAAGAAATAAAGGCAGATCATTTTAAAAAACTTAATCTTGGATAATTTTTATAGTTACAGACAATACCAAGAGGCAAAGTGCTTCCTCGAGGCCACACAGTAACTATCTCCAGGCAAAATAAACAATACTTTATTTTATGCATAAACAATTGGAGAAGTAGTGTGCTTTTAGACCTTACTATCCATAATGAAGCTGACCAGTTGGATCAGTCATAGTCTGGACTGCCATTCCTGCACATTCCTTACAAATTAAACCTTGTAAGAGAAAAATTCTTGAATTATTTCGATTGTGCTGCAAAGTAAAATGCAAGGTAGATGCTCAAACAGTAAAGAGGATTATGATTATCTGTGTTCTGCTATGTCAAATGTCAAAAAAGTAGGATGGGTTGAAACCAGGTGTTTTGAATTAATACTTAACAACCATATTTTTAATGTTCAAGTAGATATAATGCATGATGTCATCAGCAGCAAAGCAAAAAAATAAATTATATACCACATGTTAGTTAAGTGTCAAAAGACACGACTGGTGGTAGATCAGAGCCCCGTCACAAAACTAAGACTTGCTTCTGGTAGCCACAAAAACACTTTGATTATGAAATGTCAACTAGGCAGCAGCTGAGAAAGCTGCTGTTTAATGAAAGGTCATGACAGCATGGCTTTCTCTGGGCTGTAATATAACCTGAACTTTGTACCTTGCCCTTATAGTAAAAATAAACCCACCCCCACCAATTAATAAGTCGCATTTTTGTCTGAACCACTGTCTACTGCTATGTCTTCTGTCAGCAATCATAGATAAAAGAATTATGAAGATAAATGTTTTCTCCACCTGCTCTGTATGTCTGGCAGTGCTTTCAGTGCAGTTTCTTTTACTTTCACCTGTCTGGATATCACAGCAACAAGAGATAAATAGCCCCTTAAGAGGTGACTTCTGAAAAGGTGGAATGCCTTATGCTACTATTTCCATTCTATCTATGCAGCGCATAGGTCAGAGATATCGCAGAAATTAAACTTAACTTTTACTAAATTTTCTCTCTCTTTGTGTTGACCCTCCTATACATTCAGAAAACTGAATTTAAATCATGCTGCAAATATTTTTATTTCATTAAGCTATTTTATCAATAGCCTAATAATGTCATCACATCTACATCAGGAATTGTATCAACAGAAGATTTGGTTGCAGCTGACCAAGTAATTGAAGGAAAGAGGAATAATTCTGTGGGGGAAGCAGGTCTCTGTGATTGCCAAAATCAAGTCTAGTAAGAGTCTGCTTTCATCATCATCAAGCTCTTAATAGATCAATCCATCACACACACAAACACTAGCACCTTACTACAAACTGAATGACCCTGGGGGCAGACTTAGTGGTAAGTATTGATGCCTGCTGGATGCAAAAGGCAATCCTCTAGATAAACATGTGCCCTGCTCTTTACATCCTGCTATTTACGTCTTAGATGTCTCCTGAATCTCAATGGAAAAAGTAAATTTGATAAACTAAAAGCTTCAAGATAAACCCTATGCACAGAGCAGCTGGCTCCAAGAGCTTCATTTGATTGGCAAGAACTGAAAGACAGCTAAAGAAACCTGCCCCCCAGTTTTCATCATGTTCTCCAGCCTGTGTACTTCTAGTAGTAAACTTTTTTCATCTGGCTTCCAGATCAGAACTTTTTTTCCACAGAGGCACCTATCAGGAATGTCAGGAAGACAAAGAATCATGTTTATTTTAATCATCAGTTCTTGTAAGAAAAGGAACAGGGAATGAGATTGTTTAATGACTTGAAAGATTATCAGAAAAGGCTGGTTTGGGCAGTGCATAATAATTAGAGTTTGGTGTATCTAGGTCTTATCATAACTGATTAGTAAACTACCATTCTAGTTGACACCACAAAGGCTCTCATTTTGAGAAATACTTTCACAAGCCTAGGTACCAAAGAAAGACAAAAAAATTTATACAGTCACTAGAATTAATCCTTTGTGAATGAAGAACCTTAAATTCCAACAGGATCTCAAAAGCACTTGCATTTAAATGGGAAGATTTCACATTCAGTGAAACATAATACAGCCTACAAGTAGAGCACAGCAATGATTTAGTTCTGCACGGAGGTTTCAATACAAAATTGTACAATGGAACATTTGCTGATCATCTGTACTCAGGAATTTTTATAAAACATCCAACACACAGGGTTTCCAGATTTACATGCTCTGTAGGGGAATCTTCTGACCCTGGTGCCTTAGATGAACCCAAAAAGAACACCTGTCATTCCCAAATCACTTATAAAGCCTCTGCTTCAAGAATACCTGTATGTGAAGGGTTTACTTTAACACAACAAAGATGGTAAAATGTACCAGCACAAGGTTTCCAATGTGAAGAGCAGACTAAGGGAACCATTCTTCTTATGACAGTTATTTAAAGGAGGGTTCAGCTTTCCAAGATAGCCTTAGATCTATCTCAGTGACAGAATTTGTGCCTAACTAACCAGCAGGATTTCCAAGTGCACAGTCAGGCTTTGTAACTCTTGCAAGTCAGAATGCAAAGCGGGGTATACATTTCCATTGAAAACTCGGGCACAGGGGTGAGAACACATATTCCCCTCATCTTAGCTATTCCTTAAGTGAATTCCTGAGGAACAGACAGATCTTCACATTTCAGCGAAGCCAACACCTAGAAACCAACCTTCTGCAACTCAAGATCAACTGTTGTTTTTCAAACATTGATTTAATCAAACTGATTTGTACCCAGGGTGCACCATATTTGAGCAGATAAAGCAAAGGCGTTGTGTGCATCCTACTGCACAGAATAGGTTCCCAATGATACAATTCTCCTAGTGCCAACAAACAGAAAACATTGCTGGTTTACTATATTAGCCTCCAACCTTAAACTCTGAATCCTAAAAGCCTTTTGAAACACCCTGTTGAGGCTTTAATTCATGTCTGAATCTGTAGCAAAAATAGTAATTCTGATGTGCACGCACGTACAGACACACAGTGAACAATGCCTTTTTTGCATAATGTGACAAGTCAAGATACTTTGTACTTGTATGATTTTATCTCATTTTCTGTAAAGTCAAAACTGGACAATTCCTTCTACTAGTACCTTACTCATCCACATCTTCCTCTTTCCTCCCCACAAATCCATCTATTTCTGTTTTTTCCTGGATTCAAACATTTATTACCGAACATAACTACTGTTTAGTAGCCTACCTAGGAAGAGAGCAATCAAAAGACAATTAGTTCAGTGCTCTGACTTGTCCTAGGAGATATCCTCAATAAACCAACCACAAGTGACAAAGAGAAACAATATCTGAAGAGCTAGGCAAAGGTCAACTAATTGTAAAAAAAAAATTGTTTAAAATGACAGTCAAAGACATGGAAGTTTTCAAGCAACACTTCAACTAAAGCAGTGGTGTCACCTTCCAACCCCTCAAACACAACTAGTATCACAAAGCTCTCATGCAAGAATCGTTTCTTCTCTGCCTCTTCTCCAGTTCCACACTTGCTAAATACATCTGTGGCGTTCTGTCCCAAATGACTTTCGCACATTAGCACATTGGTATTTCAAATCCTCTTGAGCTGTGTAAGGAGAGAACAGTTAAGAGAACAACAGGTAAGGAGAGCTGTGAAAACAGGCACTGTACCTAACTGGTGAGATCTTCCATCCCCGACTGGGTATCTCTGGTACCGTGGGACACTGAAGGGAGGCAGGAGATGGAATCTTTTCTCCAGCAGCGGTTCAAGTCTGCAGGCAGAGGGGTCAGCAGAGTGAAAGAAACTGTACACTTGGCTGCAGGCTGGGCGGACCTGGCATACTTGGATGAGAATGAGACAGAGTTCAGTATTGCCCCTTTACAATTTTCAAGGAGTCTATACAGAAAGAAGATTAATATGGTCTTCTGCAAACTCCAGACTCACACACCTCTGGCTACAAGAATAACTAAATTGCTTGCTATTTCATACCCAAAGAACACTTCACTGCAAAGGAGTTTACAGAGACTTCACAATCTGAGCTGCAGGCATGTAGCGGACATGAAGACCAGCCAGAGAAATAGAAAGAAAGAAGGATGGAAGGATGGAAGGAAGGAAGGAAGGAAGGAAGGAAGGAAGGAAGGAAGGAAGGAAGGAAGGAAGAGAAGTTTAAAAATCTTGTAAATATACTACTGAGCATTATAGCTGTGATGCTCAGCACTTCAAATATTTACCAGTAAAATGATGGTGCAACATCTCTTTAATTCTGCAGGATTTTTGTCGCACAAAGTGAACAATGTGGATGTCTTTGGGGGCATTAAGTGAAGCTTTGTGGATTTATATTTCCCCCAAGCTCTCTTTGTAAAACATTTTAAGACTGTTATCAGTGGCAATTACCAGGTTCCCAGCTGCAGGATAACCAGCACCTATTTTTGATGTCTGTTGTATGTTGATTTTTCTAGAAAGGATGGCTCTGTGCATCACTCAGCACACCTGGTAGTAGATGAAAAGAAAGTGGGAGATAGTAAGACTGCTTGTTGAGGACACCGTAGAATCTTTTCTCTTTCCTACTATCAAATAAATAGGAGCCTCATGCCACCTTTGTCCCTTTCCCAACATTAAGCCAGCTGTATGTAAAAACTGTGGCCTGTGAGATTCTTCTGTGAAGTACCTTTCCACAGTTCTCAGGAAACCACTATCTCAATATATTCTCCAAGTAGGGTACAAAATGCACCCATCAGTTTATTGTGCTATGAAAACTGAGTAAATTCTCCCATGTATTCCAGTTAATTATGTCACAAGAGAGGCAGAAGGGAAACACCGGCAAGACTGCAAAGATCCAAGACTACTTTTGATGTCTTTCTTCAAGATGTATTTTGTTCTTAGTATTTGCCAGAAAAAAATGGAAACAGGTCACAAGTGTGAGAGCATTTAAGCACAGCAGGAATTAATTCTTTGCAAGGAAAGTATAATTCTCTTGCAGAGCTCAAGTAGTGTGAAATACATTCTGTGAGGTAAAGCACTGTACTGCATTATAATTAAAACAATATATTGGCAAGCCTCTAACTTTGACATATTTATTTAGGGATCTAGTGCTTATAAAATAGAGCAGTAAACTGGGTATTATCCTACTAAACTAGAGCTTCCTTCCCTAGTGGGTGGTATATTGGTTTATTCTGTCTTTCTCATCATGCTTAATATTAACCATCATACACAAACATAAAGGAAGTGCTTAATGTCATTAAATCAGTTGCCTAATTGCACATGCGACTACTTCTTGTACAGGGACTTTTTCTGTATCTGTCTACCTTCTGCGTGTGTGTATGCACAGAAGGCAGACAGAGGCCAAGAAAGCTAGGAACACGAACGGCAGGGTTATGAAAGTTGTCAGCAGAGGGCAAACGATGATACTTAGCGGCAACAAGAAAGCACGTCCTCTGAGTTACCAGCAGTTTTCATACCCCTCTTCCAACTTGGCAAAGAAATAGAGCACATCATGTTCCAAATGAGATTACTTCCTACTACTGTGGCATTTAGCAGCATTAATTCCCACTGAGAGCCAGTGGAAAACGCCCTACGACCACACCATCCTACGGTCGAACAGTGCCACTCTGTGGATGTAACGGAATGATCAAGATATATTCAGAATTCTAAAAACCAGAGACATTTTCGTAGGGTAGCAAGCCTCTTCCAAGGATAATCAGCACAAGAGACTGAAAGAGTCTGGCAGAGACACACAAATGATCAGTACTTTAGAAAATAAGAACTAACACTAGACAGTGGGAGGACCACGAAACAGACTGCTTAGAGGGTAACCAGAAGAACTCTCAAGGAAGCACTAAGGGACCAAGAGAATATTCGACAGAAGATAACTAAAAGGCATTTAGCAAGAAAATAAAAAAATTGGAATGAAGATTTGGTTTTAGCCACAATCTTATTGGTGTAAAGATAAATAAATATTCAGGAGTAAAGCACAACAAAATGCATCTGTTCTGCAGAGAGAACAGGCAAACCTCTGGATATCATTTTCTTCCCTGTTATTTTAAAAACCGACTCAATGAAACAACTAAATAAAAGCATCCTGAATTTAATTTCTCACATTTCCAGGTAGCTTTCTACCTGCCATTTCAGTAAAAAGGGCACCTGACTCTTCTCAACTAACTTCCAAGTGTCTTCACGATATAGGTTTCAATTTTTCTGTTTTCCTCTCAACTATGCCATAATTATCATTTTTAAATGGGATTCTCTTATCATATGTACTTCTAAAGACTATGCTTCATGTAGGCTCACCTTGGAATGTGTTTGAAATGCCGGTCAGTTGAACTGCTCTCAAAGCATGCTCCCTGCAGGATACCAGAGGGAGGATGGAAGTGAGAGCTAATTTGAAGAAAATAGTTTAAAATACTAGTGATCAATGTGACATCTCCTGTCAAAGCATCTGGAGGGTACCAGAGCTGAGGCTGGGGAAAGAAGGACAATTCACTAGAGAGTTTAGAAACATACAGTCCAGTCCAGTAAAGTATTTAAGTGTTGAAATTTGCTATCCATCTCTACCTAATCCCAATTCTTTACAGTTATCTCATTCACCCACTATAAATTTAAATATGAGAAGGGAACATTGACCTGCGCACACAGCTGCCACCAAAATATTATAGAGGGACTCAGCAGTTGTGTTTGCTCTTTGCTTTTAGTATCTAAAGGTAAAAATGTAATTGTATGGTACATTAACTTCTTTCAGCTGGTAACAGGAACACTTGCTTTGCAGAAGAGCTTGCTTTAGACTCCTGTAGCAGGTGGAAAACTGTGGCTATTCCACATGATATCTTGCCTCAATCTTATCAGTTTCACTGTCCGTAAGCCACATCCCAGACATCTTAACAAAGAAAGCTATCAGAACTTAAAGACATCGTGTTTTCTCTTTACTGATACATTCCCATCGATAAATGGCAAGCACATACAGTAATCAGAGTCGTGGTAACCTTCAGAAATTTCCTTCTTACCAGTCAAAGAGCTGTCTCTTTTTCTTCTCTTGCCTTACAGCCCTCCCCAGTAACACAGACGAGTTTCAAGTTCAAAACAGCATTATGGACTTATATAAAACGTAGTCAAAATACGGGAAGTCACTTTGTTTCTAAAATTACCACCTCAGACAAATCCCAGTAGACTCATTTTTACCTTGTTCATGCTTTGCCTGGATTTCAGACAGTGAAAAGTTAAGATCAACTTGAAGAGCATCCCCTGTCCCAGGGCACAATATTAGGTGTCAGGAAGGCAGCTCTCGCCTCTGTGAATCCAATGTTATTTCTAAAAGGCAATTTTTCATGGCCAGCAATGGCTTTTAAATGTAATTGTTGCACTTTTGAACATACAAATGCTTTCACATGCAGCACAGCATTCAAGGAAAGACTTTCAGATTGCACAGAGAATTACGCACAAAAACTGCATCACTCCAGAGCAATCTCTCTTGCAAAAAGCCACAATTCCATTAAATTTCCATACGTTTTCAATACATGTGTACACTCCCTTGAAGTGAAATGTGAATCCCATCTGTGCTCATCAGGACTGACTGGTGGGAGGGCTCACTGCACACACTCAGCGGCCAACAGCCACTGCTGGCTGTACAGAAGGTGTGTCCTCTCTGACACTGAGGTACCCTCCTACCAAACACTGCCAGGATTTTCTAACTACTGCACAGTATCTGGCATCTGCTCATCAGCATTTGTCCTCAAAGACTCTAAAAAAGTATCTAATGAAACAGAGGCATGCTCTATTTCATATGTGATTCCAGAGTAAACGTGTCCATTCTGATTCGTTAAATGGAAACCACAACATTTTCTGAAAAAATTAATTCTAGCTCGAAAAATTTGAATCCATGCACACAAACTCATACTGATAGATTTTTCCACGTGAAGTCCTAAAAAAACTCCCTGCCACAAACCTCACAGCAAAACTCCCACCCTCTTCAGAGAGAAGTGCTGCACAGGAAACCAAATTGTAGTGCAGTTTTCCAAGCCAGCCTCCACCTATGTAATCTTGTTTGCTCCTCTGACAGCTCTTTCACATATGCAAAAAGCTTTAGTTTGTGGGAAAATACATATATGAATTCCCATTCTCTTCAGCTGAGCTCTGGTTTTGGTTTTTTATTCGAAGAAAACTGAGTACTGCAAATATGAGGAATGAAATGCAAAATGGGAGTTCAGTTATGCTCTCTGGTAAGTCCATGAAACTTGCTAAAAGAATCCTACCAGATTTCTAAAGGCTCTGAAAGACATGGGTTTGGTAATTTTTTTTTAATTATGGCAGGTAAAATGACTTTCAATTTATACTACATTCCACTTTATTCTCACAATCAAATGTGACTTTGAAATCTCAAATGACATTACTCAAAGGTCTACAAATTGAGAAATAAAAAATTGGGAGTCCCAAATTGTTGTCTCTTCTCGCTATTGCAACTGATTTTTCTCCCTCACCTGATAAATGAAGGTATCATTTTCTGTGAAGATGCCACGCGATTCAAACCTCTTACAATGAAAAGAGGCAGAACACGCACTAAATTCTATAATGCAAGCTCTTACTTTAACTGAAAAACTGAAAAATCCAGATGTATTCAGAAATAAAACAAAAAAATCCTGTATGTGTTTGATCCCTTGGCTCTGTTACCAGAGAGGAAAAAATGGCCCACAGCCAACACACCCAGGGGCTCAGTTTACCCACGAAGCCAGACATGAAGAAGATGCAATGCTGAACCAAGCACAGATGTTATTTTTGTTATCTTTTTCAAGGACTGATCCTTGGTGAGGTGTAAGCTTCATGTTATATGACACGGAGTACATGACTGACAGCAGAACAAGACACAGTACTGTAAACAGGAGAGCAGTGAGACCCCCAGAACAACCCTCATCACCTCAGTATGTCCCTACGCCAACACTCCCATCTCTCAGAGGAAGAAACTTGTCTCACTCCCCAGTCTTTAACTAGGCTCCTTTGTTCACCTCTTTTTATATGAGTCTCTTTGTTTACAAAGACCATTAAGCAGCCTGTATTCCAACCCCAGAAAGAGCTTACCATCCAGGCCAGGCAGAACAGTACTCCTCATGGCCAGCACCAAACCAAGTGGCGATCCAAAGAGGAAGAAATCAGACACCTCGAATTCAAATCGGCCCAAGTTTACTTCTGAGAGACTGGAACTCACAGGAGGAAAGTCTGCACCATCTTTCAACACACTTGAGTGGATGCTGAGCAAAGAAAATGCACTGATTCAACAATAATGAAGAGGGCATCCAGAGAAAAAAATCCATTCCCAAAACAGGCTGCTTAGAAAGCTCTAGCATCTGTATTTAGATCCAGGCAACATGCCTTAAACTGTAGATAGATATTGCAGTATAGCAGCCACTTACAATTTCCAGCGTGTCTTCAGTAAATTTACTACCTTCAAAATGTAAGTTTTCTACAGTTATTCTACAGAGTACTTACAGGTAAGTTACACAAGGACTATGAAGATTGAAGATCTTTGTAACCTCATTACTCACACTGACACAGCACCTCTAAACTACAGTAAATGAGCTCATGGGCAAAAAATTCTTAAAAACTTATCTAAGTGTCTCAGAGAGGAAACCAAAGGCTTGGAATCTCTCTCCTATGTACTGGGTGGGTGAGAGGATGACACAGTTTGGTTTGATTTGTGGGTTTTTTCCCCCTCTTTACCTTACCAAGGAATTTTTTCTGTCATCTTTAGCCTGTGTTTGTCCAACTATTCCTCAATAACTGAGCAACAGCCTAAAGTTAGAGGAGTTCAAAATGTCAATGAAAGAACACTGTTCTATCTGCTTGTTTAAGTCCAGCTGCATGTAAAGCTTTCAGTTTAAAAATCACAGCTACATGGGAAATGGAAAAATGCTTGGAAGAAAGCTGTTACCTTTATCTTTTAATTATTATCCCCCAAGTTTGAAGTGCTTTATGCAAGCCAAGACTGCGCTTTAAACATAACGTATTTCTTCTATGAAAGAACCTAAAAGTGACTGACCAAAAAAGTCTTATGATTTCAGTCATAGATAAGCAAAAAACAACCATCCTGCCTCAGAGGGAAGACACTTTATAACACACTGATCAACCCAGTAGTTTGAAAACTGAGGAATAGCCAACAAAAGCAAAGTACATTCAAAGCAAGAAAATAAAATTAAACTGCTACTAACAAAACTGCCAGACTTGAAGTAAAGCACAGTAGTAAGTCCGTACTATGCTCAACTGTACCAGTACTGAAACTTCAGCTCACAATAAAACTTCTCCCTCTGCATCACTCTCAATGAAATAAAGGAAATAAGATGATAGATAGAAGAAAAAAAAGCACACAGCATTCAGATAAGTAAAAAACTAAATAGCTTAGAACAGGCAGAAACAATGAGACAAAGGGAATGCTCATGTTTCCATAAATCTGTGTTTTAAAGGTTTCTTAGGATTCAGGAAAGCTAGTTAGGTTAACTCTGCTCCCCCAACCTCCTCCTCATTTAAGCCAAATGTTTATGCAGGTTTGGGTTTTTTTGTTTTCAATCTGATCTGAATAGTTCATGGACCAATGGAAGCACCTAAAGCAATTACCTCACTCTTTACAGAATAACAGAAAGCCTGTAAGTGAAGTCAGGAGGATATTTAGAAAGAAAGACGTAACAGAAATTCAGAATTACAAAGCATTCATCCGTCTTCATTTATGTGGGTTGCACTGTAAAAATGGAACTACTCATGTTCAGTTTTGCATATTCAAAACTCTCACAACTGAATAAAGATTATAAACATTAAATAAAAAATTCTCCACACATGAGTAAGTTCATACTAGAATCACTGTATCTGTGGTTTTCTTTGAGGGGTATACAGGGACTTTAAGCAAAGCTCCACCACAAACAGTAAAAATGATTCTGTTGCTCTGGTGCTGACAAGCTCCATTCAGTGGCAAGCCCATTTCTTTTACTCAGTCACTGAACACTAGTTACCTAGACAGGAAAGCATGATGTTGGGTTATAGTATCACAGTCATAGGTGGATGAGTCACTCTGTTTCCTAGGCAACGGCTGCATTGGCTTCTCATCCTCCATGATTCCCGAGATGTCAATATCGCTTTTGCTCAGGCGTTTGCTGCCACCCAGACTGGAGTCCTCTGCTAAGAGGGGATTATCCTTCAGAGAATGAACAGAGCAAAAGGAACATTTAGACAGTGACCAAAATACAACAGAGCTGATATGAAATGGCTGCATTAATACATTTGACCTCACTTTATCCAAGAAAGGGTGGAAGGGGTTAGACTTTCTCTCTGCAGTAGAAGGGAAGAGATTAAGAGATGAAGCCTAAAAGCTGGAAGGAGAATCAGGAAGGGGGGGGGGGGGGGGGGGGGGGGGAGGAGTAACACAAAAGCTTTATCCCTCATGACTTCATCATTCTTAGAGAAGTATAAATATCATAAGGTAATCAGAAGGGGTCTTACCTGCGGGTACAAAATGCCCATTACAACATTAATGGTCTTGCTCATCCTGTTCCATGGATGCAGGACCTGATATTTTTAAGAAGGGGAACTTCTGCGGGATGCAAGAGGAGACCAGTGGTACCATATCTTTAAGGTACCCCTTAAAATAGGAAATAAATTTATTCATTGTTCATTTCCTCCAGCACTTCTGCAGCTTGCATCAGCATCCTCCCTGACATATCCCTATTACCGCCAGACTTTTATTCCTGCATCCATTTCAGCAGCCAGTGCAAACGCTCTTTCCAAAACAAATGCCATTGGACTGAATTCCTCCATTCATGGGTGAAATCCGGGTGCATGAGGCATGCAAGATCTCGTTCTTTACCTACTGTGTAATCCAATTCTATGTAAAACTCCTTCTATTCAGATCAACAAAATAAGACAATGCCCGACATCTGTTTTTACAAAACTTCAAAGATACGAACATCAACAAGGCACAGTGGGAGAACAGATACAGTTAAACCTCTTCTAATTGTGTAATTGTTGGTCTTGATCCATATTCTACTAAATCTTACAACGCAGTACTAGAATTCATGGGAAGATATGATACCACTAGCATTTGCAGAAGACTAATTTAGGACCAGCATGTTCACAATTATTCCTGTGATGGTACAATGAAAAATGCATATAGGAATCTCTTTCTGCATTTCATAGTAACGCAGCAAAATTCACATCATGCCAACTTTTATATGGAAGTTGTCTAAGATTTAGGACCTTACTTAGCATAAATACATATCTACAGCGTTAAAAGCCTCACTTCTTGTCGCTGTTACCGTTAACGAGTGCAGAGAACTATTCCACAGGGCCAGGTAGGAGGTGAGGGCTCCTGCTATGTGTTGGCAGCTGACTGCCCCCACTATTTTGTGTGCTAAAGCGACGTAAAACCAAAATAAAGCCTCCACCTAAAATGGCACTTCTGTGGTGTTCAAGTCAGGACCACCTACAGGCCCTACTTATATTATTTTTATGTAATTGGCAACTCTTTTTTTCAGCCTGACCCTGACTCCATGTAGCTTGATTTGCTCCACAGCTGACAACCTTACACTGAACCTCTGTTATCAGTCCTTTTTAGCAACTCTATCCTCCAGAAGACCAGGGACCTTTCAAAGCCAAAATTCCTATAACCAAAGTATTCCTGACAGAGTTTCTCACAAAGTAACTTAGGTGAATTCTCAAGAACGTAAGTGAAGAAACATTTCTTTACTTTCTCGCATTTCATGATTATCTCAAACTGATTCAGCAAAGGTATTTATATACCTCTTGGCCTTCATGATGCATTCTAATCTCTAGCTTGTTCCCAAACACCTGTGCTATGAAAATGCAATAGATCTGAATTTTAATTGTAACTTGCATGCCTCAAATATTCTGCAAACAGTGCCTAAAACTCCAATTTGGTGTTTTTACTAAGAATAAATTTATTAGTGCCTAAGAATATTCAAGGTGGCACACAAACTGGAGATGAATCCACATACACATAGCTGAAAGGGAATTTTTAGAGATTGAACCAAAGCTCAAGAAATTCCCTGACAAATCCATTGATTTAAATGGGCCGTAGGTCAAGCTCTTAAACATCATACCATCAGTGACTTCTGGAAACTGTATCAGTGCTGTCAAGGCTCAGAGTTTCACCAAAACCCTGGTGACATTTTAAGGCTCTTTGTTAAAATCCCACTCTCAGATTCACCAGCAGCCCTTGCACAATCAACCTACTGTAGGACCAGGATCCAGGAGGACCAATTTCTCCACTCGCAAAGCATTATCCTCAGTGTTGGTACTGTCAAAGGCTGGCTGCTGAGAATTCAGAGCAATGTTATTAATGGTGAGTGATTCTCCTTCCTGGAAACATTTAGAGGTTGTCTCTTTGCTCAGATGTACTCCCATCACACACCGCTCTCAACTGAACCAGGCAGGCTGGAATTACTCAGCCCACTTTTGAGGAGAGAGGTAACTAAAGAGTCACGAGATTAAACGATTTGGCCAGGGTCACAAAAATCACCAAAGAATGGAGTGTGGGCACATCACTCCGTGTCAACTCCAATACACCACAGCCCCTCCCCATATCCACTTGAGTCTGAGGTACATAAGATGAGTTTGAACTTCAATTTTCTTTCTTAGGTGTTGAACAAAATAATGAAGCTTATGTGCTAGCATTACTTCAAAAAACTGTGCTTTTACTATCATAAAATCTTTTCTGGATCACAGTTAGAATTAATCCTCCCTTCTCTCCAAATGTAGCACTCGGACACTTATGCTCAGTGGTCCACTCACAGATCCTCGGATGTCTTGCCTTCCTTACCAGGAAGAAGGCATTCTTTCACAAGTCACTACAACTTACTCATGAACACATCTTAATGCTAGACTACCCCCAGGCAGTAGCATAAGGAATTCCAGACCTTATGTGAATAAATTTAAAAAAAATATAAAAAGAAAGATAAAACATTTTGGCAAAACCAGGAACCTACCAGAAATTACCGAGGGGGGACATGTCTGCATCTACAGTTAGGGATACAATAAAGGGCACTTGGTAACCCTACCTTAAAGCTTTCAGATAAAGCCTTCATTAGTGATTTCTGTATATCATAAAACTGAAGCTGCAGACTTAATTTTCAGACAGCAATTTGTTGATATACGAGCAAAACCCTGTGCTATTATGGCAATTTATCAAATCCTTAAATTTTCTTGGGTTTACATGGAGCTGATTTCCTCCAGGGAATAAATGTATAGGGTTTCAGCTGTGTGGATTTTTTCTCTTCACCTGGATGCTGCTGGTGCTTCCTCTCCTGCTGCTGTTCCGACTCTCATCAGCTGTATTAGAATTAGAGCAGATGGCATCAAAGCCCAAAATTCCTCCAATGCAGTCACCAATGAGACACACCTGAGAAAATAAAAATATGGTTTTAGGAGATGTAGCAAGTATTTTAAAATAAAGAAAAAGCACCACAGCGCTGCAGAGGAGTTGTTGTCTTACTCCATACCCTTGTTCCTGTTTTTTACACCTCGATTCCTACTGCAGCTGAAAATGTGTAGTCACTTTCTGCCACATCCTTTTACCTCCAAAGATACACCCCATGACAAGAATATCTGTCCCAGAGACTATTTTGACCAGCTGGGAGTTCTGCCAAACGGATTAGAATTCTTCCAGTCATTTACAGCCAGATTCCAGCTTGAAAAGTCCAGATCGCTGGACAACCAGTCTCTCAAAGATTTCAAGCCACTGAACATTTCCTTCAGTCATACAGGGAAGAGGATCTAAACAGATTAAAAACAGATAGGTACTCTCCTGTCACGGCAAAGGGACAGAACTTTTAAATGAGGTATTAAGCAGAGAGATTCACTCTTACTTCACATTTTATATTAACGTACAAGCTACCTTCAAAGTGCAGACCTGGGAATTAAAGTATAAAGTACTAAAATTGGGAATTCAATAGTTGGGAGTAATTTTATGGAATACTAGAATCTACCTCACAAGCTAATTCCACTGAACATCTCTCCATCCCGTAAGAGATGGTTCTTTCTCCCTGTCCCCCTGCCTGTGTCTGAGGATGAGTAATCACTGTATTATCTTTCTCCCTGATAACAATCCCCATGGTTCCACAGGTTCCAGCAACCCTTTCTCTCCACTTCTCAAACTGCAGCACACGTCTAGTCTGCTGTTCTCAACTCCAGTCAGTTTAACAGAAGACATTACCTCTCCCTACAAACCTTAACTTGCTTCTAGCCTTAATTCAGCTTGGCTACACCACCAAACTACAAGCTTTGGATAACCAGATGTTGTGCACAATTTCTTCAGTGAAGCGTGCTAGGAAAAGCAAGTGCTTCAAGATGCAGGTAGGGAAAAACCTCAAACTTCTCTTAGGGCATTTCCACATACCACACTCTCTTAATTGAGTACATTTCTTGGGATAGAAACAAACAACCAAAAAAAATACATTAAGGTAACATCTAGCCTAAGACAATTCTGATTCTAAAGTTGTATAAAACTGAACAACATGCTGATGTAGTCTCTGTTTTTTAAATTCCTACACCACACAATGAAGCCCACAAAGAACTGAAAATTATAGGATACAGTTAACCTTAACAAAATTAACATCATGTTTTGTGGGGGATTAATAGTATCTCCTTCAATTTACCATTCCATTTCTAATCCTCGTTATTACTGGCATGAAGGTAATGGAATTAACTTGTTCCAGATGCTGCATAAAACCAAAAAGGCAATCTCTGATCTAACGAATTTGCAATATAAATGGACAGAAAAGAATGAAATATGAAAGATACACACAGAGTGGGGGTCAGTTATACGGTTATGTATTTTAGAAGTACAGGGCTTAGTCAGACGTAGTTGAGATTTCTGTCACAGCACCAAAGCAAAGCACTGTAGACAGCACAGAGAAGTCACTTCCACTTAAACAGTACTGGTAATTGTTGATGGTGAAAATTCTGTGGCGCATACAGAGGTCATGCAGACTTTTTCACATGAAATATTAATATATAAGGTTTGTAAAACACACCAAGGAGACTTCTTTGCAGCTTTGTCAAAGAAAAAAACCTGTAACACTCAATTTCTATTGAGAGAACTGTTTTCACAATAATTTCTGTAACTGGTATAATTCTTCATTACAGAATCTCACCCTTCATAATGTCCTGTCACTGCAGCTGGGTTGGTTTTATGTTTCAAGAAATAACAGTTTACTATGGATATTGAAACTGGCTTCAATCCAAAGTTTAGTCTAAAAATACTGATATGCCACAGCATAATGTTATTACTGTTATGGAAAAGAGTTGTTTCTGTAATAAAACACATGCTTTCCTTCAAAGATTACACTGTACTCTATACTAAATGTAATTTTTTTTCTTTTTCTGAAGTCTGGAGGTCACTGGACTTTAAGGGGGTGCATGTTTCTGGCTATGTAGAGGACCCCATCACAAAATATTTTCAGTAACTCACACAGTGTAGCAGTATCATATTTATTCTATGTGAAGCTGTAAAGTACTGGGTTTTGTAGTCTAAAGATGAAGAAGCAGGAAGAGGAACTGTGACACATCAGCTGGAAGAAGTCTGCAGGTGACTTCACTGAGGAGCGGATCACACCAGAAAAATTACATGGCTCTCCCAATTACACAGGAAACCTGCACAGTGCTGGCAACTGAGTATTTGTTTTCTAAGTTTTTTTACTGTCAATTGTTTTATTACTACTGTAATGTGGGCAAAAAAGAAATAGCAATAGTTAAATGTTGGATTCCTTATGGTCTCAGCTCTTACCAACCGAGTAAGTTCAGGTTAGATATGCACTTCTGGAATCCTGTGCAGTTTCTCATGCTGGGCACTGAGAAGACATTTTGCACAGGTAACCCCATGCTTACATTCACTCATCATATTTGCAGCACTCTCCCACACT
This sequence comes from Athene noctua, assembly GCF_965140245.1. Classification (NCBI taxonomy): domain Eukaryota; kingdom Metazoa; phylum Chordata; class Aves; order Strigiformes; family Strigidae; genus Athene; species Athene noctua. The sequence goes on from NC_134055.1 coordinate 184,898, forward strand.
CATAACTCAAAATCCTCAACACAATGGCTTAAAAAGAAATAGCCTTGCTCCAAAGGAATTTTACTTTGATGGAAATCAGTCTTACCTGTCCATTAAAACCAGCCCCATCTGTAGATTTGAGAAATTCATTGTAAACTTGATTGGCTCTACTGATCACCATGGCAATGGCATCCTGGTACTGAGGGGATGAAACAGCCAGCAAGGGCAAGGCAGCCAGTGGGATATGGTCTTCGCTGCTGCTGAGACAGTTCTCGTCGTAGCTGTAGGGATTTAGGCTAGAGAAGGACATGCTGTCATCAGAGAAATGCAAGAGGCAGCACACAGCATTAGAGAATAAACAGGTACTTATTAATAGAAATGGGTTGGGCTGCTGCAGTTCACAATAAGAGAATACAGGGAGGATCCTTTTCTCACAGAATTCAGCTGCTTAAAAAAATCAAGGAGTTACTGCTTTATGTGTGTGAGATCATGCTAGAAAGCATTTCTGTAGTTAAACATACTACGTGCAATTTTTCCACATACAATTAGACATAATTTAGAACAGAAAAGAGATTATTCTGTTTCAGGGTGTTTTTTTCCCATATAATCACTTACTGCATCAAAGAATGGGACCCAATCATCCCAACGGAATACTGCTTTCTAGAACACAAGTGTGACAGATTTTTGTGTGGTTTTGAGTGAATTATTGTTCAAAAGTATCCAAAAACATTTTTCCCAGTGTCCCATCCTTTCAAAAATATGGAACAAGGCTGCACACATTCTGAGATCACATGTAAACGTTTGCATAGTAACATTCTGCAAAAAGGAGGTGACTTGACTGAAAGCACAAGGATGTCAGTTTTATTTTAGCTTGGATGTGCACCCTGGAAGTTTCTCAGTAAATCTGCCAATCGTGTCTTGACTGATTTTTATTGGTGAGTGGGGAAAACAATTCAGAGAGAGGCAAAGATGCAAGGCATGTTAGTGTGTTCTCTTACAGGTAGTTGACTGTCCTTTAGAGATTAAAGGAAAGTCAAATGTATTTCAGATAATTCAGTTCATCCAAAGCTGCAGGCAGGCAACTTCAACACTATTCTGCATCCACTTTCTTTAGGAACTTGGTGGGCTGTCACAATATTAAAAAGCAAGCTGTCCAAGATGGAATTAGTCTGTCTTTGCTAAAACCTGCATCCTTGAGACTATTACCAGGGTAATGGAAGAAAAACAGATGCGATGCTGAAGTATGGAAGCTGGTCTGTGTTCATGTCCTGAGCCTCACGGGAATTTCCACACTTCTCTTGCTGAAACGCTCCAAACATTTGGTATTTTTCATCCAAAGTAGTGTAACAGTTTCTATGTCCTGGAGCTCAGCTGGTCTGCCAAGCTATGTCAATTTAGCAATTAACACAGCTCCATTTTTCCAGCTGATCTGATCATCCAAATGCACAGCATACATACAGCTATGCATACTAAATTCTCAAAAATGAAAACCAAACCTTAAAAACTGACATTAAAAGGCCTCATTTACTATAACAATTGGCAGGTAACACCTCAGAAAGGCAGAAACACAGGAGGAAAAAGATTATCAAGTGAATGTTTGAAATCGAAAAAAAAAATACCGGCATATGTTTTCATAATAGAAGTAAAATGTAAACAATATTCACAAGAGAACTACACAAAATAGAGTCAACATAAAAATAAACAGCTTTTTTTTTTTTTTATAGCTAAAGGAATATAGATCAAACTGAAATTGAGCAATTATTAACTAGACTGGGTTAGAAATGAGGGTTTGGGTTTAATTCCAATTTATTTTATTATAAAGGTTGAAGCCACAGAGACCTCTGTTGTTACTGTAGACAAAACACAAAGGGAAGAAAGATCTAGACCACTGACAGAGTGTATGGATGAGATGAAGTTGTGTATCACAAGTGCTAAGTATTAGTGCTGAAGCTGAGACAAACAGGTAAAATATCAGCACTGGAGCTGAGAGGAGCACGAGTCTTGTTATCCGGATACATCAGCAGGACAGAGCCGGTCATTCCAGAGCTTCAGCTTGGAAACATCACACTTGCACAAAGGCTTCCCCGCACAAGGGAATAAAAACTTGTTCTGAATGCAGAAAGCATCTGGCTAGATGCAGATCAAGACAAAATACTGGTCCCTCCTCAAAACTTCCTCAGGCCAGCAATCCCTGACCATGGCAGAGGTGAGAGGAGAAAGAAGAGGGGGAAATCACCCATACGGTAACACTTGTTTGGGTAACTGTCACACAACAGTTTTTTGACAGGTATGGTTTGGCTGTCTGCACTCCACAGTGACACTCCTAGGGACGTGCCATTGCTGTTTCTGAATGCCAGACTGTGCTTTTACTTACTCCACTTTCAGGATAAAATCAAAACAAGGAATAGAAAATACATCATAACGACTGAACTTCTCCATACATTTTCTAATTAAATTATAAAAGTAATTTAAAAGATTGATGAGGAAAATGCAGCACTGAGAGCTTACACCGCAGGACCCACCACTGTACAAGGAGCATGCAAGGTACAGAGCACTTCAACACTTATCCAATAAAACACTTCAATCTCATTTGATTACTCATAATGTGTACTTTCCTACTTAAGTGTTTGCTTCCTAAATGTAACTTCTGGTTTGGCCTTTTTTTTCCTTCTCTCTCCGTCCCCTAATCCCCCAGATTTGCAGTTGCTGTTCTCCAGTTTGGCTAATACTGTAATTTAGACACTCTAGTCTGGGGTGTGAACCAGTGTGTGCTCATCAAATCATGTGCTATAAAAAGCGTAACAGTTGATCCACGCTGGGATATTTTTCTCCCTGAGAAGGGAAGAGGTGGCTCTCAAGTCATCTAGCTGGAACAAGAATGTGCCTTAGTTTTAACCCTTGTCCTCAGCAGCAGGAGATGAGCCATGCATTATAAATTGACACAGGCTGCATAAACACTGTCTTTCTGATCTAGATGAGAGATACAGGAAACTGAAAGTGATGGGAGTAGATGGGAGCAGACCAGATTAAACAATCTGAAACATTTACTAGACGGAGTGATATTGCCCTGAAAGATCCTTTTCCTTTTCGCCAGGCAGGGAGGAGAACTGCATAGGTGCATTCAGATGAAAAGTCCCAGTGGAACCCCTCTGAACCCAGGCACTCAGTACACAGACACAGCATGATTCAAAACCCACGCCAAGGTAAACAGAGGGTTGTACCCTCGGCACACACTATGCATGCGCATTCAGGAAAGGGAGGATACACTCAAACCAAGCACAAATCTTGTGCTGCTGCTGCTTAGTCAGTCATCTGGCTCACCCTCGATGAAACATCACAGTAATTAAAAACACACTTCCTCCCCTACAGTTTGCCAAATGGAATGTTTACCACAAGTTTATGTTCCACAACTGCATCCTGGAGTTCTGGCTGTGAAAGCTGCTGGTATGAAGCTGCAGAAATGTGAGTACAGGGAATCATTTCTCCTTTTGTCAGTCCCAAATGGGTACATCACAAGCAGCTCCATGCAAGAACATACCACAGCAATACCAATCTTCTGTCAGCGCTGGGAATGATTCCACAGGACATTCACACACCCAGCTTGGCTATTTCCAGTCTGGTTGAATACCCTGTGCTGCAGCAAGAGGGAATCAAAAACCAGGGAAAGCAAGCAGGAGCCCTGTTCATTTGGGCTGCCATCATACACTCTGCCTTCCACTTGAGCAGCTCTTCTTCCAGATAGCTGAGATCAGGCCCCGCATTATGGGATGCCTGAGAGACACCACCAAGCCCCGTGCTAATCAACAGCTGAAACAGGCAAGGGTGATCTGCCAAACACTCTTCGATGCTTCACCTCCTCTTCTACTACCAGTCCTCTCCCTTTACAGGGCAGCGACTTGGACATACACACACTTCTACCCTCCTGGTTGTTTCAGTGTATTCTCCTGATGCAAACTGCCAGGCACACCTTCCACCAGTCTGGTCTGCACCCTGCCACCTCTTCTTCCTATATGTTTGTCACAGCTTTATGTCCACCTAGTATTTCAGAACTTTAATATATTCCCCATCTGTCCTCTCTAACTCTGTCATCTAGACAGCAGGCATCACCATTCCTGCATCTTATGGTCCAAAACATGGTTGTAGACCTCCTCAAGTCTTCTGTAGGGTTTTCTGCTCTACATGAGGTTCAAATGTAACCTTGGGCAATATATTGCAACAAAAAAGACTATAAAAGTGACCGTCACTTAGGAAAAGCTCTTCTTTGCTTAGAAAAGAAGAAACCAAGTGAATCTGATTCTCTCCTCCCCACCACTGCAGAGTTCACTAGTTATTCCTGGTTTACACTTGTCAAGTGTAAAGTTGAAGCAGGCCCAAGAGCATGTGTTTCTTTCTCCTTTCTCTCTCACACCATTTGAAATCTTTATATCAAGGAAAATACCATTAAGGAAAGAAATGTTACCTGAAAAGGTTCTCTCATCTAACGAGAGAATTGCAAGACTGAAAAAGTGGGTGAGGAAGAGCATCTAGTGAAGAGGACACATCCAATGGAAAATTCCATTTGTTATTTCTAAATTAATTTCACTAGAGCCATGGGAATAAATAACAACATCAAAAAGATTTTAAGATTTTAATCCTTTCCCTTACTGAAAACTCTGTGTCTGTGCAACTACCTTCTAGACTACTGCTCGGGGTAGCAGAACTAGAGCACAATCAGAACTGCGCTACCAGAACTGATGGAATATCATAGATTATCGTCACGATGATGTGGAAGCCAGTCACACAGCACTCAGTGGAAAGTTTGCTCACCACCTGCTAAAACTTCCACTCAGTGTGCAAATAATGCTGCATGGAAAAGTTGTTTCAGTAGAGGAAAAAAAGTAAAATTAAGTTGGTTACACTATTGCTGCTATAGTCCTCATCTCTGCATGAACCTTACAAGGCTGCCTGGCCATTTAACAGGCTTGGAATCAAAGTGTAACGTCTTGATCATCCAGGCTAAAATCAGTCTTTGCTCCTCAGTGATGATAATGTGACAAACACTCACCCAGATCACTCTCCTTCCCTCATGAACCACCTCCTCTCATGCTTAACAAGGTACCAGTTGTCAGAGTAAAGTCTCGGCACAGCTGTTTCCTTTCCAGCTTGCAGGGAACAGGCCTTAACCACAGTGCCCTGTTGACTCCTACATCCGCTAGGCTTTTCTGATATACCCTAGGCTAGAGGCACAGCCTAGACAGCAGAAATCTCCCTGTTTCTTTCTCAGGTCTTATGTTAGATCTTCGGTTAATGACAGAAAAATTCCTCCTTAAAATCATTTTAGCCTTTTTTCTGTTCAATAAATTTGAGAAGTGAGGCACTGACAGACTGATTTTCTCATTTACAGTCAACCAGGAAATTCATTACAGACCCAACAACAGTATCTGTATCTCCTGATCCCCAAGTGGACACTATAACTAGAGTCCTATTTCCTCTCCTGAAGGAGCTGCTACACGTCATTTTTCACATCTCACACCACTGTTGAAAAGAGTGCATATCTCTAATTGTTAGTGCCGTACACACAACAGTTGTTAAACAGCAGCAATAGCTTTGCAAGGTGACAATACCCTTCATATGAGCATGCACACAGGAGCTTCAAAACGTACCACTGCTGACGCACAGTTATCAGGTCCCAGTTATATTCTTGCTTTGAGTGCAGAAGTGGTGGAGTCACCATTCCCGGAGGTATTTAAGAGACGTGTAGATGTGGCACTTAGGGACATGATTTAGTGGTGAACTTGGCACTGTTAGGTTTACAGTTGGACTCGATGAAGTTTTGTCATCTTAAAATGTAAAAACTGTGTTCATATGTAAATTCTCTCTCACCAAGAAGACGTGTTAAATTGCTCGTTTTAGATATTTCTTTCTGTTCTCAATTTTCCAGGGCAAAGCAGAATTTACTTAAATCGGTCCAAGTTTCTCAGCAACGCTTCACAGTCTCCACTTTATTCCTAAACCAGTGTTAGCAATATGCCATTTTTGTTTCTAAGAGGAAGCATTAAAACTATCAGGAGGGTTTGCGTAACATCCTGTCCCTACAGTGTCCAAATAATGAACAGATAAATAAGATAGACAAACGTCAGCTGGCATATTTGGATGCAGATCTAGTTATTTCAATTTTAAAGTAAGATAGAAGTTGATTACTGATATTTTGGGGTCACATTAGGCAGGGGGAGAGGGGGCAAAGAGAAGTTAACAGTTACCAGTTTTCTTCTTCTGTCCAGATTTCTTCTGGATTATTTTTTTTTTCTCTTGGATGCATTTGGACAACAGGTTTGGGGGTTTTGGGTTTTGTTTTGGGTTTGCTTTTTTTTTTCTTTTTAAACAAATATATCCACTTAGAAAAGGATGAAAGATTGTTTCACATCTTGCAGTAATCAAAAGATTAAGAAGGATCTGCAACATTTCATTATGAGAAAGACAGGTCACAGAAAGCCATTCAAAACCACACTGCAAAGCCAAATATTAGAAAATTCAAATCAACTTACTTAGAAACAAGAGAGAAAGCTGCTGAACAGATTGCTGGGCAGGGAACAAGTCTGATTAAGATGTGTCCCAAAGCAGCAGGGAAATGGGCTCGTGTCACCTTCTCAAACACAGAACTGAAGGTGTTGATGTCTGCTAGCTTGCTGCTGTGGTCCCCACCGCTAGTGTCCAAGATGTTCCCCCCATGTAGGATCAAAATTAGCACATGAGTTTTGCAGTTCTGCTGTTGAACTCCTTCCTGTGAGAAAAAAAGGGAATAAGAAGGGAGGAAGCATTTTTACTGACAGTGCTGGTATCAACACTTACAAGCAGTTAGCAGTGATTTTTAACCTCCCACCCCGACTGTGATCCTTCTGTGATATTTGCCCTCGTGAGGCAGGGGGGGGTGTGTGTGTGTGCAGGTTTCAGATCAAAGAATATAAACAGCTTCGTGTACATCAAATGCTATTTTAAATATCTTGAGACTGAAGAAGAGCTCCAACATCCACAGACAGACGAAGCAAACATCTGTCAAAGTATCATGAACAAGGCTGCTGCATTTACTGGAAAGGTTCTAACTCAAATTATCACAGGTTCTAAAAAGACAAATTTCTCTGCCAGTGAAAACATCCAGCAAAAGCAGATGATATAGTTACCCCAGCCTTTTGAGACTAGCAACTCCATATTAAAATTAAAAATGGGGATAACTTACCCAGACATCTACTGAAAGAGTAAAAAATGTATCATTGCTGATATCCATAAACCTCACAAATACATTTACAAACATGTGAATATGTGCATAAACAGACAATAATCAGTGTGCTCTGCAGAATAAACAAGATGTTATCTACTTGAGACTGGAAAAACATTCTGAGTGTCTCACAACTCCACTTGTTTTTCTTCTTTACCCCTTGAGAGTTATGTGCACTCAAAGAAGAACTCAGTAATGCATTAAAATATTAGGAGATCTTTACTGCCATTTTCTTATCCACTTTGGATCCCATGATACCTGGAGACTTCTACCTCCTGACCAAATATGAACACACAATAAAAATAATGGTAACATGTCTTGTATTTGTCTGAGGGTTGTTAATTGCTAGATAGGGTGATATACTGAGAATCAGGCAGTTCTGGACACTTTGTTCTTAAATTCTGTAACGAAATCTACAGTCTCCAACAGTAAATACAAAATGAGAATAATTGCTCTGAGTTTAAGAATAACATTAGTCAGAAAAGCTAACAAGAGAACACACACACATACATTTCAGGCTGCAGTTTAGTGAGGGGTAGGGGTGGAAATGTTGTTGACATGGATAAGAAAGAAATTGGTAACTTCAGCACCTGTATAATGGTGACAGAGAAATGGTTGAAAATGAGAGAATTATAAGTTGTTCCATAAAGCCACTACATCTCTGTTCAGCCCATAATTTTTAGTGTCCAGTTTTGCTGATCTGCCTTGTATCTGCTTAAGTACTGGATTTTACTAGAATTTTTAAGGTTTCACTTTTCCTTGCTCTAATTTACTATTTCACTCTTCGTATGGTCCCATTCCAGTTATTCAGAAGAGAAATTTAATTGCCTTTAAAAGCTAAGAGTAGCTCCTTCTGCAGCCAATGCCAGTTTATAAATAAGTGGCAGTGCTGATGGGTTGGTGGAACTGAAAGCTTCCAAGCAGAGGGAAAAACTCAAGTGGGTCAACACTGTTAAAGTCATTGTTGCAAAAAGTCTGTCAGCTGGATTTAACTGGCATCCTTCAAGGGAGGACTCCAAGGGAATGCAGTTAATTTGCATCTCAGCAGTTCAGCCATGACTGAGACAAGGGGCTCGAGCTAAGCACAAGGACATCCGAAGTCAAAGACTGTCATCGTTTTCAGGGGGCTGTAGGATTGGAATTCTTCAAAAACAGAAAAGTAGACATTTCTGTTGCCCATCTTGTGTGTGGACAGAGGACCTTAATCGGTTAACTGGAAGGAACACAACATGTCTAGATTCTTTGCTGTTTCTAAAAAAAAAAAAAGCAATTCTGCTACTATCAATTTCATGACTGCTGCTGAATCTGCTTCACGAAACCTGTATTTCCACTGAAGCATTAAGTAGAAATAACAATTTCTCTTCAGAGAACTGGGTCATATTTCCACCAGTTAATTATGCAATGCCTAAAAAGCTTGTGATAGTTTTCAGTGCCCCTTCTGAACAAGGGAAAGACACACTAAGCCACCAAATGGGTTTATAATTCCATAATACGAGAGCCTTTCCACATGTCTGCTCCTTGGAAATCAGCACAGCTTGTTTTGGGAAATCTCACCTCGCTGTCCTCGTGTATTTCAAGACTGCCTTGTGCTGGGACCCTTTGTTTTCTTAAAGATGCTCTATATAACTCACCTGGAAGGAAAAGAGACATAACTGATCATATAAATATTTGGCTACCTCATCTTTTATAGACATATGTGGAGGTAAGGCACATCTCTACTTTCAAGACTGAAAGATCTGTTCACAGGAAATCTTGCGGACAAATAGAACAATAGACAAGGTTCCTTGCAACCCTACATATTACAGAGTCTCTCCTGTTAACAGAAACATTTAGAACAGGATTCAGGACCTTATACAAAGGTGTGTGGTACCAGTACAGCTGCTGTTGGTCACCTGTGCCCTTCTCCAGCAGCAGCACCAAGGGAATGTGCTCTTCCCTTCTACAGACAGTGATGAAATTCCAGACAAGATGTGAATCCTCCTATCTCTGTAACACCTTCTCCTTCCTCTCACGGGGTAGGAGGCGGCTTTGAAACCCCTCTGAATGTCAACATCAAAAATCTGTAATTTAAAACTTCAGCTGGCTGTGGTGTTGCAGTCTTAAAATTCTACTCACCTCACAAGGGTTGGCCGTTCTGAGAAAAACTGGGAGACCTTCCTCCCTCCATGACAGACACAAGTTTTAGGAGTTAATGAGAGAGGATTGTACTAAATAATAATACCAAAGTGGTTCACTAACAGCTTTCTGGATTTAAACACATTTTCTTCTGTTTCTTTCAGCATGTCAGAGGAAAAATGCATCACAAAATGCTATAGATGACGCAGTTTACTTTTTCTTTTTGGCATTCTGAGTTCACACCCTCTTTATGGTTCCACTCCATTTGACATATGTTTACAGGCAGTCTGCCAGACCCTAGGAGAGCAGACTGTAATTGTCACCTCACCAAGAACACCAGTTAAGCCGGGTCTGGCCAGGTTATTCTAAAAGCACTGAATTTAGTCCAAAACACATTTCAAACACTCTACTCTTCTGCATTAGGATTGAGAGCTAATTCTGCAGCAGATTCTACCACTATCATTCCTTATAGCCACTGGAAATTTATCTGTGGCTGTTTCAACATATTTAAAAGCAAAGTAATTATTCTTGCATTTCTGGCAGGCAAGGATTTAAAGGATTAAGCATTTAATACTTGTATAAAACAAAACAATACAACAAAAACCGAAACACCAGAAAACAAACCCAAGTGCAACAACACACACCCATAAACACTGAACTCCCACCAAATGCAATTGCTTTCTGCAAGTCTCTGCAATTTAAAGCTGCTTCTAATTAAGCAATGTTTCCAAAAGCCTGCCCAGACGACTCGCTTTTTTCTGAAGGTCATCATACCAAGAAGTGTCAGGTTTTTAACACCTAAGCTCATAACAGAACCAGTACCCCAGAAACACTAGTTTTGTGACATGAAAAAGGATTATTCAGGGCCATGAGGCACGACCTTATAGTGAACCACAAGTATTTACCTTCAAGAGAATACTGAAAGAGGAAACCCAGGACTTATCACATGCTCACAAATCTCTGCTGTTATCTATACAGTGCAATGCACCAGACAAAATACTTCCTTGGATTACTTGGGTGCTGTTCCTTTAAAAATCTTGCTCTAAAGATACACTTTTAGACAGCAGAGAGGGTGGTTTGCTTTTTCCCTAATGCACCACATGCCAGGTTGCAGCATAGTTCCTTGCTTTGCACACACAAAAATGTCACAGATAGCTGGACACTATGATTCTAAGCATTGTTTTAATCACAATTTCTATACTATTGTTAGTTGTTATGACAATAGCCCACTGTCATAAAACTGGGCTTCTTTCAAAACTGCTTTTTCACTTCAGCGGAGAAAAAGAAAGAAAAAAGCACGGTATCAACTTGTAATATTAGAGATTACAGAAATGATGACACACAGATCAGGCTATGGAAGCATACAAGGTATTCCTTTCTTTCAGACGTACCAACGTGCACAGTTCAACTGTTTTCAGAACACTGCTACACTGCCAAAAGTTCAGGCTGCAGTAATGTTGGAAGGTATACTCTCTGGATTTGAAAATCGGCAGCCTGAAGTACAGTTTTAACATAAAAAGAATGAGGAAATCTAAAATATTAAAAAAAAAAACAAAAAAACAAAAAAAAAAACACAAAAAAACCCACAAAAACAAACCAGTCCCACAGTGCGGGAGGCAGGGGGCTGTGTCATGCATGTGGCATTCCAAGAGATCCGCTGATTGTATACTTTGGAAGATAATCAGATTTTGGGTCTACATAGGTTTAGCTTTACTGTTTAGATTAAATAACAGAGACTTAAATAACTGGGGGGCCTTCTCTGTCATGATGACAATATAAAGGGTAAGACTATTCAGCAGCTAAAGCTCTGTAGGAGACAGAAGTGGACAGCATGACCTACTAGAGAAAATGACAGAAATTTAATTAGGCACTGAAATGAAACTGATTACAGAGAAATTATGTGTTTTATTATTTGCCAGAAGGGCTTTAATGAGGTAAAATAATAACATGGTTTTGCTGGACCGAACCTCTCTAATGACATTATCAACATATTACAGATTTTTCCAGCTGTCTTGATTCATACCATCATTATACCAATTTATGTTAATTGTATCATTATGTAAATTACAGTAACAAAAAAGGTACTCAAATCCCATAGAGTCAGAAACCAGTGGGTTGTCACAGCTTCCATTTTAACAGCTAGTGATACAGTCAGGAAAGGTCAGGGTGGGGTTACATTAAAATCTTTCTGTTAATTTCTCTTGTCTTGTTTTTAATAAACCTACAAATACACCAGCTAGGTTCCACTAGGCTTCTCAAATCCAGCATGAGGAGAGAGACATGGGAATGGGAGAACACGCTGAAATCTCATTCCTCAAGGTCAGCCCCTCTGCAGACACCCAAAGAAATGGGTCAGTAGTGGGCTGTGGAAGCAGCAGCTAGTTCCAGCTGCTGTCCTAACGTCCAAGTTTACAAAAGCAACCAGGTCTCCAGACACACTGAGCTTTGTTTTAATGCCTTCCTGGGAGCAAAATACTTGAAAACCTCGATCTAGAAATCAGCTGCTGAGCCACCCTACACAGCCCTGGCTTGTATTACAGAGCAGAGTGAGTCCTTCATGCTGTTGAGTGAACTTGGCCTAATATCAGGGTATTGGTTTCCTGCAGGCTACAAATCAGAATGCAAATTCCTAGTATCTTTTTTCCCAGATGCTTCCTCAGCCCAGGCAGCACAGCAGGATAGAAGTCACAGTTAGTTGTTCTGCTTCTAAGGTGCAATGTCCTCCCTCTAAAAGGGTAACTAATCTTGCCTCTGCAGATGGGAGCATCTTTTTCAGAGCTAGTCTGAGACTGTGGAATTAACTCATCTGTCACAAAACTTTATGCCTCCCACTTCGCCTGCGAAACGCTCTGCCTGTCAGAGAACAGAGCTGAACGTACAGTAGCATGGCAATGAAGAAAAAGCTAAAAATAAAAACAAAACAACAAGAAACAAAATTCTGCTAAATCACAAAACTACCGTGTGCGTAAGACTCCACTGAGGACAGAAAGAAAAATGGCATATGATGGATTTAAGGTACAACACTTTACCATGCTCATAAATGCAGTCAGAATCAAAGGAAGAAAATGGTGTAAATCCACTTTGGGGCAGACTAGTGAAATAGAAAAAACCAAACCCCTGGCTAGGATATAAGGCCTGGGTCAAATTTTTGCTTCAGTGTGGCACCTGAGTGTGGTGGGTTGGCTCTGGCTGGGCACCATGTGCCCACTCAGACACTCTATCACTGCCCTCTTCAACTGGACAGGAGAGGGGAAATATAACAAAAGGCTCATGGGTAGAGATAAGGACAGGGAGAGATCATCCACCAATTACTGTCACAGGCAAAACAGACTTGACTTGGGGAAATTAATTTAATTTATTACTGATCGAATCAGAGCTGGATAACGAGAAATAAAAACGAACCTTAAAACACCTTCCCCCCACCCCTCCCTTCTTCCCAGGCTCAACTTTACTCCCAAATTCTCTACGTCCTCCCCTGCAGCAGCACAGGAGGGCAGGGATGGGGGTTGTGGATATTGAAGATCTCTCTCAACTAGAATGTGGGTTCTTGTAGGGTGAAAGTGGTGTTAACTCAGATCTCGCCTTCCCCAGGCCTGAGCCGTCCCCTTCTAGACTGTGCACTGGAATCTTAAAATGCAGAAAGTCAATGCACAAAACCAACAAGCAGGAATACAAATGAAATAGAAATACAGATACAGGTTTTGTGTATCATCAGAATGTTTTCACATGTTGCAGAACCTAACCTGAGTACCCAGTAATTTTCCCACACCACAAGAACACTGCTGAAAACGCCAAGAAAGTAATTACTGTCTAGCTATTCAAAACCTCACTAGTCCACTAATCAACCAATGTGTGGTCAAAAACTATTTGTTAGAAGCACAACCCTGCCTATTCTTCGTTCAGAAATCTGCTGATACTTATTAGCTCTCAAATCTTTATTGCTTCTTCAATAGCAGAAAGTTTCAAACCCACACACAGAATGCAAGGGGGAGTAATTCTGCTATCCCTTCCTCAGGCATGGCTTCTCCCAAATCTCTGACTTATATATTCATGTAATTTCATCAGCTGAAGTGATTACAGGGAAGCAGCACTGCCATCCTGCACTAGACAACAGCCTCCCAGATAGCTCTGGGCAGCCCAGCTGAGTAGTACAGGCACAGGGCTGGATAATTCAGCATTCTGGAGCAACAACAGCTGAAAGATGGAAAGGGGAAGGAGCACTTTCATTAAAATAATAACAAATAATTTTTAAAATATTTAATTTCCCATTTCCTCCCCAGGGATATTTGTTGACATTTTAATAAGATCTGCTCAGGAGTTGCGGGTCCAGGCTCTGACAAACACCTTTCATAACTTTCTACAGTTTCGTAGTCTGATACCCACAGCAAAAGAATGAGGGATGGAAAGAACAAAATTAATCCATTATATTCCAACAGCAACAAGTCAAATGAAAAGAATACATGTCTCCCATTCTCTTTGTGGGAAGAGAAAGCAAGAGAGAGAGACTGAAGACCTGGAGAAAAAGTAAACCCTCTTAACCCAATCTGAAAACTGAAACCAGAAAATCCCATGTCTAGATGAAAATCTGAGACAAAATAGCATCCCAGAGACACATCCCATAATCTGGGGCTAACTCAGCCAATCTGGAATACCTGGCAACCTTAATTAAACAGATGGCCAAATGTAAGTACTGTGAATAATTTGATTTAGCTGTGATGGTAGTAGACGCTCAACCATCACATGGAAATGATGACCTCATTACTAAATAACTATGTCAACAGTATGAAATTTAACAGTTCAATTTTTGGGGAGATCATCAACTGATGCCATTTAAAACATAAGGCTGCATTATAAAAAACAGCAGGAATTATTAAGCACTTTTTGTCAGGACAGCCACTGCACCAAGTATCAGCTCACTGAGAACTACCCTAAGTAGTTACATGGCTCTTAGCAATATGTGGTACCAAAACAAATTAAGGTGAAGGAGAAGAGTATAAACAGGAACTAACACTTACCTATTGCTGATCAGATGCTGAACTATAAGGAGGACAGCTCACAGTCCTAAATTAAATGCAATCACGTTACAGCAATTACAGTGCTCTTCAGTCTAGCAACCAATACCCAGGAGCAGTGGCCACCACCAGAGCCGACTGCTTTAACGACTAGGGAGGAGATCCAGCAGATATTTCTGGAGACAGAAACATGCACTGCTGCTGCAGATAGCAGTGAGCCAGCCCCTCCAGCAGGGATTGGTTTGGACTGGATTCCCACTGGAATTGGTGTATATAGCATGGGTTGTACACGTTCATCAGTGACTTACAGAGACATCAAGCAGGCGTGTGTCTGTAATGCCTTAAATAACCCACTGCCCAAACAGTCTCTTACAGTCTCTTAGTAGAGTTCAAACCTGTACTAAAAATCAAGCCAGGTCCTCTTTCTTTTTTTTTCTCCCCCAGACCATTTCAAACATCTGTAACATTTTGCCATGTTAATTAGGGAGGAACTGAGAGTTAAAAACAAGAGAACTTGCTTTAGGTACAAAGCATAAGGTGGTAGTAGTCCCCAAAGAAAACTGTTATTTCCATTATCACACTCCCATGAGAAATTACGCCATTTCTTGCCATCTGCTGTGCTATTACTAGCCATTTATAATGACAAATCTGTCATGAGAAATATGTTCACATGAAGGCTGTAACATATGCTTTCTATTAACAAATGATAAAGAATATTGTAATACACTGCAGATGCAGTTCCGCAAACTGCACTGTTTAGAGGAAAATAATGGCATGCATGGCTAAGCCCAATCCTGTTCTGGAAGCCACAACATGAGACATTGCCTCTGCTAACTTCCACACTCTCTCCTCACTGACTGAGTCCTGCACACACACATGCTACCAGATCGTGTCTGTGACTACTGTGAGCGCTGGAGGAGAAGCAACACCCAGGTTTGGCCAAGGTCTAGACCCCAAGTGCTCCTCAGCTCCAGTTCTCGGGCCAGGCCAGAGGAGCTGGGCAAAGCTCCCTTTCCAAAGGGAAGGGGTGGGCACAGCCTGACAGCACGTGCTTACGAACACCACTGCAGGAGTAGTGAACAGACCACTGTGGACTCAGGGAGGGCGACCAACAATTGTTCCCAGAGAGAACTGTGAGGGAAGAAGACACCCTCATCAACACCACTCGTTTCTGTAAGCCAATTTGCTCTCTTCAGCAAAGCAAGAGCACAGAAAGGTCAACAGCACAGAGACACGTAAATACACTCCTCAAAGTGGCGCACCAGCAGCACAGGAACACTAGCACGACCAGGCATTGCACTGATTTTCATTCCTACAGCACTAAAACTTAACAGCAACACCTCTTGTACCTCCTTAAGCAGAGATGGGAGAAGGAAGTCCGGAGCACAAGGCACTGAGGCTTCTACACTCCAAATCAAGCCACAATGAACTGTCCTGTATGAGCCACCCTGAACACCAGCAGCCTCACCCTCCAATGCTCCACCTCTGCCACTCTAGCCAATGCTATAGGCACTAATTAAATAAGGCATTAAATAATGTTACAGGCACTTTCTTGGTACAGTTTCATAATCCACATCAAAAATAAATATGTTTAAAACAGAAATCAAAAGAATCCTGATCCCTCCACACCCATCTTCCTTCTCAACATCACACCAGGGCTGTGCTATTCAACATTTCTATTCTATCACCTCCAGCTGTCAAACAGACTTAGTACGGAGAAAAAAAGAGAACTTCAACTCATGTTGTTTTTCCTGTAAAAAGCCAGATGAGCAAAATGCAGACTCTTCGCCTGCAAAAGCAAAAAAACCACAATGTGAAACAGGATTGCTCTGCATGAACACCAAGCTCTTCGCTTTTTCTACTATATTGCAGTAAATATTTTACAACTGACTACTATGCTGATTTCTGAACTCCTGTTAGCTTCAGTGGGAATAGTTCAACATCTATGACACCTTGAAAACTGCTCTAATCTATTCATCAAAATGGTTGTTGGGATTCTAGAGGGCTTTCTGCGAGAGAATGGACACGTGAGCAATCCTGCATGAGAACAAGAGTGATAAGAGCCTCAGACGAGCAAGAATGCGATAAGGATGTGACCCTGAATGAGGGGGGAGAAACTCGACGAGACAAACAACCCCCGGCAGGGGTTGGGACGGAAGAGGCAGTTCCACAAGGCAGGAAGCCTGGCAAGGCTGATGTGGCACTTTTGATCCAATCATAAGAAGGTTTAAAGCGCGGGCTAAGTTAACTGTCCAGTCTTGAGGACTTGTACTGCATGTTACTCACGTGTGCGGGAGAACATTATAAAAGGGCTTTCTTAGTTGTAATAAACAGGCATTGCTTGATCACAT
Source organism: Athene noctua (assembly GCF_965140245.1). Lineage (NCBI taxonomy): Eukaryota > Metazoa > Chordata > Aves > Strigiformes > Strigidae > Athene > Athene noctua. The sequence continues at coordinate 201,607 of NC_134055.1, forward strand.
TGGTCGTGTGTGTGCCCAGCTCTCCCACAAATGGTTAGTCTAGAAGCCCCCCAGGGCCGGTGTGGAGGGGCTGAAGATTTTACTCTTCAAGAAAGGCATCATAAGCAATGAAACTGTAGCTAGGAATCTGTTTGATTACCTGTAGCATTAGCCACTGAATCTCTAAATAACTAAGAATTAGTATAACTTAGCCAGCAACACAAAATAGATTCTTATTCCAAATATTTAATTAGCAGTGTTTTTAAGAATGTCTCTGTCCGCCCATTTCCTCCCACAGTCCACCTGTCCAGGGAAAGTTGCAAGTACAAAGAGATTTTCTCAGATCTAAATACAAAACCCTAAAATAGAGAGACACAAGGATAAGGGAGTAGAAGGGCCCTTCATTAGTTTATGCATACAAAACCTCCTACAGCACTCGGGCCATCTCTACCATGGATGACAAACACATTTGCCATCACTCCACCACTACAGAAATGGAAACCCAACGCTACCAGCCCACAGCTACCCTCAGAGCTGGGATGGGGACACAGGTCCCAATCCCTTCTCTAGATTCCTTCTTCAGAGGCCTAAGCAAAATGTAGGGTTCATTTTGCTCTCCCCTGGGATGACATTGCCAGTAGGACCAGCATCAGACAGCACAGCAGGAGAGTTGTGTGCCCCAGCACCAGTGAGATATCAGGGAGATCCTTCTTTGCCTCCTTCACACAGTCAGTCTTGCAACACGAGCAACTGGAGTGCCAGCAGGCTTTATGATATGCAGGACTTTCCCTGCTCTAATCATCTGAATTCATTTAACATAACCATACCACTGGAACAAACGATGTTATGCTCCACTTCAGAACATGGCTTTCAGCCCAGCGAGAATACTGTGAAATTTAACTTCTGAATAGAAAAATCTGGTTTGTTAATATATATGTTTTTATAAACGCCATGGCAAATGTAACACCGGTGTGAGGACAATTTAGGGGGAGAGGAAGAGCGGTAATATACCCACAGATGGTACAACCCTCTGGATGGGAACGGCAGCCAGGGAAACTCTGGGTACGATGCAAGAACACATACTGATTTCAGCATGTGGACCGGATCTTAATACAGGTCAAAAAAGGAAAAGGGAATCTCTCTGGAGGGACTGCAAGAAAGCAATACTCTCTGCAGCTAGACTCAGCTCTCAGCTAAAAAATATCTCTGCGGCTAGATTAAGCTTCCTCCATTTTGCATCACGAAATGAAGTGACGGCAGTTGCAGAACACTGTTAACCTGCCCTAAACTGCTGCCATGGCTGATTTGTGGGAATCCCATTTGCTGCTGGTCTCTAAAACCTGCTGCTAGAAGTGAATCTATTCTTTATACAAGCCATCTGATGTGTTTTGGAACACTGTTCACTATTCTAGTTTCCATCCTTCCCTTCCACTGTTCACTCCACTAAGCCAAATTTTCTGTTTTCCATTCTTCACATTATTAGGCAGTGGCAGATGCTATTGCAATAAATTTAATAGCAGCGTAAACATTACAGTCAGCTATGTACAAACAACCTTTAATTAGTTATATGACTCTAGGAGGACATGACAAGGAGGGGGAGATCACATGCTACTGAGGGGAAGGAAGAGAGCAGTTTGTTTACACAGAACATTCACTTGGACAAAATTAGGCAAGGCAGCCTTCAGAGAAAAGAGAGAAACACGAGTACATGGTAAAAATCAGTACAGTGAAAGCAGAGTCATGAGCGTGTAGAGATTCTTCTGCTGTGTTGAGTGCTTTGACCAGTGCCTAAATGTTGGAGCAGGGTAGAGGTAGCAAAGGAGACTGAGTCAGTGAGGCAATGGAAAATGAGAGGAGATGAAGAGCTTGCTAAAAACATCTTCATGTGCACCCAGTCTTGCACAGATATACTAATTTTCTGTAGCAGTTTAATGGATTTAACTCAACATAGCCCTTAATTTCAGATACATACTATGGGCTAGTATCTACATAGCAACTGATAAGTACATTAACAAAAACTCCAAACCATTCAATGCAAAAAATTAACCATTCCCATTTAAGTGGAGGGTGGTAATTCACAGCCAAATTGGCATATCCGCAACATTTTCTCCTTATTCTCTTGACCTAACCATTAAATCTAACTTTTTTTTAAACATGAGAAATGCAAAGTTCAACAAAACAGTTAAGACCCATGTATAATTAGGCTGAAAAGGAATTAGATTATTTCACCTCTACAGGTTTTATACTAAGCAATGAATTGAATGAGAAGGAAATCAATATATTACACATTATTATACAAGGAAATTATACAAGTAAAGAAAACAATAGAGGAAAAATAATACACTCGAATCTTGCCTAAGAAAATTGACCTTAAAAATCAAATTAACAGCTGTCTTCCAGCCATACTTTGCAATTAACACAGGGCTGATTGCTAGCACCTTGGCAGTTTTCCTCACCATAGGTGTATTTAACCATTGCACAGGGAGCTGCAGGCTCTGCTTTACGCGTAACCAAGCACCATATGTACAGATTTAAACACTGTATGAGCTTTATTACTGACTTAAACCAAGATGAATTCTATTTTACGAGAAACAATAGATGGCTTCCACACTACAGTCTTTCTCCTTCTGCAAAAACATCAATCTGCAGAGTGATGCAACTAAACTCTCCTTTTACACTTAAGATGTGTACCTACTCAGCAACAGCTCAGTTGAAAGTTTGATGAAGACAAATCTCCGGAAGTTGAGTAACTGCTTCTTTCATGTTAATATTTCTCCATAATACATGACTAGTTAGACTCTTAATTTGATGGAAAAATAAAGTAATACTGTTCCACAGTCAAATTAAGAACTGCTTATGTACTATTAAGTCATAAAATAGTAAATACTTTCTCATTCATCCCTATCTCTACTTTCCACTACAGGGTGAGATTAGGGTAAATTTTTGTTGCAGCTGTGGGTGCATCCTACCCTTCTGTCTGGTGTTGTCTTATCTGTACTGCCTCACGCTAGTCTAACTGCAGATTCGAGGGGTCCGAGACAAGGACAAAGGCATTTTCATAAGTGCTTAATGATTCTGAATGCCCAATACAATTTATGGGAGCGCAGTGCACTCTGAAAAGCTAGCCCTCGTGAACAGGTCACTCAAAACCAAACCAAGAAAAACCTTCTCAAAACAGAATCCCTGCCATCAAGTTAAGTCTCTATAGCAGCCTTGTGCACACAAGACAAGAGAAAAGATGAATTCCAAATAGTGCAACAAAAGCTATCGGGAATCCTAGAGCTTTAGAGCTGCGATGGCAGCACCAAACATTACTGTGGAAGTAGCCAGTGACTGACCATCCCTTCCATGCAGTAAGTTTCTGCTAACAGCTCCTAGGAGGGATTCTGCTCTCCATTTTACTGCTCTAAGTTCAGTTTCTTCAGCAATTACTCCTTATGGTAGTCTTTGCAAAGGATCAGAAGGTACTTGCATCAAAAGATGCAGGGAGTTGGACCTGATGTCCTCACACTTCCCTTCCAACTTGAGATACTCTGTGATTCTATGAATAGGCTTACTCCACAGATGTATATTAAACTTAATCTTAACCAAAAACATTATTCTAGTCTTTCAGTTCTGTTCAGCGTCTTATGGACATTATGACAGGAGAATAGAGAGAGCAGTTAAGGGAATCAACAGGAAATTGTCCCCGTCATCTCTTAGAAATGCACTGTTTCACATATAAAACAGGCTTTTTTTTTTTTTTTATGCTAGATGGAAAAAGATGAGATCCAAAAGATATGAGATCAGAGAGTAGCACATTTTTTTAAAGGGGAGTTACAAAGAACAGGTGGAGTGGTGAAGAATCACAGTGCATGCCATGAATTCCGCAGAATTTTATGGTCTACCATTCCTAAGCCACAGTCTTTGGAGCACAATTCTTTCTGAGTTTTAAGGTGAGAAGCACAGAATCTGTCATTTTAAAAAATCAGTAGGAGTTGCACAGCTTAATCCTCGGTGGTGCGGAAAGGGCAGGAATTGCAGGTTTCCATACACAGACCTAACACAACTTGCCCAACAGCAGCACCTCCCAGCTCCAAACCACTGCCTTGTAATGGGCTGGATGTGAAGAATAAAAGTTTAACCTAAATCAACAATTCAAATGCGTGCCAGAAAGAGAGTCACATTGCTGTCAGCACTATTCTCCAGATAGACAATCAATGCATTACAAGATTAAAAGATCCAAGTAACCTGATCTTGTGCAATGGGACCAAGAAAGGCCTTTCACTCACGCGATATGAAAATTTCCAGTTGTGAAAGCTGATCATGTCCATCTGTTTTTGCTGGTTACCAGTAAAGCAATCCATCAGTCTGTACGTGTGGCACACAGGAAAAGTGACTTTCATGGGCATTTTACAGTTGGTTATGTTTTAAACAACTAAAAATTAAATTGCATTTTGTCAATTGCCTACCTGAGAATTCATCTTCATTTGAAACATTTTAATTCGATTAGCTGGATTTGCAGAGTAAAATACTAGCATATTGCTGACAGAATTGACTAATGGCTCTTAAAATTTAATTAGGGTATATTAAATCAATAGTCACCCTTTGTGGCAAGCTGTATTATGGAAATTACATTGTTATTTGTTTGCTTGCTTGGTTTTTTACTCTTTAGTATATAAAGTATCACTAATGCCAACTTTTTTTTTTTTTTTTTTTTTTTTTTTTAAAGATCTGCAAATTGCAGAAATAAGGTTGCAAGCCCAGGATATGCAGCAAATTTTAAAATTTTGTCTTGGCTTCAGGCATGAGAAGCATATTTTATAGACACTTAGGTGAAATCTCACGATCGCTTGCCCTTGTTCTTGTGGGCGCCTTTAACTTCCCAGACATCTGCTGGAAATACAACACGGCAGAACGAGACCAGTCCCAGAGATTCCTAGAATGTGTGGGAGAGAACTTCAAGACGCAGCTGGTGAGTGAACCGACCAGAGAAGGTGCCCTGCTGGATCTCCTCTTTGTGAACAGAGAAGGGCTGGTGGACGATATGGAGGTTGGAGGCCGACTAGGGCACAGCGATCATAATAGAGTTCTCTACTCTTAGAGAGGTCAGGACAGAGCTAAGCAGGACTGACATCCTGGACTTCAGAAGAGCTGACTTTGTCTTGTTTAGGCACCTGCTTGACAGGATCCCCTGGGAGACTCTCCTGAAGGGTCCAGGGGCCCAGGAGGGCTGGCCGCTCTGTAAGAAGGAATGTTAATGGCTCAGGAGCAGGCAGTCCCCAGGGGCTCTAAGAGAAGCTGGCAGCAGAGGAGACCACTCTGGCTGAACAGGGAGCTGTGGCTGCAACTCAGGGAGAAAAGGAGAGTTTACAGCCTTTGGAAAAAGGGGCTAGCCACACACAGTGACTACAAAGAGGCTGTGAGGCAGTGCATGGTGGAAATCAGAAGGACTAAAGCCCAACTGGAAATTAATTTGGCCTCTGCAATCAAGGATAACAAGAAAAGTTTCTGTAAGTATGTCAGTAGCAAAAGAAAGTCCAGGGAGAGTCTCCATCCCCTGCTAGATGCAAGAGGAAATTTGGTAACAAGTGATGAGGAGAAGGCTGAGGTGCTTAATGCCTTCTTTGCCTCAGGTTTTAATAACAACACCGGTTGTACTGAGGGAATCCAGCCTCCGCAGCCAGAATACAGAGACTGGGAGAACGACCCCCCCGCAATCCAGGAGACAGTCAGTGACCTGCTGCATCACACAGACATACACAAATCTATGGGACCAGATGGGATACACCCGAGAGTGCTGCAGGAGCTGGCTGGGGTGCCAGGCCACTTTCTATCATTTACCAGCAGTCCTGGCTGACCGGGGAGGTCCCAACAGATTGGAAATTGGCCAATGTGACGCCCATCTATAAGAAGGGTCGGAAGGATGATCCGGGAAATTACAGGCTTGTCAGCTTGACTTCGGTGCCCGGGAAGCTGATGGAGCAGCTCATCCTAAACACCATCATGCAACACATGAGGGACAACCAGATGCTCAGGCCCAGTCAGCATGGGTTTATGAAAGGCAGGTCCTGCCTGACAAACCTGATCTCCTTCTATAACAGAGCGACCTGCTAATTGGATGAGGGAAAGGCTGTGGATGTAATTTACCTTGACTTTAGGAAGGCTTTTGACACCGTTTCCCACAGCATTCTCCTGGCAAAAATGACTGCTCGAGGTTTGGACAAGTTTTGAACAGTTTTTGCCTCTCACAATGGACCAACTGACCCTGCAGAGCTTCCTTTCATATGGTCTACTTCTCCACTTCAGTCCCAGGAGCTCTTGTTTGAGTACTCTGGATAATAGCTTGATTGATCTCCCTCTGCAGTGGGACAGACAACCACTTCACACACTAATCAACAAAACACTGTGTGATTACAATCTTCTGATTCTCTGTGGTCTTCTCAGGATGTGGCAGTCATCCTAGATACCAAGATCCTCTGAATTCTGTACATGCAAAAAAAGTGACTGAGATGAAAAAGGTCCTCCAAATCATTCAAAAGATACAACCTATTTGAAAGGAGATTGTTATCCTCTTCAGTGTACCCTTGCACTAGAACCATCAATAATATGACCATCTTATCACAAGGAGATGCACAGTTCACAATGAATTCATATTCCCGAATTCCAGCCTCTGAGATCAGTTCCAGTTGTTCTTCTGTGCTACCAGGACACCTTGATCTTAAATAGCACCACATATCCCAGTCAATCAACTCAAGTTACAAGTTTAAACAAACATATCCTCATAGCTGGGGGTGAAGAATTGTTAAAATAACCCTGCATTTTCAAATGTGATCTATAGTAGGTAACGCAGTAAAGAATAGATCTCCATATATTTGAGTATGAGCTGTATGGAAGACCACAGAGTGTCAGAAGAGGATGAAGTCTTGACTACCAAACTCCTGCCTAGGACACAAATCTACTCTGCAACAAATGTAGGCACATTAATTTCACTTAAGTTGGACCAACCTTAAAGCAGAGGAGCTTCAAGCACCCAAATAAGAATGAATCAAACAGAAGGTAACAGGTTATTAAAACCACTGCACTTAAGCAGGAACTGCTTAAAAACACACACATGCAAAATCAGTTGTCACTAGAGGTAAGATACTAATCATTCCAATTTTCATCAACTTTTCAGTCAGACTATTTTAAAAGGCAACAGAGCACTCGCTACATTCTTGCTATAGTAAAAAAATATAGTATTTTCTGAGGTATGCCAAGCATTGACTCTACAGATAGAAAACAAGACTAATTATTAATAGAGTAGCCCCTATTCAGTCATGATCCATCTTTCTTTTACTGCAATTAATGACAAATAATGTCTGTCAGGATCACAAGTGTTTCATCAATAAGGAGCTAAATTTTATTTTGCCTTATGTGCAACAATATACATCACAGTCACTTTACTGGGACTCAATGCAGTAACCAAGCACAGAATCTGTCTCTTTAACAGAGTAGCTAGGGATCATCTCCGGAAGAGAAATCTGCAAAATGTTATTGTTGTAACCAGGGCCATAAACACACCAGTTCTCAAACACAACATACACATCTTTCCCCCGCTTCAACAACAGTCACATCTATCAAAGCAGATTCACCTCCATAAACAAGACGATAGTTTAGACTCCGTAGACCCTGAAGTCCATCAGCTCCTTGCTGTAACATCCATCTAACAGCCAGTCAGTGTCAAAAAGCATTAATTATTTGGAGGTGGAGAGGGAGTGTAGGACCACGGCAGGGAGGGAACTGCAAGAGTTGGCAATGAGAATGCTTCTCCCCTTGTTTCTTAGAGGTCACAAAATGACCTCCAATGGTTATAACTGTTGGCACTCACGCAGCTAAAATTTTAACTGATGTTCTAGATGCTCAGTTCTCTGTATCACTTGGCCAGGCCGAGACCTGGCTAAAACCCTTAAGGAAGTATTAAAGTCACTTTCATCAGAGCTTGCAGTAAATGTGCGCAAGCAAGCACTTCCACGCATCTCCAATAATTCTCTATGAACCAGAAGAGCAATAAAACTTGACTGCTTTCCAAATGAGCTCTTAATCATCATCCATTACTTCAAACACTGGAGGTCACCACACTTCTTGTCATACAACATGGTGTTTCGAGAGACAAAGCCAGACAGATATATTATTTTGTTTGTACGGAGGTCAAGGATCCCTTATTTAAGTAATTTCATAGCTTCACTGCAATATAATTTTGAGAAGGTTCGGAACAAGAAAAGTCACTTGTTGAGACTTTAATGAGCATCCAAACTTTATCCCCAAGTGTATCTGCCCTCAGGTATTAACTACATCCTGGTGAAAGCCAGAAATTGTGTGCTCCTGAGAACCATGAATTGTGCAAGAACAGACAGTCAAAAGAATCAGAAATTGCACAGAGCAATACTCAGATGTTATCTAATTCTATCACATCTTACAAAGATTTTTTTTTTTTAGAAGAAATAATGACTAAACAAGAACATGTTGATTATCTATTATTCCACAACTACACCACAAATTCACACTACTGCAAATATCCTGCTATTGTGATTTTAATACATAATCTAAAAAAGACCAATTCAACCTTCCTACTCACACATTCATCTATCTTTCTGGAGATCATCTTCACATCTCTCTAAACTTCTAAGCAAAGCTTTTGTCGGAGAAAGCCATTCACAGACAAGAAAGATGCACAAGCACTCTCCATTTCCTGCCAGATAAACTTTCCTTCAGGAACTCTTCCACCATCGCTGGAGACAAGAGCTCTCTTCCTACCCATGTCAAGGTTGGTAAGGAAACCTGTTACCCATACAGTGCATTCCTATCACATTACTGAGTAATTAAAAACAGTATGAGAGGGCAAACAGACAAACGAGATCCATAAAGATTGCATTAAGATTAAATTGCCTGGCATTTGCTAAATTCTGAAATCTTGGCTTTGCAAACTTAGTTCCAGGATATTCGGCACCTGTAAGGAAAGAGCCTGTCGTGACCTGGCGTGTTGGGCTCCTGTCACTTCAGTGAAGGGCTGAAGGTGAGATCTGCTACATCAGCCAGCCAACTGCATCCCTGCACTGTTACCACATCCAAACTGCTGCACAGCAGCCAAGGGACAGCACGGTCCCAAAACTCACTTGCGTCATAAAAGCTACAAACAAGCTTGGAAATCCACTGCTTTTGCGGTTTCTAAGGGGGTTTTTTTGTTGTTTTATAAAAAGCACAGAGCTAAACAACAGACACTGAAAAATTAAGCCTCTGGGCAAGAGGAAAATAGTCCCTCAAAAGGCAAGTCAGTCTCCTTTTGTTCAAAAGGCAGCCGGTTGTGCTAAAAAACGCCACTGACAGAAAAAACTGGTGGAAGAAATAATAGAAGGGAACAGAGAGTGTCAGCACAAGTAACCAGGCAACATAATCCTTAACGAACTGAGAGTGTTGATACCTTCAGCACAGTCTCCAGTCAATTTTTTTTTCTGCAAAACAATTGTTTTATTTTATATGTTCACACTGTTCTTCCTTGCTTTTCTTGCCAAAGAGACACAATCAGCAGTTAGAGGGTAGCAGAGAGCTCAGCAAATCCCGAATCCCTGCCTACCACCGCAGGTTGTAGTGATCATGACTGTGCTGGGAGACAGCAGTACCTCCATGTTAAAGCTGCTCAGAGGCTTGAACAACACGCTTTTTTTTGTTTCTCCAAACAAAATTTGGAGAAAACAGTCAATAGGAAATGCTAAAAAGACTACTCCCTTCCAACACAGTTGCCTTTTCCATCCTGCCACGATCGGCCAGTCCTCACTGGAATCTTTTGCTGCAGTGAGAAGCAGCAGCAAGAGTGCTGCCCGCAGTGAGAGGAACATCACTGTGGTCATGAAAAGGATGCACAGCTTTGCTGATCAGCTTGACTGCTTGGGCGATCATTTTGCAAGCACCTTAGCCATTGTGAAATTTTTCCACAACTATACCAGGGTCAACTACAGGTGCAGTTCTGTTGTTACCTTGCTGTGTGACACGTGCAGTATACACAGCTGGTGTACAGAAGACCTTCTCCTTTGTAGACACTTTCTACATCATCTCCCAGTGAACAAAGGCAATACAAGAAAAGCAAAGTGTAGCAACCCTGGCCTAGAAGAAACCTCCCTGGCAAGACTGCCAGGAATCAGAGCTGTCCAGCAATGGTTGCTGGCTCACTGAGGACAGGCAGAAAACCAGAGAGCCACAGACAAAAGCAGAAACTCAACACAAGAAAAAACATAAAGCTTTTGTGTTTTATTAGACCTTATGTAAAAAAAGAGGCCTGAAGTTGCAATGTACCTTGCACAAATTTATGCACAGCAGCATCTCTGTGGCAATGATCCAGAAAAAGCCAGCTGCTTCTGCTCACCAGTTAGGAAGGCAGAGGTGAATAAATTCCTCAGCATGGAAGTTACCAGCTCAGGAAGAACAATCTGATCTACTGAAACTGCAGAACAACTCAACCTTCTTCTCACTGCAGTTCAGTGTAATTAAAGCTGGTTCATCTTTGTGGATGTGTGATGCTGCTCAGCTGCCAAAGCCCACATACACTGTCACTGAACCGCACTGCCCTTCCCCTGACAGCTGCATGTTCCTTCCACTGTTTAGAAAAATAAGATGGACGGGGGGGGGGGGGGGGGCAGACGACACATAAGAGCAGGAAAGCCTGCTGTCTGTATATGGAGATGGAATCATAGCAGGACTGCTTATCTCTAACTCCAATGGCAAGCATTTATTATCTCCCTGTGGAGCTCTGTGATTCTTCATCCATTTCAGATGTTTCTGGATTCCCTCATACTTTAATTTGCATGTGTGAGAGAACAGAAGAAAGAAATGGTATGTTAAATGCTTATAACACTTTCCAGCTCTCAAGTCCACATTTAAAAAAGGCCAAATATAACAAAAGCTGGGCAACTGAGGGAGAAAGGACAACCCTACTATTCATGTGACTTTATTTTAAGTCTTATGCAGGTTTGGTCTCAAACAAACATGTCTTGACCTCACAGGTAATGTGTACTGCAGCTATGGCTCTCTTTCCCTGGGGTTTCACCCTTCGAAATGCTGACACAGGTTTAAGTTTACATGTTGATTACTAGCTTGGATTGAATGACATTTTTTTCTGTAACAAGCATTTGCCTGGTTTGCCAGTCAAAACTTATAGTAACCTCATTTCCTGCTATAAAGAAACTATAGAAATACATATATAATATAATGAAACAGAAAGCATATATTGAATTCAGATTATACAAATAGTCTTTCTGTATTTGCAAAAACTTCTTCACTTCACCTTCACTCTACTGTGTCAAGAGTATAAAAACAAGCCAACAACAACTTCAACCTTACAGACATTTACAATATATTCTTAAAGTAAGGATATGAACTGCAGGTAGCTGGGGGAAATGCAAAGCACTGAAATGCAACAGGTTGAAGTTATTCCTAGTGCTCACTACATGCAATTTTTCTTCACGTAACAGATATTTTGCACCAGGAGTGAATTTAAATGCATGACTATGATGTGTGAAAATGCTTTTGTTCCACAACAGGGATGGCATCTGCATCAACATAATTTATGCAGCTGTATGAGATTTTAATTCAGCTTGATTGCTGTTTGTGTTATTTTCTGTAATAAAAAGTTAATACATTTAAATGCTGCTGCCAGTTTTCTCCCAAAGTCTTATTTCTACCTCTGATGAGAAAGGTTGTGCTGGTCAAGTGCTCTCAGTCACACTTACTGAGAATCAATGATTGAATTAAATTATATACTTGCCATTTACAAAGTTCCTGAGGACCTTGTCTGTCTCACATTGGAACTGTAGCATTCCTTAAGTAAGTGGCATCCTGTGGGTCTTCAGCTATACCCAGAGCACGCTGCATCTTCTCATACTTCTTCATTTGTTGAAGGAGCCCATAATTATGTGCTTTATTAATCAATTTATTAAATGATGAAAAAGAACCAGCGCTCTGCTCTCTGCACAGACACCTAGCAAAACCACTGGCCCTGGAGACCGACTGCATGGTACCAAAGCTCTCTGCAGCCCATGCCAGCGAACCCACCATCCTCTGCCAGCGGAAAGTAAATACAGCTGGGGGGGGGGGGGGGGGGGGAGTTTCCCTGGATCAACAGACCACACTCCTCACATCTTCCCACTCAACGAGTGAAGTACCCTGGGAAAGAAGCCATATAGGACATCTTGCTCTTTTCTACATAATGTTTTTAAAGACAGAATCCAGCTTCACCCAAACTTTTAATTTTTTACTATGAACAATAAGGCTAAGGCTGAAATATCTTCTACTGTGGCACAGAAAACAATACAGACTTCCTTCAAACATCCCCCTCCTTCGGTCTTCGCTTTTATCATTTGTATGTGATGGTTGCTAATCACAGACTTTTCTAAAATTGCTGAATCAGTAACACTATCCAGTCCTGTTAAGCTGTAACAAAAGCTCTATACAATTATCTACACTAACACCTCCACAATTCGACCTATGAGCATTTGGCAGATAATTCCATAAAGATACAGATGAGCATATGTAAGGAAAAAAAGAATAAAACAGCAATTAAAAAAAAAAATCAACAAGTATCTAATTAATAGGACTAAATCTGAGAGTATAAGGTGACAGAGGAAAGAAGGAAAAGCACGTAACTGCCTCGCTTATTTAGAAATCCTGTGTATTAGCAGGGGTGCATCAGGGAAAATTGCTAACTGGCAGTGTGCATTACAGGCAGAACTCTGCTTTCTTGTGCATTACTGAAGCAGTGAAACCACATTCTGGCATAACGAGATATGGTACACATAACACTGGCACAGATTTGTGCTAGCCCGGTTCTTAATGACTTCAGGCCTTGCCCAATGTCTCTATTGAAGAAAGGTCAAAACCAGCACAATGAACCATGACCTAAACGCCACAGCACACTGCAGCGCACGTGAAGCAGTATCAGGATGTAGATGCATCGACACAGAGGCCAATTCACCAAATGCTGTGTTAGGTACGCTGGCTCTAAAGCCTCTGCCAACAGCTCCGTGTGAAGAGAAATTAAGAAAAGGGATGAGAATTCTTTCTTTTACAAAGCGTCACAGAGAATAACATTAAATGAACATAGAAGCACTTTGTATGAAGGATGGACTGCAGCTCAGGGGACTGCTTCGTTTGCTTCTGTACAGATCTTCCATGCAACCCTGGGTCTCACGTTCTCTTTGCTGCAGCTATTCAACTGCATAATGCAAGCAACAATCCTTTTACCAGCCTTGTTTTGTAACAGCAGAAACCCTTAAAAATGGTCTCTTACAACTCCTTCCTTAGTGTCCAACACAAAGGGCACTATGAAAAAAACAAACAAAACCATCCCCATATAACGGGTGCTAAAATGAAAATAAGCATTCTAAATCTTTGCCAGCCCTGGAAGAAATAAAGAAATACCTGCAAGAATGCAAGATAGCTAGTTCTTGGCAAGCCATTTAGAAGACCAACTCATATTTCATGTAATACTGTATTAATTTTCTTGCTACTTTGTAGCAGAGAAAATGGCATATTTACAACACACAGAGTATATCTTACAAATTGTCACTGAATCTCTGACTCCAAATGAAGTTACCAAGCAACGTGAGGCCTTGATATCATTGTTAAGAGCAAATGCAAACCAGAGAAATTTTTCCTCTCTAATTACCTACTTAAGCATTCTAAATACACTGTGTGTAGTGTGTCTACCTGTCACTTAAATACCATCAAAATAAATCATTGTCATGGTAAGTGATCGAGTGACTCAGATAAATATTACTTCTATATATCTGTATTCTAAAATAGACCTGTTCACAGCTGTCTTCAGGACTGACTACATGTAGCAAATCCATAAAGAAAGCCTGTTGAAAAGGCTCCTGAAATGGACAAACCCATTAAATTCTCTAAAAAGCTAGATTAATTAACAAGCACACGTTCTTGTATTACACATGAACCCCATACCACCAACAGATGAGGAAGCTGACTCCTTCTCTCTCCCTAAAGTCAATGAGGTAATTTTAACTTTACTAGGCAATTTAGGAGTCAAAGTCACAGTTAAAGGAAGACTTCTTAGGCTTCTGTCCCAGGGCCCAGATTCTTACTGGTGTATCAGTGCCCATTTCCCACCCATTTCAGTGGCACACAGTTACCTAAATGTTGACCTAAAACTGGCCCCAAATACAACTGGAAGTATATGTCCCCGTCAAAATTCCAGATAATGACTTGCTGACTTGAAGGAGCAAAATAAACCAGTGACAGTGACAAATCTGTTATATATGTTGATTACAGGAAACATGCAAAGCCTAAGTTGTGGTCTTGTAAGCTCTCTCATAGTTGTTGAGCTGAACTCAACATTGACTTCCCATTGAAGCCATAAATTTGTATTACCCGGCCTGCCAGAGAAGTTTCCTCCTGAAAGAAATCATTGCAATTACTTTCCCAGCACTAAAATACTACTTACACATCTATATAAACCTTTTAACTATGGGATGCTGTAAATTATATTTCTGTTGAGTGTTTATATAGTATCTGACAACTAATTGCTTCAGTAACCAGATTTTCTTGTTAACTTTAAGTTATATGTAAGGCAAGCTAAACATTACCTTGATTTTCTTCCAGCTTCCCAATTGTTTCTATCTGCTCAACAAGGTCATTTGAGTTCCACTGGCTCATGCCGATGAGAATGGCACTTTTTCCCTCCACCATCTCTTCTGTAGGAGGAAAAAGGAGAACAGAATAGATTGCAGTGACTAACATGAGAAAAAAGTCAGGGTGAGAACTAGTAATTGAGAGAGAAATAAATACTCATCACAGCACCTAATGGGAATACATAACAAGTCAGCATAAGCAGGACTCTCCAGGAAAGCTTCTTGCTTACCGATATGCCCTACAGCATACCTGCGTGCTTCACATATTGTGCGCAGGAACACCATGGAAGAGAGAGGACTGTCTGAATTTTTGCTCTTACCTCGAATAGTCACTTAAAAACAAAGCTTATAATAAATCACTTCGAGTGTTCAATTTCAAGTATCAGAATTAGTCAGAACTCTTCCCCTCTCCTGGAAAAAAATAAAAATTTGGTTGTTTTTGGGTTTTTTACTTTTATTTCAGAACATTCAAAAGGCAGCGCAAAGGGAAGAATGGACACAGAACAGTTTAAGGCTTTTCAAGCATGTTTTCTCCCCTTTTATCAAAGCCACCTGTGGCACACAAAGCTTTACATTTTCATCCAGGGACACAGAGACATAATGGAATGGCATCAATCCCACAGCACAGAGAACCGCCTCTTTTATTGGGATCCCATCCAGGGAGGAGGGACAGGAAAAGCTGATAGCACAAAACACAAACTAGATACTCTCTCCCTCTCTGAAAAAAAAAAAAAAAAAAAAAAAAAAACAAAAAACAAAAAACAAACAGGCCTAGAAGCTGTAGGAAAACATTTTCCTTCAATTTAACAGATGTTTGGCAAGAAGGATGCATTAGTCCTTTCTGAATAAGCTTACTAAAAGCATTTCAGTCTGGCTGTACACAGCCCAGAATGGTCTTTGTACCCAGGAGGAGTGCACAGGGAAGAAAAGAAAAAAAAAAAAAAAGATAAATGACCACAGTTCTTTAATTATTAAGGCAGATTCAGAGAATGGTCAAATTCTGCCCTCTCTCATCGCCTTTTGTAGAGAGAAGGGCTCTATTATGGGAGACAACACGGAAGAACTTGGCCATGACATTTCTGGCTAAAATAATCCACATTTTCAACCAAAAAGAAACATTTGTTGGTGATCGGGCCTTGCAGTGGGCCTCTATATGACTGAAAAACTTCTGTTCTTTCATGTTCTCTCATATGTACCTCTCTCATTTAGAGAAATCTTGGTACTGGGGAGGAAGAAACTGGATCTGTATAAAGGCTTTTAAATCACTTCATAGTCATCACTATGTCTTATCTCCTCCTAAGTCCTACCTCTGGGATTACTTCCGTATGGATTGGTTAAACTGTTTCTTCTCTGCATTTCCTTATTACAACGCAGTACTTCAGGCTGTACCATGAGTGAACCTGTTTTGCATATGAAGCAGGACTGACCAAGGCAAATGAAATACCCCAGCCCTCAACCATAGCTGGATCTCCCAGAAACATTCCATAGCAACTCACAACCAGCAGTAAGCTACTGACTTCACATGTTTAAACAGTTAAACTCTAGAAAGTAACTGTAGATAGACTACTGGAACAGAACCATTTTTAACCCTGGTTTAGCCATGGACAATTTACGGCTTTGGGTAAGATGACTCTACTCTGTGATGATTTCCTCAGCCTGTCTCTGCCCATCTCTTCAGAACAAAAGGTGACAAAGACAAGTCTGCAGAAGACATCCCTTGTGCCTTGGCAAAGGTTTTAGTACAATAAGGCATTTGTACTGGCCCAAGCCTAGATGTGACCATTATAAGATGCTACACATGAACAAAACTATCTTTGGTTGCTTAATAGACCGATGACACTTACTGTAGAAATGAAGGAGCCCATTTCCCCATACCACTTTTTTTCTGGGAATTTATCTGAACAAAACGTGCTCTGAAGAGCATTTTTGCAAGCTAACTACAAAGATATCAAAGCTTGGAAATATTTGTATCAAATTCTCTTGGTACAGTGAGCAATCACTGTTTATCAACATTTTAGCGTCCTGCAAAACGCACTTTGAAGTCTGTTGTATGACTTAGCTTGATCACAGACTACATTCAGCAAATTCCAAGTGCATTTTTGTTCTCATTAGTCTGTGATCCATGCCTCAGCAATTCCAAAACTGCAGTCATCACACTGACCTTCAAAGCAATCCTGAACAATGAATGTTGACAATTCAAAGGGCTATTCCATCAAGCACAGTAAGTGATCATACTCCCAAAGACAGAACCCAATAACATTTTTTGCATCAAAGAAACTACTTCATCTAAAATGTCTGAATAGTCATCATTTTAGTTCTCCACTTAGACAAAATTTTAAGTATGGGTTGGTGCTCAAAGTTACAATTCCAGCTTCACATGGAGTTTGGAAACATTACTGAAATCCTCAAGACAACTGTTTTAAGCACATGGTAGGATACCATTGAAAAGCAGTGTGGAGGAAAATCAGCAGAGGCTATTTTTCTGTTCTAACTCTTCCACGCACTAAAGCTTAAGATTTCAATGCAGCTTAAACAATTTACATATCCTGTTCTCACTGAACATCCAGTGGGAACAGAGCACTTCTGCTCATCCTCTTCATGCCTAGATGTCTCCAATACACATTTAATTCTGATTCACATAAGCACTTTATCACATACTAAATTTTTGTCTCTCACTAAAAGTCTGTTATTAAAGGATTAACAATGCAGTAACAGATGTTGTTCATTATACATAGCAGTCACTTTTTATTTGAAGTAACAATTATAAAAAGGATAGCTACTGTCATAATAAACATTTCAGACAATATAGACTCCCTACGTTAAAAAAATTAAGCAATATTGAATGAAAGCTGTATTACATTCTAAATCAATATACTTTACACACAGCATTCTGTACTCCTCCCAAATATGTCTAAAATAAAATACGTAAAATATTACACATAGACACTTATCCTCTTCCTTCCAAATTTGGAAATCATCCTGCCATAGAAGAGCTGAGACAGTGGATAGCATTAGAAATGGAAAAAATATGGCACAGACATTCTGATCTTAAAGTAGTTTATCTCAAAAAAAGGAATTAAGAAAATGGAGGCAGTAGACTGGGACAAGGAATATTTGGGCTTGTCTTCTCCATTCCAAAATCCAGTAACATTATATGTTCTTGCTAAAGTTGCCACTGCAGTAGCCACGCAGCTAAGCAGCGTTGGCTTGCACGTGGAATAAGCATACAAGGTCCAGAACTGTTACTGACAATTATCGACAAAAAAATGAGGCCAGTTCAGTTGGGCCTGAGCAATTCCTGCTATGTCTTATTCTAGGCAAGCGCAAAGTGAGCGAGGTTTTGGGAGGGAAGGTTGTACAAGCCTTTGAATCACTTCAGTTTGACAGAAATGTAGAGCATATGCTCAAGCATGAAGAAGGGCTTGATGGGACCATGGGATGCTTTTCAAAAACAAAAATTAAAATTTCCTTTCTTTTGTCCTCACCTTTCCAATGTAAGTGTTCTCATTTTATGTAACATTTGGTATTCTTGATTTCCAAGAGCCTGATTACTCTGAATAAATAGACTTTAAAAAAACAGATTCAAAACACACACCTCAAATTTACAGTACCTAAGCAGTCAGTGTTGATTTTTTTTTTTTAAAGTTTTAGCGGGGTTTTTCACTCAAACAGAATCTAGACTAACTTCAGTGAACCATGAGGTTCCTTTAACATGCATGAACTCTGGAAGAAGGTATCTTTTCTCACATTTCTGAAGCGCTGTGTGAATCTGGTGCAGTAATAAATTACTGCTCATACATTAGTATCATCATCTGCACTAAACAAAATGGAAACCATACCACACGTTACAAGAAGTGATGACACTCAGGATAAACTCACAGCACTTTGCACTGATCAACAATAAAGGTATTTAAAATAAATTTTGGAAGCATCAAACTGGTATTGTCACGATATGACAATGTCTGCTAGGGAACAACTCAATTCCAGCATCAAATGTGCCATCTGACAAAAGACACTTCACGGGCTTTAAAGTACACAGCTAAGTGTCTGTAACCAAGAACAGACACTTTCTGTTTTAGGCAACAGCTAAGAAAGATTTATGATCAGGGAGGTTAAGAAAACTTGCATACAGTTTGCACAGAAATATCTGGAACTCTAATACCTCTATTTTTCTCTTGGAAAGTCCCGTTACAGAGAAGGAGATGGCAGACTGCGAGTGGAGTCCATAGAAACAACATACTACAAACCCCAGGGACAAAGAGCTCTTCTGATTCCACAGGGGCAAGAGCACTGCTGGCAGCATCGAGTACTCGGGTCTCTCCCAGACCAATGATAAACCACATGTCATCAGCGATGAAGGTATCACGCAGAAAATAACATGCTTACATAAGTGCCTGCCACTGATGTCTAAACTGTGGGTGGGGCAGCAATGACACCCACTAAAAACTGAGGCAGGAAAGATATCTTGACATTAAGCCACTCACGAGCCATCTTTGCAACACAGCCTTTTCTTAAAATTCATGTGCTTTAGTGAATGAGGGTCAGCATCCTCGCACCTTGAAAGGCTTTTTGCTAAGCACAACAGAATTCTGCATCACATTGTTAGAGCACAACCACACTGAGGAGTCTTTAGACCTCCCAGTCTTCCACTTCAGCTCACTGGCAGCATTTCCAAGTTGCTCAGTAGAGTATTTTAAAATTAAATAAATGAGACTAGTGGATCTATTTTCAGGAGAGGAAAGTGCAGCAAATTAAGAGCAGCTCTTAATTAGCAGAGAGCTACCATTGCCTCTTTCATGAATAAGAATCTTGAGAAAGCACACACAGAGTCTGGCTTATATACCACATATCTAGTGGCTTCAGCTTTGTAAGAATAAAGTAATACAGAAGACAGTGCCAAAAGGCTCGTTTTAAAAAAGCAAAACTAATGACAAAAGTTTTTATGCAGACTAAATAAACTCAGCTGGAGAAAATGAGGCAGCTGTATTCCACACCACCTCTCCAATCTTTAGCAAAGCTGTCAGCAGGCTTTTGACTATAGCATCTGCTACACTTAAACACACAGGAAGCAAGAAATCAAAAAAAAAAAAAAGAGCCCTCGCATTCTAAATCAGAAGCCTAATGCACTGACAAAAAATGATGAAGAAGGTATGTTTCTGATAGGTCAGATTCTCATCTGCTGGACTAGTTTAAATCCAGAAGAACTGCTGAAGTCAGAGTTCATTTGAATTTAAAGGAGGTCAGAAAGTGGCTGCGGGATCCCCTGCAAACAGCAATACTACCATCTGCATCTTATCACAAACGTGATATCAAGTGTTAACTTTGCTTCTTCTCAGGGAGTCCACAAAAAGCCTGAAATTACCTTCCAGGTACTTTAATAATAACCATCATCAACAGCTTCCTCTTAAATACCACTGTCATTTCCAGCCACCTGACAGAAAAGATTTCTCATTGTTTACAACTAGAAAAACAAAACCCTAGAAATAAAATTAATAGTTTTATATGACTCAGAAAATGAGTGCCCTAAAATAGACCACATGTACCCACAGTCCATCTGGGTTTTACCCACCACCTCACTCTGCCTCCAGTAAAGAGTCCAGTGCCCAAATGGGACCAGTCAAAACCAGACAATCACACCCTTCTCTCATAGAGGGTGCTCCAACATGATCAGTTTTGCCATGCCTTCTCCATATTTTTCCCCAGTTGTACCTTTAAAGTCTTTCTGCTCCTGGAAGGGACATCCTGCCAACTTTGTGAGACCGTATGAGGAAAGCATTTACTGAATGAGAACTTGTACCAGAGCTCAAATGCTGTAGGGAACACTTCTGTCAGTCCACAGGGCATGGATAGGTTCATGGTAAGTATGTAGGTGGAAGGTAGATACACTGACTTTGTTTTAACTTCCAAATGCATGGATTACTCCTTGTGCTCTGCTCTGCCAGCTGCTCCAGCCAGTAGGCTCTGTGCTGAAATTAGAGCTGCAAGTTGCCGGACTTGTCAACAGCGCACAAACTCCCCCAAAAGGCAGGGAAGTAAGGAGAGCAATGTTACAAAATCAACATACCAAGAACAAAATTAATCAAGGTAACAGGGCTATGACAAGAAAAAAATTTGTCTTCATACTCATGTTCGGAGACTAGATTATAAAAAAGAATAATTGGAACTGTTCATTTAGGAGCGTGAACACAACCTAGTTTGCAGTACATGGGCTCAGCGAGAAGAGCTTCACAGCAACTGTTACATGCCCACAGCCTGTTCAGGAAGCAGTACACTGACCACGGGAGGGGAGAGGCATGCAGCGACTGGAATGGGTGAATCATCCCTCCTTGTCCTTATCTCCATTCCCCAGCCTTTTGCTTCATTTTCTCCTTCCCAGGACTGGGGGAGAAGGGGTGGGGGAATGGCTGGATGGTGCTCAGACCTCCCTGGGCTCAAACCATGGCAGACCTCAGACTGAGACTCCCGTCAGCCAGTTTCCTACTCTCGTTTTGCTCTTAGATCTCCTGTTGCTAAAGCCAAATGATGCTTCTCCCATGACTATATATGGCTGCTATTTACATCACCAGGGATCTCGAGTGGTAAACACATCACCTTTTAGCGGCCTGACCAGCAAAGACAGTCTCACCGCAATGACGGTACATGCTGCTGAGATCTCTCCTCATTATCAACTTTTGCTTCATGCTCTCCAGTGTCAGCTATCAGGGAGTATCAGTTTAAGGGGACATTAGAGGGTTTTATTATTATTTATTAACGTACTGGAAGATACACATCCGAATGCACATGACTCTTCCCTCAGCTTGGCTCTTCTTCAACCTTATTTTCTAGAAAAGTCATAGTCCTAGAAACATGATGAAATTATAACAATTTCACATCGCCCTCATTGCCCTTTCAGAGCAGCGCCCCACACAAAAGCCTACAGGCCATTCCTTCTCAAGAAAGCACAGAACCTCCCATTCATATCAACAGCTTGTAAGCACTTCTAAGTCTTTTCCTGGTCCACTTGACAGCAGCTGGCAGATGGTCCCTGTTCCTGACAGCTTGTGGCAGTACACAGACTTAATGCCCCTTCAGAAGCCCAAAGTAGCCTATTTGCCACTCAGTGCAGCATTTACCCAAGTTGTAAATACATACCACGAAAAACTACTTGCATACATAGCACACAGTTCTGCCTGAAGATAGAAGAAAAAAAAAAAAAAAAAAAAAAGAAAAAAAAAGAAACCCGAAACAATTCACACTGAACAGCCTTGTATTTTATGCTTCGTTGTCGTGCTGTGCAGCAACTGTCCACCTGCCCTTTGGTGTGAATTCAGCAACAATTTTCAGTAGCTGAAGCTCTCTTCCCACCTTCCAGCCAAGAGCCAAAGCAGCATTAACTGCAGGTTTTCAGACCATGAAGCATGTAGTACTGGGTAAAGCAGAGCCTTTTAGCAGAACTCAATGCACATGGGGCAGCACTATCACAGTAGTAAAGTGCCAAGAAAAAAAATTCAAGAGCTTTAAACAGTGGCAAATTCAGAAGAGCAATAAACTACAGTGTCCTGGTGATTCCTTTCAGCTGTTGTTACTGCCCGTAATTTGATACTGTCCACAATTATCTTTGGTCCTAGTCTGTCGAGTAACAATATTCAACCCTAACTCCCTATTGCTAGTCTTGTGGACTAGGCACTAGGAGAGATGCAGCAAGTCAAACTTAGGCACAGTAGTCATCCTCTTATTTAACACTGTGCTTTCTCCCTACAGTGACAGCTCTTCACAGTGTCAAACATTCACCTCGAGTACCTGCAGTGAACAACAGTATCTTCAACACTGATTCTCACGTGTGTCACAGGGCATTGCACTTCAGCTGCAGAAGCATGCAACTCCGCTGTAGCTAAAGCCCCTTCCCCGAAGGGCAGACTTCCTACTGGCCAGCAAAGCCAAACCAACCTTGGAGACCTGATCAACAAGAATGTAGAAAGCTTTTCTGTATTGGTGAATCAATTTATTGTCTACTGGTTCTCTCAGTGCAAGACTTCCACAGACTGACATGGATATCAAGGGCATGGATTTTCATGAGACATGACACAAATACCTTGAGATTTTGGTTTTGCCTCCAAAACACAAGATGATTAGCTGCCATTCTTATGGTTAAAAAAAGCAAATAAAATATTTATCTCTATATATATGCCACACACAGCCTCTCCCCCAAAACCTCAATTATAAATCCACAGCAGCTTTGTACCTGTGGCAATTTACAGCACTCAATCTGATGGTCAATTCCCACGATAATGAAACACCCATCCTGGGAAAGAGAAATAAAAAAAATCTAGGTGTAAGGATCATGGGAGTACCAGCTGCAGTCTCTGTGGGCCTACCCACTGACAATAAAGATTACAAGGGACAAATCAGCTTATAACATCCGTATTTCTTTCCTCTCTCTGTGCAGACAGCTGGAACATCCCTGTGCTAAAAGTCTCTTTCAGATAAGATAGCCATTTGGTTCAGAACAAGGATAAAATAATCAGTGTTCAGCAATGTGTTTTCTGAAACATGCATTCATGTGCATGCACACACACAGAGCTCAGAGCTCTCAAATCTCTCTCCAAATAGAGACGGGTTGCTAAATCCTAGCTCAGAAGTATAGATCTGATCTGATTTCAGGCTGGGCATGGGCTGGCATTGTGACATCTGACAACATACAGTCCGGCTTTGTGCCTCAGTCTACCTACAAATTTTTTAAAACCTCTCATTTATTTACCTTTGTGGGTCACTTATTTCTTCACTCTTCTGTGGATTGCTTCTTGATTCTCAGATACAGAACCCTCTACACCAGCCAAGTAGTTATTATTGAACACCTAACTGCACAAGAACAAGGAAGAAAACTTGTATTTGATGCATATCTCATGTCTCAGGCTTCAAAAAGGCTCTGAACACACACCTTGTTAACACAGGCAACAAATGAGGGAATTTTGTTCCCCAGAATGTACTTAAGAATGGCTTCTTTTTAAAAACAAAACAAAACGAAAAAACCACCCCCCCAAAAAAAAAAAAAAACCAACCCAAAACCTAACCAACAAAGAAACGTACCATAGGCCATCTCTTCAAATTAAGTTAGAAAGAACATCTGCATCTCTTTCTGCACAGTGGCCATAGCATACTTGTACAGCCAGGGACTTGCTTCTAGCTGGGGTAAGTCAAGAGGATGCAAGCATGTTTCTGAAAGAACATGAAGTCCACAGTCAATTTCACAGATTCTAGATACAGCAGGATCCATTAAATCATTTCAGCAGACTTCCAGAATAAACTACATCTAGTAGTTTCATCTTGCTATACCTGATCAACCAAACAGAAATCATTTCATTTTCATAAAAACATTATTCCAATATTCATCTCCATTTAGAACTGCCTGATTTCAATGGACAGCTGTAGCATTCTAGGCGAGGCCAGAATTTTGTGCCAAGTTTTCAAATTCCACTTTATTTTGAAAACTTTTCTTCCCCTGTTTGATTGAGGCTGTTGAATACTGGAGGGGGTGAGAAGGAGGCAATAAAAAAAAATTATCTAACTCATGTAAGCAGCTTGTCTTTCAAGTTTAAAGTTGTCATAAATTTTATAGCTACGGAAGGCAATTTACAGAAAGGAAAATGGAAAATAAGTGGTCCACCATCAGATAAAGTCAGCATCCTTGTCAGAGCAACTGGCAGACACACTGAAGTCAAGGCATCCTGGATCCAAACCTGTACTTTGAATAATACACAATAATAATCTGATTAATATTAGTTATGTCTCTGCAAAAACAGTTTGCTTAGGAAAGTATTACAGAAATAAATCAGTGAGTTATTAGTGAAGTTGCTTCAGAGCTTCCAAATCATTCAGAGCAGAGCAGATCCTCCCACAAAAGCTGTTTCATTTTTCCTGCCTGCCTCCTACCCTTGTATTTTTAGAGCAACTAAAAAGCTCCTGACTAGCAACTCCTTCATGCTGAATTTCAACCCAGGCTTATGCCAGCATGAAAACACAAGAGTCAGTTGCCAACCATGCAACAATTCAACCCACAAAGAAAATTTTGAAAAATTAAGTGCACTGCAAGACAGCAGACATTTAATGCCAAATACTCTCTTAAAAACACCAACTGCCATTTGCAATACCACACTGCATCTCTAGACATCAAATCCACACATAGCAACGAGGCCGAAGTTACTGCAGTACTATAAAAGAAAACAGATTTTCTCAGAAACAGGCCTCATCCAAGAACAGAATACTAGGAAGGAAGGGGATTTTCTCTCTGTACCATAAATATCAACAGAGGAAGAAACTCGGTGACAATCTTAGCCATGGAAATGTTTTTGCACTTAGACATCAGCAGAATGTCTGCTGAATGTGCTGTTAATGAAGGAGCCAAACCAAAAATAAAAAGTACATCCAAACCCAAGCCAAGTTTCTAATGAGACAGGTGAGTTTTCCACTTTGGATTAGGTTTACTTTAAACTAGGAAAGAAGTCTAAACAAATATTTGGGGGGAGAGGAATCCCTCTCCTTTTCATAGAATCATAGAATTGTTTGGGTTGTAAGAGACCTTTAAAGATCATCTGTTCCAACCCCTCCTGCCATGGGCAGGGACATCTTCCACTATATCGGGTTGCTCAAAGCCATCGGGGCTGTTCTGTACCTAAAGAATACAGTTTGCTACAAAAGCCAAAGGACATTCAACAAGTTTATTCCATCACCCTTCACTCCTGACTTCCAGGTAACATGGGGACAGGAGGACAACTCAGACTGACCGCAGCTGCCTAAACTCTGAAAGATCCTAGATGGATTTCACAGTAACAGCATTAATACTCCCTCGCCGGTTATTCTCTTTGGAAGAACAAATGAAACATGTCAGAAAAGCATTAGGATTAGCCTCTGCAAACAAAACCAAAAAGAGAGGCCCCGTCTCCCACTGCAGGCGAGAGGTTGTGTGTGCACATGACCTACAAACTACTCCCACTTCAGAACAAAACCTGGCATGCTGGAGAGCGTGCCAAGATTCAGGGTCTCATCAGATGTTGTGGGGAGTGTTGCATTTTGGATTCTCCTGATTAAATCCACAAGCATTCAGGTATTGCTTCTTCTTGAACAAACAGAGGTCCCAGTTACTTTAGTGAAAATTTTGCCAGAGTGGAGAATCTAGACCACTGGTTTTACAAGTTGGCCATCATTAACACAGACACTGGTGTCCTTCATCAGGAACGGTAACAAGAGCACCGCAACTGTAAGATCACGTTTGACCTGTGAGCAGGCTGGGCCTAAGAGGCCTCATGGAGCTCTGTCCTGCTGACGCCAGATCCAGCTCACGGCAGCTTGCTCGTCCACCCCAGCACTCCAACCATCTCCCATAAACTTTAGGGCCATTCACAAATCCTTGAGAAATGATCTGATGGGGTTTTTCAGATCTCAGTCTGATGAGGACAACATTGTGAGTTCATCCCCACAGGAGCTTAGTTACATGCTGCAAAACTGCAGAAAGGATGGGGAGGGGAAGACAAAAACGTGTACTGACCTCGCGCATCGAAGAACTCATCATCGGAGCTCTCCACAGAGTCTTTGAGGACGTTCTGCATGTGCCACTGAGCACCACTGAATCGGCGCGGGCCAGCTGGAAGTACAGAGAGACTCACGTTAACCAGCGGGAATGCTCACCTCTGCTCCAGGCTTAAAGAAAAAAAATACAGGCTTAAATAAAAAGTAGATGTCTCAGGGGGGTCATTTTGGTCAGTGCACGTACTTCAGTCTCAACAGCCAGAATTCTCAGGGAGGCACAAAACTTACACCTGTCGCTTCCACCTATCAAAAGTGATTAAAACAAGTTCTTGTTAAAGGTAAGCTGCCACCACTTTCAGCTAATGCAGCGACTTGAAAAGATAAATTCTTCCCTGTTGAATTCACCAGGCTGTTCAGTTCCAACACTCAAAACATACACTGTTTCTAAGACATGAAGCTGAATTTCCCCGGGACATGACAGTAGCTCCTATTTAAATTCAATTTCACTTCTAAAAGAAGTGCCATCCTATTTGGCTCATAGATTTACAGACAAACTACTGAATTCTCACTCACTGAGCTGTTTTCATCAGACAGCTTTGTTTTGCTGGAGCCTGGGGCTTTCATTTGAAGCTTGCCGTTTGAAGGCAGGAAGAGAAAACCACATTAGAATAGGTACAGTAACAGATACAGTCATGACAGCTTAGATGGTCCCAATGGATTATCTAACTCAAACTCATTTGTACTTAGTAAACCAGACCTGCCTAACTATATCAGTTTTCTTTACATCTACAGCAACCCAACACTAGAAAGTAGTAGTGAAATATATTCCTTATATTAACAGTAAGGTCTCCCCCAAATCAGTGGGAAACCAGGGATCAAATCCACCATATCCATAACAACACTACAGCTATTGTAGAAAGGACCCTCATTACCAACCAGAATAGTGTCCTCAGTTTTATTCATGGCTCCAGATGATACTAGACCGGAAAACCTAATATCCCAAGGCCCTGTCCACAAAAACACTCTCCTTCCAGTAGTAAAAGAGCAGCTCAAGCAGGGGAGGCATCCTTCTACATTATTCTGGGGGAAACATGCCACTAGGTCACAGCGTTCTCTTCTACTTTTACTCCATCTATAGCTGAACCAATCAGAAATATGAATGAAAGGTGGCAGGAGGAAGGAGACTTTAGCTTGGCCAAGAATAGAGTAAAAAAATCAGTTAAAAGCATTTTAATAGCTAAAAAAAACCCTCAACCAAAACTAGAAACATTCAAAATAATTGGTTATTAAGGAGTCAGTGTTCATTACAAGAGTACAGTGTGTATTGGGAACGTGTCCAGTGGTATTTGGCAGTTAACAGAGAATGCATACAGATCATTACATTTACTGTTACAGATTTCTGGAACCTTTTATTAATGATAGGGAACAGCAAACTGAATTATTCCTTACCAAACACCACCTTGCAGTCCCTTCATTCAAATACATATACATATCCTAAAGCTCATCACTATAGTCATCAAAATAGTGGCAGAAAGAACACTATTCTGAACTTTTATTGAATAAAAGTCTGCATTTGGTCAATGCTTGGAAGAGCAGGAATTCCAAAATTTCAATGCACGCAAATGGGAAGCACCACAAAAAATGCCAGAGTGACAGATGGGAAAGGGACAATTTGCAAAATTCAGTCTTTGGATAAGAGTCCATATGCTAGAGAAGAGTGGAAGGAGAAAGTAATCTGCCTCACCTTTGGAGCTGCTAGATCTGAAAAACAAAATATAATACCACTACTCTCAGTAGAAAAATTCCTGAGTAAAATACTCTTTTCCAGTCTTGTGTAGAATCCCAGACTTCCTGATCACAGGCTTTTAAGATCTATGAGCAGTCAGAAGGAAGGCAGTAAACTTGGAAATCTATGAAGAACCTACAAATGAGAGACAGGCCCACAGAGCATGAGAACAAGAGTGAGACAGAGAGAATGGCGAGAAGGCAAAGGACTGCCTCAAGCATCTCAAGAGTGTTCAGAGTTTTCCTCAGCAAGAAAACAGCTTCTTGCTCAGCTACCCTGGTCAATCAGGTATCTGTAACCGAAACCGAGTTTCTCTGCTATGGATGTTTATTAAACCATGGGAATATCCAAACCAAAACAGATAGACTTCATTGGCAACACACAGTTAATGCATTTTGTGGTCCTGCATATGCAGACACTCCCATACTGAACATAAATTTCACACTGAGAAAATTCCGCTCAGAATTTCCAAACCAGATGTCTGTACTGATGATTGCTCTTCCAAGACTAAAAACTGAAGAGTCTGATTTTCATGTACTCTGAGAATTCAGTGACTCCACAAGAAGCCAGAGGGTACATGTGCAGAAACAAACAAACAAGAATGCCACAACAAAAAAATATCCTCTTATGGCAGCAGATAATTTGTTTTGAAGAGACATTTAGGGGCCTGACTTTTAGAAGCTGGTTTCTCTGCACTTTTTAAAGCTGTATAACTTTATGCCTATAGTCAGGCACCACAAATGCAGTTACCCAAAGCCAGGAAAGACTAGGAAAAAGAACAAATGAAAACAAACCAGAAGAAGAAAGTATTTGGCATTTTGGATAATGATTTTCAGGATTTGTCTTATCATGATTTTAAAGATTCTCTGACTTTTGTTCTGCCCATCAGCTATATTTCCACTGGATTGGTGAAGTCCCATTCAATGTGGTCTTGCACTTCCGTAATTCTACAGCGAAAGCTTAAGATTTAAGACCAGAAGGACCCACTCATTCTTCCTTCCTTTTCTTCTTTGCCTTTTCTGATATCTAGTGCCCTTGCAAAAATCCACCTTCAAAGAACAAATACTAAAAGTTACAGGATTAATGCAACACCTACAATATGTGGGTCAGTTCCCTCCATTTCATGGCATATGCCTTCTCACCTCAATTTTGATTTGGTTCCTCTGCTGAAGACAGCCAGTTCTGTGAAGAAACTGTCTGCTACTGTTTGGTTTTACCTAACAGATTTTGAGATACTACTATGACAAAGTCAGCAAATAACATCAAAACCACTACAGAAATCACTGAGGAGTAAGGCACTTTAAGCATCTGGATGATTCACTGGTTTGTATCTGATTGTAACAATGGCACTTTCAGCATGATTTTCTTCATCAAATAAAAATTCATTGCGATCAAGATGTATATGACTGTAGTCCATTTCTGCATACCAGAACTGAACTAGAATATAGAATTAAAGGATTCAGAATGCAAGCTATTCATCAAGGAAGTCTCCTGGCACCAAGAAAAACATATTTTTTAAAAAAATCAATGTTTCACTACAGAAATTTTCAACTGGATTGTGAAAAAAATCTGATCTTCATTTGGCTGGAGGGAACAAAGCACAGTTTTAAAAAAAAAAAATTCTCAAGAGAACGACAAAAGAAATCCAGATAAACTTGGTACAAAACTTTTCTGAAGGACTGCATTCATCACTTGAAATTTTGGCTGTCCAACACAGATTAATTCGGAGCAGAAGAACCCAAGAGGATAGACCTCAATTCTTCAAGAAACCAAGTATCCTCAGATCCTGTGTAACAGGACCCGGTCTCCATGTCTCAGTGGAAAGGGTAGAGCCAAGCTCCATGGATCATGGAAGGAGGATCCCATCCCCTCTCCACCGGCTCAGGGTGCTTGCTAATCTTTTAACAGTTCTCTAAAGCCATGAGGGTTTCAGCTGTCAGTAAGCACTACCAAGCCACTGTTGCATTCACTATGGACTTTGTTTTCACAACACCCTCATGAACACAAACATTTCCTTCCCATGATATCAGAAATGACAGCCACCTTGGTGGTTTCCACATTTAAACCACCTACAATTATCTGTAACATATAATTATGAACCACAGTAACTTATTTCCTGCTAAACTTTTCTCACTCAGGCTCTTCCATATTGCCACTGTGGCTCTCAAACATCACAGCATGTTAATTTACGTTGTCTCCAATAAAATTTCAACATCTAATTTGCATGTTGAGGTAGTAATTTCCTAGGGAGCAAAAAAACCCAAACAAACCAGTTCTTTTGATACATTCCTTTACAACAGATGCTACTCACAAATTTTACTTTCAGCTCACCTTGGCAAAGTTCCCATTTATCCCTGAGATAAAAGTAGACATGGGACATTTTCATTTAACAACCTACTTGAATCTCTGGACGGAAAGTAGAATAGCAGTCCTGACAACTGTGGGTAATGGAAGAGGGCAAGATTTTTGGTAGTTGTACTTGAGTTCTACATATTCTTTAAAAAAAAAAATCCAATTCCAATTTTTGCTTCTTAATCCATTTCTTTCCTACTAAAGGAAATTAAATTCAAGAAATAAGTCAGTCCAGAAAGCACTTTCATTACTTGTACAACCTCCAACGATACAGCTGCTAAACATCTCATAAGCACAAATGCACTTCCCCTTACAGCACTCCTATCGAGTCCGGAACTGCTTTCTCTCTCATTCATCATGTAGGGAAAAAGAAACATCCCTAAACTTAGAGTAGTTAAATTAGTACAGTCTTTCATGTAGACGAGACCTCAGGATCCTCACAGACAGCTTGGATTTCACTTGGGGCCCAATTTTTAAGTGCATAAGCTTTCATGCAAGTACCTGATCTTGATCACACATTTAACTTCAGTTTCAAATCCAACTGCTCTTTCGGGTTGATAACATCAGCATGCAAAAGCTGTGTCATAGGCTTAATAAGAACAAAATAACCACTCAGATGCTTCTGAATCTGCGGTAATCAGTATGTCTAAATGCTTGTGAGATACTACCTGAATTGTTTCTCAGCAAAACAAGGTAAAGCCAAAACAATCAGGTTTACAAAACCATAGAATGGTTAAGGTGGGGACAGACCCATGGAGTTCACATGCTCCAACCTCCCCACTCAAGCAGGTCGCCCAGGACAGCTTCTGAATCTCTCCAAGGAGGGAGACTCCAAAGCCTCTCTGGGAAACCTGTGCCAGTGCTCAGTCACCCTCACAATAAATTTTTTTTTTAAAAAGTGTTTCCTGATGTTCAGAGGGAACCTCCCGTGTTTCAGTTTGTGCCCATTGCTTCTTGTCCTGTCACTGGGCACCACTGAAAAAAAATCTGTCTCCATCTTCTTTATATCCTCCCTTCAGGTATTTGTTTAACTGGTGAGAGCAATACAAGACCACTGACCAAACACCTCAAATACAACAGAAGAAACATCAGGGAGCACGGCTGTCACCTCACCTCTGTTTCCAAGACTATCTTCCCAGTCCACTACACTCAAGACCAATGCGCTTCCAACCTCTACAGAACACCATTAAGCAAACGTGTCATGGCTGATTCCTATTACTACATTCCCTAGCTGCTGCACAGCAAAGCAGAGAACATTCCTCCTCCTCAGTGATGCGTAGCTTCCCAAGGCCAGCCCACTAACAGTAATTACAGAATACGGTTGATTGCACCTAAATCCCCACAGGGTGCAGAAAACTGTTTGCTACTGAAGCCATGTTTGACAGCCTCAGAGAGAGAATGCTAAACAAAAGCTTAAAACATATATTTCTTCTAACTGAAGCAGTGGTACTAGTAAGTGCTCATTTCACATTTTCACTTTTTTTACCTCAGTTTTTATGTTTGTTCCAGAAAACCTCTTTAACAACATACAATGTTTTTAATGGCTGCAATTTTTTAAACCATTGCACCAATTCAGAAGTTATTTCAAGCTTTTACTTAACACAGTAATGTGCATATTTAAATTGTTGAAAAATAGCACAGCAGAAGCATAGTTTGCAATTTATCAGATTGATACACAGAAGATGAGCTTCTATTGAAACACATTTAACTACTATTTGCACAAGATGCTCCAAGTCACATTCACAGGAATATACCTTGTCCAGTGCAATTACAAGGAACTGTCCCATCAGTAAAGCCAACTTGAGACCTCAGATACATCTGTCTCAGCCTTAGGCACGTAACGGAGGCACACAAACCAGGATTTCAGTCTCCCTGACAGCAGAGACAGACCACAGGGGAGAGTTATCACACTACAGAAAAGTACCTCTTCCTTGACATCTAGCCTCCTAAATGAGGTTGCAGATATCCAGGACTGGACTGGACTGACTCTGTGTGATCACTGCTAGGATGATAAACAATCACACTTCTTATCTTGCAGCATGGACAGCAATACACAGCACCTCCTCCAAAGTAGAGACTCACGTATTCTGAGTTTCCCAGCACTTCATATAATGTGATCTCAGTCTGGGATTGAAATTCCTGGTTACTATAACAAATCAAAAACCAGAAATCCCACAGACTAAGTAAAAAACAATGCACAAGGAAGAGTAATAAGACAAAAAAGCAATTCCACTTGTATTACTTCTGATTGTGTTTAAAGCCATGTTGATTGGCCAGGCTTAGAAAAACAGAAAACAAAACAAACCCCACACAATAGACAATCAGGCACTAGGATCACACTTGGTACTTTTTTTTTTTTTCTGTCAAGCATCCACTTGAAAAACTCTCCAATTATGCATTCACCTGATACAGTAAGTATGATTCACTGAAGATTCATTCTTTATTATAATTATCATTCATTTGCTATGATTCATTGATACAGTAGAGTGACTGTTTAAAGACTTCATAAGAGACACTACTCTCCCTCAATTCACAGCTCCCTTAAAAATATAGATAAATTTGTATTCATTTTAAGAGAAAAAGAAGATTCTCACCCTGAACTGTTTCCAGACCAAAATAAGAAACAATAAAGCCAAGGTAGACAACTGTGACAGCAGTGTGCACAGAGTAGACAGGAGGTAGTATAAACCACCAGCTTTTAACTCAGCCTTTGAAAACTGAAACTGGAAAAACCTGCAAGCAGTTTCTGTCCTTTCCCTCCAAGGGTCCTTATGACAGAACCAGCATTTTCTGTCAGTAATATGATGTTTTAAAGCTAACACTCTGCTTTGGTTTTCAGTGACAAAAGCTTTTCCCTCAAGTCCATTTTCTCTACAAAGTGCCTAAGAGTTACTCTATTAAACCTCCAGTCTTTAGCCTCCAGTCAAACAAACTACTACTATGGCTAACAATGTTAGTGCATAATAAGCACCAAACATTATTTAAAAGCTCTTAAAATTTTGAAGAGCGGCAACATCAGTTTGAAAAAGATACACTCTGCTGTTTGGGCTTTTCCCTTTACTTCTGACCAATGGAAATTCAAAATTGGACTGACAGCTGCTGCCTTGCAAATCAAGCTCTTACAGATGCATGCCTGAGGAGAGAGGATGCTCTTTGCATGGGAGTCAAGAGTTGAAACGCAGCCATGAAAGACAGAAAACACTAAATTGGGATTGAACCATTCTGGAGACTGTACAAAAACTCAAAGCTATACAGCTGTTGTTAACAGACCCCAATGTAAATCACAGACACCTTATGCCTAACACAACCTTATGCCTTTCCAAGTAGGGAAAAAGGCCATCACAGGCTTCAATTCTAATACAGTGGTGGGATTAGTCTGCACACCCAAAATCCTGATAGAAGTCTCATGTTTAAACAGTAAACTAAATTCCTATCCATTCCAGTGCTCTGCCTTTTTCCATCTATTTATTATCCACGTAAAACTAAGGCAAATACCTGCAGCATTAAATGAGGCAAACAGCACCAAGTATGTCTTCTGGCATAACTTCACTGAGGTCAGTTGTTAGCTCAGCAGGGATTCACCTATACAGATTAAGTCAGCATAGCAAATGAGTTTAAGTGTCTACCTCCAAGCTCAGCAACCATAACGAAGCCACAGCCCTGTATTAGCCTCCTGTAAATAACTCTGGCCATTCACTCAGGTGTTTAAACAATGATTTGAAAATCTGGCTACGGCATCACTTTTCAGGAAAATCCCTGGGACAAACTCAGCTTAAAAGAAATATGTAGGTAGCCTCAGAGTATATGCAGTGAATCCATATAACTCCATGTCCTGTTACTCATCTCAGCATGAAACAGGACAAGTTTGCTTTCCCACTTACTTCCCAAACCAGCAGGAATCCAGGTCTCCTTAAAACTTGCACAAGGAAAAACTGATGTGGAATAACATAATCATTAGCCAGTAATTTGTGCGTGTGCATGTAAATCAAGTTGTGGTGTAGACACTCCAACCCGAAAGATAAAAATACTCCCTGTGAGGACACACAGTGCACTCTGATCAGAGGGAATGCATCGACGAGAATGCCAATAAGCTCCCACTGCTGCAACTGCACCCACTGCATTTCTGATCAGGCCAAATTTCTGCATGTTGTCCATACCTCATTTATGGGCAGTTCTGCAGCACCCTGCTCACCACAGAAAGGGGTAGGTTATTTTAGAAAAGTTATTTTAGAAAAGGTCACCGGATGCTGAAGATTACTGTGTACAAAGCTACCAGAGCAAAAGCCTGCACAGTGAAAGTGTGACTTTCTCTTCTGGGGAGAAGCATTAAACATCCATAACCCTGTTACAGATTTAAGGAAGCATGTATGTCAAAGAGGTCACTGAAATGTGTCCAAAAGGGTGTGCAGCCCAGCAACAACAACAAAAAGAATAATTGGAAGAGTAACAATCTACAGTAAAAACTTTATTCATATGTAAAGTCTCATGTATGACCCCAGCGTAGCTGGGGATAGTGGTGGAAGGCAGGGAAGAAAAGCAGACGCCCCTCCTGAAGTAAGTTAAATGAGTTAAGAAAGATTGTGCAAGAATCCATAGAGGAGCAAATCATTTCAAAACCAGTGGTATTGATCCATGGTACTGATTTCAGTTAATTGGAAAAATGATGGCAGCTCAAAGCTGAAGCTAACTGAAGCATTAATGTTTCATCACATCTATTTCCATTTTTCATTTTTACTTCCTCTTCGAATACGTTACAAAAAATACACTGGGACCCTGTCACTTCCTGGTGGCATCTGCTGGGTGTCAGACAGCTGACATGGAGGTGACATGCAGGTCTGTTAAGACACAGAACTAGCCTGGGTATCCTTTCAAACCCAGTACACGAAAGCAGAGCAAAGAGAGCACAAGGAGGTCTATGCAGGCTGCCTACGGCACAGCTAGTGCACTGTCTGGGAAGTCAGACAGAGGCACTATGATCAGTGCTGCAACTCCAAACACCATGCAAAATGCTGAAACGCAGCAGAGAACAACTGGAGTCACGTACTCCACCCATTGCATCGGAAACTGAGCCAGCGGCTCCCACTGACAGCCGCAGCTGTAGTTCCCAGTATCGCTACATACAAGACTAGAAAAGTCCCATCAGACCTTCTGTGGAGTCACTTTTACGCTCTTCTGACTGACCAGCTTAGAAACAAAAGGTCTTTTTTCCCCAGAGCAGACCACAGCCTTGTGCAAAGCTACCGCATTTCCAGCAAATGGTGAGATGAAGCAGGAGGAGGAAGGAACAGGGCATCAGCGGGTTTATGGAAATGTGATGGTCCGAGCAGATGCTATACTGCAGGGTGACAACACAGAAATTCACAATGTCCAAGACTGGACAGCAAACACAGCACTTCTGAAAACCAGTCATCTCTCTCTGCAGACCCCAGCAATGAGACAAGGAGAAGACTTGGTCATCTCTCCATTCTGTCACCTCGTTTCACTGGTCTCTTCCCCGGAAGAGTCAACACTGTCTAGTGAGTGTCCAGGCCTACCAGAACTGAATCCCAACCTCCTTTGCAACCTCTGCAATCTAAGTACACTAGTACCAGCTTTATGATAAAGAAAAAACGTACTGCAGTTTACTAACAAAGCCCCTGGTTAATTTTCTTAAAAGATGGCATTTAGCCACAGTAAAATTTCTATTTTAAAATGAAAATAGAAATCTAATAGGGCATTGCTATCAGAGAGGAAGTTACACGCTCATGTTTTTTTTCCCAGCTCTATTTATGTTAAGACCAAGTTTCTGGTGTTTACTCCCTCCAACTGTTCAAAGTTCACTGCTGCATCCTGAAATACCTGGGATATCAGCCTGCATGGAATTCATACTTCATAAGGCCTCTTTCTCAAGGACAATGTGCCAAGACTATCACGCCTACTTCAAAGACACTTAAAGGAGTAAACAGTTCATTAAAGAACATCCTTTATGTGCTACAGGATTGGACTTCAATCTCACAATTGCTACTGATTTGCTGGATGACACTGGGCGTGTTTTCTCTTTCCCCTGTCCTTTACCTGTCTCATTCACTTTAAGTTCTGACTGAAGGGTTTCCTATAGAGCTGAGTCCAGTAGCCCCAAGGGTTCCCTGAATTCTGTCAGCGCTGGAGGAAAAAAAAAAAAAAAACAGAATTACCTAGTCTTGTGCAGAATGACTGTTACCCACAGCCACAGAGTTACTGGATTCCCATTCCTAGTTCATCTGTGTCTCACTGAGACCAGAGACATACGGTGCCCTGCTGACCCCACCTGGCATCGAGGCCATACATTTGAGCTGGAGATAACAAAGCTGCTTAGAAAGACAACGTGTTACCTGCAGGCTGTTCATTATAGCAGAATTCACCCTCCCGGTAGCTGTGGTGCCACAACCTCAGCAGAAGGGGAAAGGAATTACCCGAGGAAGCTCACCAGCTATAAGCAGAAGAGCTAGAGAACCTGACTACAGAGAGTTGGGCAGGAGCAAGCTTGCCACCCACTGCCACAAAACAAGCCTGCAATCCTTAGAGCAGGCCTGCTGGCCTGAGAAACCCGTACCCTAGCAGCAAGCATAGAACAGCATGGCATAAGCACACTTGGGAAACGTCATCTCCTTTGACATGCCATTTCCAAAACTGATCTGAGTCAAGCCAGCCTTTGCCTTAACAATAAGCAAGATAGAAAACACAGCAAACCCCCACTAACAGCTATTCTCTGTTGTGTAGGTCAAGAAAGCCCAGCGAAGATCTCATAACCTTCTGGGAAGAGCCAACTGTACAGGCTGGACCCATTAGCTCTTGGAAAAAATCTTACTAATCCTCATTCCCCTATCTCAGAGCAAAAACTCATTCTCATGCCTTTCTACTGTCAAGGATCATGCATGTGCCAGAAGAGGCAAATTGCCTTCCTCATAATGAATCATGCTGAGAGAAGTTTCCAAAGTCATCCCCATATGCTTAAAAAAGCACCAGAGGAAGATAAAATACTTTGAACTCTTGTTTCTTAGTCACTAGAATGCCAAAAGAAAAACAAAATACAAACCATACCAAACAAAAAAACCTCACCACATTCACAGTCATTGGGCAGTAGAGGTTCTAATACAGCGCTTATTAAAAAGGCTGTCTCCATAAAATGGAAAATTACCTTCAAACAGCAAGAAAACAAAAATGCAAGCATCAAGAAATTGAAAGGGAAGTGGTTCCAGGGAATAATTTTTTTCCTGTAACAGTAAGAGCAGCTTAAGCTAGGCTATTCTCCAGAAAATAAGACTGTTTTCCATGTGTTAAAACATGCAGGAAAAACACAAAGCAACCCCAGTTTTACAGTAACACCAAGGGCCTAGTTCTCACACAGAGAGACTGCCTCACTGCACCAAGTGTCACAAAATGAGGATAAAGATATATCTGCAACACTCTTAAAGCTGTGTGTGTGTGTGTGCGCGTGCGCGCGCTTAATGTTCTCATTCTTGGTAACACAAGCATCCTGCCAGCTCCTGCTCTATAAAAAGTGTGCTTATGCAGAGTAATTCAAGTGACAAATCTATTCCCCTACCTCTAGACAGCAGACATCCCTTCACGTATGACAATGCTTTCTGCCTGCATATGCCCTCTGGTTCATTAGTTCTGACTTATACCAGGACTCTTGGGCCAGGGTTTGGGTTTAACTCGCATTTTCATTTCCAAATTAGAGAAGCTTAAGCACTTGACCTATCTCAGCAATTAGGTCTAAGTTATCTTGACGAGATAATAAAATTTGAGCTGGAAGGCTCTCCTTGGCTTCCCCTCAGTTCAAGTTACCATCACACAGATATCAAAAGCAGGACTGGAACTTGGAAAGACAAAATCCAACTCAGGTAAGAACAGCAGCCCTCTACACACCATGCACACTCAAAACACGCACTGACCCTACTGTGATACTGCAACTGCTTAATTCTTGTTTTGCCACGCATTCAACCACCACTGCTCAGCTGACCGGCTCTGGGGAGAGAAGAGGAGCAAATTAACTTCAAACCTTAGGAATTCATTAAAAGGGAGCCCACATTCCTAACTTCAAGGGAAGGAAAACAAATCTTAAAGAATTTAATTCCCACTGAAGAACAGTTCCGTAAGAGATATTTGCCTAATATGTTTGTGATGTGGTTCAGAGGCAGCCATCCAGCACATAAGATGCAATAAAGACAAAAAGGAGTAAAGAGTTAGGTGGTTTTATTACGGTTTTCTTTCTTCCCTGCACAAAATTATTGGAAAATCCTGAATAACGACAAAGACAGCCAACAACCCAACACACAAGCTAAGTGGATTCTGTTAAGTCAATACACACCCGATCAGCTACAGTGCCACCCAGAAAATCCCACTGACGCTGCATAAATTCATTATCTTGGCTTTAAATCGATCTATACCTATAAATTATAAGCAATGCATGATGTCTGTGCAGTATCTGCTCCTATCAATAACTGTTCTTTCCCATACATTTCTTACCACAATCTATTCAATTTGCTTGGTTTTTGCTCCTTCTCCTGAAGCCCAAGACCTTTTCTTTACTCTTTGGCAGTAGGAGAGAATATCTTCTGAGGTGTTCATTTTTAGGCTTAGAGAGGTTGTTTTGGTTTTTAAGGCAGGGAGAAACAAAGAGCAACTGACTCCAAGCATGGCAATTTAAAAACATTTCCACAAAACAGTCTTGTTTCTTACTAATAACCTTGAAATAAACCCAGCCAGCCAGGAAGAATCTCAATCTTGAGGCACAGCAATGTAACACAGCAATGAGCACATGCAGATTTTCACATAATCTGTACAAGTCCCAAATGTAAAGACAAGTGAAAAACTGTACCTCAATCCCTAATCACAGCCCTTAAAAACATGCCTAAACACTTTAAGTATCTCTCAAGTCCTAACAAAGACCACTACTTACTCGATCATCATCAGAGCTCTGCCCTAAAGCTCAGACAGATTTCATTGCTAGCAACTGGATGGGATACAGATACCCGAGTTATTATGCAGTTTGTCAGAATCAAAAGCTGTTCTCTCCAGGTTTTTCTATTCTCGTAATAGTATTAATTGTTCTAGGGACAACTGTCCTTTACGTTCAACTGTCTAAGCTCTGACCCCAAAGTCCAAGTCAGAGTTTATCTGTGTTTACACCAGGGAAAGCTGTGAAGCTGTATTGGGTTTACATGGCCAGGTTTTGGTACCGGCAGGGCTACAGAGGTGGCTTCTGTGAGAAGCTGCCAGAGAACTGCCACTAGCCTGGCTGGAAATCAGTGAAAGTACTGGCCCCACAAAGAAAGCTCATGCTTCCAGTGACCTTGGAGTTTGATGCAGAATGTGAAGAGAGAGCAGGGAAGAGTGTCAGAAATCTCCAGGCATAAATTCTGGCTGTGAGAAAAGCCCTCGGGAGCATCAGTTTTATTATATTGCACCAGGAATGTTTCCAGATTTAGAAGCAGCTTAAACATAACCACAGTCAGCAGCACGAGTCTGCATAAGATCACTGCAGCAGTTCTTCACATCTACATTTACTTGCTGGCTGGACTGCATTGCATCGCCCTAATACATTAGTCTTATTGAGTCTGCTTCCTTCTGTGCCAACAGATTAGCATTAGCCACCTTAATAGGACTCTATTAACATTTCTTGATTGCATTAGACACTGGCATTGCCTGGACTCACTGATTTGATTTACAGTGTCAACTGCAGCATATTTTATTTTATTATTTTGTTTCAGAGAACGAAAAGACCAGCTCTACTTCAAAATACAGGCCAGCTTCTCGGTAATGATGCTTCCACATCAGCATTATCCGATTTGTTGACTGATTCCTGGCAGCCAGATTTCAGCAGTTTTTGCAAGCAAGGTAGCAACTTAGATATAATTTCAGTTGTTCAGTACCACAATTTCTGAGGATAGAAGGGGAAGCCATGTAGAAGTGCAATGCCTTTAACAGAAACACAGAACATGACTAATTTGCCAGTGGCAATAGTTGAACTAGAAGCACGGCAGCAGTTCCCACAGGCTGCCGAGGCAGCACGACAGGCTGAGAGCGGGACACAAGGGGAACGTTTCCGAGCGGTGGAAGGATGGCTCTCAGAAACACACCGGTGCTTTTCTTCTAGGAGAAGCAGAAGCAAAGTCTCCGACTTGCACAGTACTGCAGGTGGCTGCACTCGCCCCTTTCCGAGGGAGCTGACTGGGGGCTCGCCCCAAGCCTGCAGCCAAACAGCAGGGGAGAAGACAAAGCAGAGCACCTCGCAGCACCAGAAGCTGAATTCTCTAGTTAGGCTGGCACCAATTGTAATTAACTCTAATTAAGATTAATTATGATTAAGATTACAGTCAGTGATTTTCTTCTGTAAAAAAAGTCTTGGGTTTTTTCTCCAACAAAGAACAGCTGGAATTCCATTGGTACTTTGCTGCATCTGTGATCTGGTGATATGATGCATGAGTATAATACGATGTGGAAAAGCACTCTCTTGATTTTCCCTGCACTAAATCATTTCACATTTTAATTTTTCTGTGGCTGACACTATCACATATCTGCATAAAGACAACTCTTGTAGGACCTACAGAAAACAATTTTCCGAGCTGGGTTTGTGACTCACCATACACCCCAAACTCACAGTAGCTCTCATGATATAAATTGCTAATTAAAACCAAAGTCACTTTCTACATGAAAGAATCAAAGTAACATTTTAGATTTATAATATGCTCATTAGCCAATTTACCAATGTTAGATACTGATTTCCTTCACACTAAGATGTATAAATAAGGATCTCAACTGAAACCTACACCCTGTATAGCTATAGCTTCCGTAAGGGCAAGAGCAGCAGAGACAATCAGTTGCATCCTCCTGTGATAGGCAGTAAAATAGCTAACTGACCCCACACTTGAATGAGCACCTCAAATCACCCCTGAAGAATGTTCAGCCCCTCTGACTCTAATTTACAATAAAAATCAAGAAAACAAGAAAATCTTCTTTCCAGGAACATCTAGGATGTTACTTAACTAAGAACTGCTACAGAAATAGTTCCACATCCTATTGAGGGCAAGTCAGACTGCACCTCTGTAGATGTCACCCACATTTAGATGTGAGTCAAATTTCATCCTTGGTGTTTAGTGACTACATAGTTCCAGCAAACTGCAGAAGAAATAGTTCCCACTCAGGTATCAGCAGCTTCCAGTGTCATGCATGCAAAGAAGAAAAACCCTACTACGATCACGCAATCTCTGATACGTTCCACCACAGAGCAGAACAGGGGCAGAACGGCCACAGGAAAGGCCAGTTCCACTTCAACCCCAGACACCCGCAGAGCTCATCTTCTCACAGT
Source organism: Athene noctua (assembly GCF_965140245.1). NCBI lineage: Eukaryota > Metazoa > Chordata > Aves > Strigiformes > Strigidae > Athene > Athene noctua. The sequence continues at coordinate 243,212 of NC_134055.1, forward strand.
TGCATAAGCAAATGATCCTGCTGAAATCAACAGTAGTTGAAGAGTGTACATAAAAGAGGAATCGGGTCTAGTTTCTCCTTGTCAGAAGGCATAAACCCAAACTCCTTCCAAAGGCACCTCTTTTTTTTTTTTTTTTTTTTTTTAAGAAATGCAACAAACTGGCAATGATATGAAAATTAAGCAGTGCATAAGTGCACTTCATTCCATGTGATCTGGGGATATTTCCAAAAAGAGAGGGGGAAAAAAAAAAACCCACAAGAGGAATTAAAGGAATAAAGGAATGTTGTTTGTAGCCAACATTCTCAATGCTCAGAACTAAGGAAATGGAAGAGGAACAATAACAAGAAGTAAAGCAAGGCCTAAAAGGCTCTGAAAAGCACTTTAAGAAACAAAGGTCTGTCTCTGAAAATTGAATAGCTAATACTGCTGATTCCCGACTTTAATTTAACCACATTCCTATGCAGTTTTAAAAGGCCTAGTGTCCAAAACCCACCCATGACCTAAGTCCCAAGCATCCTAAGACAGAACAGTCACCACTGTCACTCAATAATTCCACCCACTCTGCTACCAGTACCAAAAATGCTGTTTCAATATTACTTGTTATGCAAAAATTGTATTTAAAATACCTATCAAGTCAGGAGAAAGAAAAGGCATCTACTTCTTCCATTCCAGTAACTGGCACTACTTCTGACCTGAAATAACCAGTACTGTGCGGGGCAGGCCCCTGATCTTCAGCTGCTGTGGAGATGAAACGTGCGCAGGGCACAGCAGTACCTTCCGTAAAACAGAAGGATGTCTGCCTGGGGAAGTGATGTCCTCCAGTGGCCAGCACGCTTTACCAGGGTACAGGGCTTTGCCACCAGGTCTAATGAGTTGAAAAGTCATTCTATAAACGCTCCAGGAAGCGAGCCTAGCCCTGCTGTGAAGCCACAGCCATGGCACCTTTCTTCACCGGTTCTGCCTTCTCCTCGGCTTGAATTAGTTTTTACAAACACTAACTACAACCAGAAAAGAAAACCGTGACTCCAGTGTTCACTACTTACAGCAGCACTTCCCCAGCAGGATCAGCACAAACACTTTGGGAAGGAAATAGTGGTGATTTTATACCTGAAGTGTATTTGTGAGAGGGCAGAGTAGCAGAATAGTCCAGAAGCATCGGTTTAAGAATCACTCCAGCATCTCTTTAAAGGCCCTCTTCCCCTTCACGGTCCACAAATCGGCAGTTTCCTTGTCAGGCAAACAGGACAGATGGAAGGAAAGCAGGGTGATGCGAACACCCTCACACCAGCCCCTCGCGTGCACTGACAGCATCGCCACGGCACCACCAGGCAGTCCAACGGCCCATCGGGCACGGGAGTGCTCGCACCCACCTCCCAGAGGGTGCATTCACGCAGCCTGGGATAGGAACGGCACTGGATGCGATTACAGCACTGGGCTTTCCTGTAAAACTAATTCAACACAATTCACGTCACTGTCATAATATTACAGATTTCAAGCTCCGCAGCAGGGCCAGCAGTTTGCTACATCTTTTGCTTGGCAATAAGCATTTGCCAATCAAGCCTAGACATAAGCACATGCCACAGACAGAAGACCATAAAAAAAGCATTCCTAAATACTACCACCACACCAACCTGGTTAGCAGAGACAAAACAGCACACGGCATTCTCATAGCTACTGAAAACTCAGTCTTTTACACAGCAAAATATTTAAGACTGAATCTATCTCAATAAAAAAACAATTAAAAATAAGACTCCATTGCACAGATTAAAACATTTCCACTTGTCAAAACCTGTCTTAGAACTGTGATCATTTTGAATCCAGGGACAGTTTTCCTAATAACATTAAAAGGCACAAGTCATTTTTCCATTTGGAAAGAGATGCTGGGTAGAAGGAATGACCTTTGCCGTTGCATAATGACACTTTTTTCTGTTCTGCTGGTTTCAGATGCTTCCTGCCTACCCATTAAGTGATTTAACTGAGCTACCCACACAGTGTTACCTAGTGACTACGCAGCTAAGACTTACTGGAGGCCAAAATTACCCACTGTTATTTTCTAGTTACGCTTTATTTCTACTTTGGCAAATGTAAAACTGAAGATGTACTTTAAAAAGATGTGAATTTAACTACCGGAGGCACGCCTCGGTCTCAGGAACTCAGGCAAGACAGAGCAGCATGCTGATCCTCCCTACAGTTATTCCTGAGCAGAAACTAAAGCAGGCTCAGAGTAAGCCCTCCCCACCTGTGCACAGCCCGCCAGGACACAAGGACCATACAGCAGGGCCACACAGAGCTCATCCAGAGTTACACAACAGATCTGCAGCAGACACTGGAACTGAAATCAGTTGAAACTGAAATGAAATCTACTGCAAGTGGAAGGCGCTTGGGGGGGGGGGGGGGGGGGGGGAAGTATGAGGCCTGTAGAAGTGTGAAGCCAAAGGGGGCGAGGGGGAGAGGGAGAAAAATAAAAGTGAGAGGCAAGAGGGAGAGAGCATGCAAGGCCAAAGGGGATAGGGAAGAAAAAAGTGGAAGGGAAAGAGCAGAGCACTCAGAGGGGAAAGTGGGAGGCCAGACAGGTGGAAGTGGAGCAGAGAAGGAGGAAAATAAAAATGAAAACAGGACGGAAGAGACAAAGGCTGAGAGTGAGGGGGGGGGGGGGGGGGGGATGAGGGGGAAGACAGCAAGAAGCCAAAGGCCAAGGAGGAGAGCACAGCGCAAGGCCCACAGGACAGGACTGGGTGGCCAAAAGGGGAATGGGAGGCCATGGGAGAGCGTGCAAGGGCAGAGGGAAGAGGGAGATGAGGAGACTGAGTGGGGAAGGGAGAGCCCCAAAGGAGAGAGGGGGAGGAACATAAAAGAGCAGCAGGCAAGGGTGAGGGAGAGGAAAATAGGGAGACAGAGAGGGGAGGCAAATAAAGGAGTGGGAGGCCAACGGAAGGAGGGAGAGGAATCCAAGCAGCCTGACTGGTAGCTGCTTGTAAGGGATGTGATCCTGCTTCCTTCTTCCCACAGCAGGGGCAGCACCTGACCCTGCAGTTGAGCCTGTACAGACCGTAAAACCAGCAGAAAATAAACTTTCTAATAATTTAAGATAACAAAGAGTTTTCCACCTGTTGGGTTCCCTGAACCAGACTGCAGAATTGCTGGGGAAGCTTGGGAGCTGGCATGGGAAAGAGGTGGAAACACACAAAATTTCTCTTACTGCTGGCAGCAAGCCACCGTATCATCAAACCATCCCTTTCGCTCGTGAACCTGCAGCAGTCTAAGTGCAGGCCGAGTCCTGCGCTGCTGAAGGCTGTGTACACTTACAGTCTCGTGAACTGCAGACTTGGAAGCTGCTGGCACTTCAGAAAGAGGACAGAAAAGGAAGAATTAAAAGGGACAGAAATGCAAGCTTTAAAGACAAGTACTAAGAAAAAGTTCCTGGTTTAAGAGGCAGCAAAATCAAAGGCAAGAAGTCAGGAGCATATAAGCGGGAGAAAAGGAGAAGAAAGGTAATCCTGGAAGGTCAATAAAGCAGAGTCTTTGAAAATCACGAAGTTTATCAGAAAAGCTGAAGCCCAGAGAAGAGATGTTACAGCACTCCAAGAGCAGTCCTGGGCTGACAGAGACAGTGTACTGAGACAGGATTTCTAAGAGGTGTGAAAAGGGTTGATAGATACAAAGGAAAAATTGAGAGGGGAAGGGAAGCATTAAGGGAAGTATAAGGTGGTCAGTTTTGGAAAGAAAGCAGCTTGGGCAGGAAGCAGAGAGGAGAAGCATCCTGAAGATAGCCAGCAAGATCGAGCAGATACCAGGAAAGGCTAAAAAGGGGAAAGGGTCGGGAGCTCCCTTTATTCTCATGGTGGCTGCATCAGTCTCTAAATAAAAATCAAAAGGAGAGCAAAGAGCACAGCTGACAAAGCCAGAGACAGAGTTAAGGGCAGAAGAAAGTCCACACAAAATGCAGTTTCCCTTGTCAAGTCAAGTGAAAGAGCGAACTGAAGGAACAGCCCAATGACCACTGTGGTCCCAGGGACCCAATATAACCAACTCCTCCCCCCGTCCTCACTGTCTTTCACCTCATCGCAATTCAGCGGCGACGAGCCCCTGGTTACCTACTCTATACATCCTTCAACTGGCAGTTCTGCAGCAGATGGTAGCGACAGGCACGAATTTGCTTATTGAGTACAGGAAACAAATCAAGAAACTAAGCCATGCTGGCCTTTAAACCCCTATTTTAAGGTACCAGCGACATTTCCAGTCTTGCACTTTATGGGATTATTGGTGAGAAGGAGGAAGAGAGAGAGGAGGTTTAATGCGGCTGTTCAGGCTCCAAATCCCAGATCAGGCTTTCCTGTAAATGTGGTACATCTCTTAGAACTGTTTCTTGATGCCTCTGATGCCAGCTTCCCCACAGCACAAACCAACTTCATCCTCCCTCTCAGCAGTATCACCACCTCCTCCAAATTCACTCCCCAAAAGCAGGGAAGATATGAATACTCTCTAACCTTTTCCTGCAACGACTGTAGGTGGACTGCCTGCATCACATCTGAAATACGCTACTTTCACAGTGTAGAGATTTTGGCTTTCTGAAGAGTATCTGGCATTTTTGAGTCATTGCTGTCCTAAAAAATGAAGTAGGAGATGAAGAGCACATACCACACAACTCCCACGGGGACATGTCAGGTAGTGATCTGCAGTTGCCACTCTGTGGTTTTGCAACCTGCAATCCTGGAAATGTCCCAGCATGTCCGCACAGGGACTATGCCACATGCTTAACACCTGGAGAGGACCAGGCGAGACCTGGCTACTCAGGACTCAAACCCACCACCTCTAAAAGCCCTTTGTAAGCACAGGTGTCATTCAACAGTGATCAAGCAGCAGATTTCACGGCCACTAGAGCAATGGTCTTTCCTTGGAAAAAGGCTACAGCTCTGGCAGGGGCTGCAAGGCAGGGTACGTACAAGCAAAACAGCCACAACGTTTCTGTATTTGTGCATATATCAGCTCGCATTGATAAACCCTCTAGGTTCAATTTATAAAAGCAGCACATTTCCCCTGCTGCTAACCCAGGTATGTTCTGCCAGAACTCCACTGGGAATGGCCAGTTCTTGCTTTTCTTTACAGTAAGTAGCGACACCACCATGCAGCTGACATCAAAAGTCACATTTTGTCTACTGAAGTGAGCAGAATCACATCCAAGAGAAATACCATCCTTTAAAATCCCTGCACACAGTTGGGTTTGAACAAGCAAGCTTCAGAACACATTATTCAACGCTCTCCTGTTTTCCTATCCAAGTTAAAAGGGCTGCAAGCCAACGCCAAACAAAAAACAATGAGACTTCTCCCCCATTTCATTATTTCTTCATCTTCCAAAGATGGAAAACAACCCTTTGGTTCACGACTGTTTGCATCTTCTGAAATTACCGATGCTCTCACGTTCCTGAGCGCTATGTCTCTGGGCTGCCACCAATCCACGCCTGCTTTGGGGAATACTAAAAAATACTGAAAAAATAATAACTGCTCGGCAAAAACTTTAAGTTTAGCTCTACTATTACCACGCCGCTGTAAATCTGAGCCAAGACCTGGCACCAAACGCCGGGCAAGTTCCACGTACAGACCGGCGGGCACCCCCCTCCCTCCTCAGCGCCGCGGCCACCACCGGCACCAGGCCCCGCGCCCGCCCCGACACAGCGGCCCCCGCGGTGCGGGCCTGCACCGCCACCCCCCGCCGGCACCGGGGCCGGGCCGCCGAGCGCCCCCGGACCGCGGGGGCAGCGACCGCCAGCCCGGCGACCTGCGGGGCGCGGAGGGCCCGCCCCTGCCCGGCCGGGCCGCCCCTGCCCGCTCCCCTCCGCACACCGTCACCGCTCCCGGAGGCCCCGCGGCTGCCGCGTCCCGGCCCCCCCGCCCCGCCGGGCGGCCACGAGCACCGGCCCCCGGGGGCGGCGGCGGGGGGGAGACCCCTCGGGGGGGGGAGACCCCTCCGGGCCGGGAGACCCTCCGGGCCGGGCGCCGGGGGCCGAGGGGGGAGGCCGGCGCGGCCCCGCCCCGCCCCGCGCCCCGCTCGGGGCCGCCCCGTCCCGCCGCGCGCGCCCGGCGCTCACCTGCGCGCGGGGCCGTCGCCATGTCGGGGCCGCCGCCCGCCGCCTCAGGCGCTGGCCCGCGGGGCCCTCCCGGCGCGCAGCCGGCGCCCCGCGCTCCGCCGCCCCATCTGCTCCGGCGGAGGCCCCGCACCGCCCCCTCGCCTGCGGCGCCGGGAGACGCGGCCGGGAGACGCCGCCGCCGCCGCTCGGTCCCGCCGCGGCGCAGCCGCCGTCGTTAAAGGCGCAGCGAGCGGCTCCGCGGAGCGCGGGACCGGGGCTCGCCCGCGGGTCTCCTCCCGCCGCTGCGAGGCCCGGGCCGGGACCGCCAGCTCCGGCGGGGCTCTCCAGACTGCGGGCGGCTCGCCCTGCCCGGGACCGAGGGCTCGGGGCGTCCTGGGGCTCCTCGGAGCCGCGGGCCGGGGTCTGTCTGCGGGGAGGGAGGAGCGGGTCTGCCCCGCGCCGTGCCCGGCTCCGGTCCCCGGCAGCCCCGGGAGCGAGCGGCCGCCGCCCGCTGCCCTGGCCCGCGGTGCCCGAGCGCAGGGCACCCCGCTGCAGCGCAAACCGCGGGGCGAGGGGGTGCTCTGGGGTGTAACACTGTCGCTGGGCCCCGTGTCGGTGCGGCGCTTGAACTGCAACGCGCTGCCGCTTCGCTCCGCCGCAGGCGGGCAGCGGGCGGCCGAGAGCTGGACCGGGCAGCTTGCGGGGCAGGACTCGCTTCCCCCTCTCCACGAGCCCCCAGAGCATTTCTCTAATAAACGAGAGTCGCCAGCTTCTCTGGATCTCCCAGTAACAGGGAGAAACTCGCCTTAAGAAAGGTCTGAAGTGGCAGCCCATGTTGTGGGAACACGGGGAGGAGGCCGGCAGAGAGCTTAGGAGGGCTTGTGTTCTATTTACAACCTGTCAGAACACCACCAAGTCAAGCGCAGTCAACACAACTTTTGCCCGAGGAAGCGTGCAAGCGAAGAGCCAAGCAAAGCCAGTGCAGCCGCGTCCCAGAGCACTTCCAGGCTCTGTGCCAATACCAACCCGTAGATACAAAAATAAATAGTGATTTGCTCTGGGTGTTGCTAAGCAGCTCACTCAAGGAGCCACAGCAAATGTCCCTGAGAGCAGAGCGAGTTGAGTGGTTTTATGTGCGGTTGAAGTGGAATTGCCACAACTCCCAGCAGTTCCCGCCCCAGAGCCAGCTGCAAGTTAACTCCAGTTCACCTTCCGCCGGCTCCGGGTGACGGTGCCGCGTGCCAGAGCTGCCTCTGCTGCTCCGGTTGAAGATCTGACCACGCGACTGCTTCCCCGAAGATCAACAGCGGCACTCAGGCACCACGTCAAGCAATCCTAGAGAAAGGCCGTGGATAGATCCACGGGCCTGGTGGCAGTTCTGCCTCAGGAGAAGGGCTGAGCTGCTTCCAGCCGTCAGAGCTGCAGCTCCCAACAAACAGTGTCTGCCTGGGACAGGTGTGACCCGCCGCCATCGCTCTGGGAAGGAGCAGGTCCTAGTCAAATGGGATGAAAGCACCTGTTTCAGTTGGGTGGTCACTCAGCATGAGCAGGAGGAGGAAACAGAACAAAAGACAGACAGTGAAATGCAGTTTTAACAGGTAGCTGAAAATGCAGGATCACCCACAGCCATCAGGTGTATGACAAACCCACGGGCAGTTTATTGAAGAGGCCACCACGACAACAGCGCGCGAGGAAGCGATGGGCAAACAGCATCTGCCTCCTCCCTGATACTCACCAAGGGCAAATGTGCAGTTCGCTTTGCTTTCAGTTCTGCCACTGCGGTATCTGAAGTCTGAGAAGTTGCCTTACACAGAGGTGTAATTTAATCTCTTATCTCCAGTGCTGATGCTGTCGCCTGTGCAGAAGCCCAGCACGAGACTCATGCCTCACATCAGCATCATTTCAAGAAACCAACCAATACTGAAGGGACACACTAGCGAGAGTCTGTCAGTGGTGCACAGCCAAGAAAACAGTCAGTACAGACCAGACACTGATCTACTTGCACTGTAGCCTTCTGCAAAGTCTTCATCTATTTTGCCTTCAGTCTAGGCATACAAAAGCATGCGCAGGAGAAGCTGTTCCTAGGCTGAGTTCACCCATTCCTGACTGCTGTTAAGCAGTTTCGTAAAGGTAACTGAAGTGAACCACAGTGACTTTTGGGAAGTGTCAGGCCAACAGTCTCCATGTCAGCTACCACCTAGAAGTACCAGAACAGATTCTTATAATCATCTGAACAGAAATTGGAATGAGAAGGGAAGTTTTTCTAGGAAGAGCTTTGTTTCCAGGTAGGAAACAACCAGGGATACTTCCATGAGACACTTACCTGTCTTATTATCTCTGTCCTTCATTAACTGCACTCTATTTAATAGCCAGACCAAGATTAAAATGAAAGTGATTTATTTTCCGTGCTCCCCAGATCTTCACTGGGAATGAAAGAGAGGGAACCTGCCTAGAGTATCTCTTCTCCTATTTAGAGATATGAAGCAATTCAGACACAAAACAATGCACCCACTTACATAAAATGTCTGTACATTTTGTCCAAAATTGTTCTATCAATAAGATTTCTGCATAATATTATATTCTAGGTAAATACAAATACTGAACTAAGTCAATTCAGTCTCTTCCTTAACCAGGAAACACAAGATGCAATAATTTAGACATTAACATTTATATGAGATTCAAGCTCTGCAGAGTGTTTTCAAAACCACCATATTCTTATGTGCCAAAAAGATGTGGCTAATCTTACTGGAAGAGTAACTTCTAAATTGCCTTGAGAATTTGAACTGTACGGAGAGCATGAACAGTATCGTACTCAAGTCCAATACATTAAATTCCTCTCTCCTTTGGCCTCTACCCCCTTTTGCTGGCAGGGAAAGCAAAGTAAAAGACCAAAGGCAGGAGTGGAATCAAGGTGTATGTCCCCAGAGCACTGCCACCCTGCTCAGGTTCTTTATTAAATGACTCCTGTCCACTTAGGTTGCAAAGAGCAAATTTACACCTTGCAGTGATGGCAGACTACAAGCTATATCCTGAACCACTACATTTACACAGTGTGGTAGCAGGCAAAGGCTGGGGTTTGGATCAGGGGACGCCATGGCCATACTGGCTTGATAGACGTGTTTTCCCGCTAGCTCAGCTCTCCCCTGCACTCCTTTGCTCACAGGAAGCAGACCCTGAGATTGTAAGAGCAATCTTTGCCTTTAATCAAATTATGTTAGTGCCTCTTTGGAAACACACTTTAAAATCAGATTCTGACCCAGCCAGAGAAAGGAGATTGGATTAGCATTTGATACCAGTTTAATACGATTGGTTTGTAATTTTAACATAAACTGGCACCATCATCAACAGGTGCCACATTATTCAAATTTTTTAATGGAAATCACACCAGCAAACTGTACTGGAGGAACATGCTTTACAAAGCAGTTTCTTCATTTTCCCCGACCTGGATTCTAACACCTGGGAGTCACTGCAGATGTGCTGCCTGCCCAGTCACCATCCTCCCCCAAGGAGGTAGAAAGAAATGAGACCTTTCCACAATAGCTCTGCATGTAAGAAAGCAGAAGCTCTGTTGTTGTTCACAGATAGCTCCACGATTATTCCAACACATACTCATCCTTAACGGCTCTTTTGCACTGGGGTAGATGCAGTGACTGAAAAAAAAAAAAAAGTCTTTCCATTGTGAGGGCTGCCTGAGCAGGCAGTTACCTGCAGCCTTTGAAGGCAGTAAAGCCCACAGTGCCCCCCTCGAGGGGAAAACATTAATTTACATTGTCCTGAATACTGAAAACAGACAACTGCCAGCACTTGACAACATATACCTCCAGAAATTTTGTCTTTCTCCCGAAGACTTGCAAAAGCTTCAGAGATTGCAACTAAATCCTTTTGGTACATAAAGGCAGACAGTTTTTTTCATGCATTACAGAGGACATGTTGAACCTCTTCAAGAGTCAAAACCAAATAACTGTAAGAAAAATATACTAAGCCAAGAAATGACCTGAGCAGGAATGCCTTTAAAGATATTTATACATCCAAGTACCTGTTGAGAAAAGAATGTAGTTCCAAACACATTTACTCTTAATTCTGAACATTGTTTTACTGGCGACCCAAGTTCTTCTCCTTACACTAGAGCAGAGAAACTCCTCTCAAGACAAAACCTCTGTCAAAGGATGCTCCCCGTCATTACTAGCTTTTCTGGTGGTGCCAGATGTCTAATTATAGAAATCAAACCTTGTACAAAATATGGTTTGCATGCTAATTCGTGCAGAAAAAGATCAACCCAATAGGCAGTGCCATGTGTTAGAGGCCATGCAGAACCACCTGAGGATGGGAGCTTGGAGGGGAGTGCGATCAGATGATGCTGTTGGCCCCCCAAAAACATCTGTCCACCGAATGATCCAAACCTGCTCCAACTGGGCAGGGAGGTCCCTCTTGGGGTACATGTAAGGTCCTAGGCAGCAAAGCTGAAGGTTGGTTGGTTGGTTGGTTGGTTAATAGCTCCAGGACTGAGCTGAAGCCTGGCTTCTGTGGAGTTGTTCCTGCTGACACTAGGTTCAAGCTGGTTCAAGCTGCCTTCGGAGCCAAACCAGGAGCCTGCTGAGGGAGTAAGGGAAATGGGAGATCCATCCTCTAGAGCCAACACTGTTTGTCCAAGGTCGGGAGGTAACTGCTTCTTTCAAGAAGGAGTGATGCTGAGTGCAGTTCCATCAGCAGTTGTGGGATGCCAGCGATGCAGCAGTGTGGGACTCAAGGAAAGCAGCGGGTGAGGAGGGTGCAGTGAAGGCTGGGAGAACCCTTTAAGCTCGGTTCCTATATCCTCGAAGCATCACAGAATTTGAGATGCAGCCCTAAGGAGCAGACACCACATTGAGTCAGAGAAAACAGCAGGCAGTAGAGCAGCTCACAGCCAAGTGTTGCACGTCAGCCACCCACTAGAAATGGGTTGCAGTACGCTGTTTTACTTGGAAGGGCTGAGAAATTATCTGGCAGCAGATACACCTGCTTTGTGGCTGCTCATGCCAGTGAAACAGCCAAAGAAGCTGTCCAGGATCCAAGAACAAGCCTTGAGATGGCAACTCTTGGCAGCATAACTTCAAATAGTTTGAGAGGCCTCTCTGCACTGTTTATATGTCACCCACAGCCAAAATAAAAAAGAGACAGGGTATGTCAGAGCCCAGCACTTTAGGGGAGAGCAGCCTTCTGACAAAAACCAAAGGGAACAGAATCATCACCCACAGAGGCATAACAGCAGTGGATGGGCAACTGGTCCCAGCAAAGACTTTAGAGTACTCCCAGGTACAGGGAGTTGTCTAGCAGGAGGGTGCGTGGCTTGGTGAGGAGGCTGAGATGCTGCTGCTAGTGCCAGTTAATCCCAGATAGCAAAAAGGCCTCGTACGGTTTTAGGACTAAGGTTGCACTGACTGACAGCAGGATTGCTCAGCTCTGCAGCTGAAGCTGGGGGTGTGACCATACTGACACAACAGACACATGGCAGCCAGACAAACGCCTGGGCCTGGCAGTGGAAGTTTTCCCAACGGTATCACAGGTCTTGCTCTGCAGACGCGGGGTCTAGCCAAGGGCTGGGACAGCTCTCAGCAGCTGCAGAGGCTCCGTCCTGAACCAGTCAACCCCCTCATCTGTTACTTCTTCACTGGCTCTAAACTAAGATGCTCCTTCCTCCTGCCTCAGGTCTACTCAATTAGAGGCCTGTCAGGCAGGAGCAGACATGTACTGATCCATAACATCAGGGCTGAAGCTTTCTGAAGTGCAGGCAGAGAAAAATGGGGCTTGCTGTTTTCACTGCAGTGCTCTCCAGTATTGGTAGCTACAAAAGGAGGAAAGCACAAGGTATAAAATTGATGGAAAGAAAGCTGATAAGAATCAAAATCACAGGATTTAAGCAGGATTTCATAAGTAATTAATTGATATCTCGTATTTGTGACCACACTGCAGAATCACTACTTTAATCAAGATTGTCTGTTTTCTCTGCACTGTTTGCAGTTCTTTAATAAAGGCAAACAGCTTCCAGTTTCAGATGGGCAACAGAAATACAGCTCACAAAAAACTCCTTGGGTATGCATGAGAGCACACGGAAGATGCGCTCCCACATCCAAATATGCCCACGTAGTCGCGATTTTTGTACCTGGTAGTGCTGCAGAAAGAGTTACTTAGAAGCAGCAATCCTCCCTCTCGACTCTAAATAGCACACCAAGGAGAGTGATCTTAGCAATTTACAGACCAGTTCCACAGATTAAAAAACCCACAAGTGTCCAGAAATTCATAAATCAAAACTTAAAGGTATAGTATGAAATTGTAGCAGCTGTAGGTTTTTATGCTGTCACTTTAGGACAATTTTGGGAGCTTTTTTGTCAACTTTTGACATACAGAGGCAAGGAAGCTGGAAAAGGAGAGCAATGTCTTAATTTTCAAAATGTTAGAGGACAGGTCACGTTTGTCAAGCTTTCCACTCTCAAAAATCAGGACAGGACAGTGATAAAACACCACATTGGGAGGGAAAGGAGGAAGATGCAAGCAAACCTAAAGGTACAATTTTTGTCTAGATGTCTGCACACAAAAGAAGCCCAAGTTAATCAGCATCTACCAATTAAAAACAAAAGCTAAAACCTGTCATGCCTATATACCAGTTTGCTCATACTATAATATTTCTGGTTAGGGATCTCATTCTTTCAATGTGAAATAGCTCAGATTTTGTACTCTCTTGCCTCCTCAGTCTGACCCACTGTTAAAGAATAGCCCAGATATATTACTGATATTTGTTCTGCTTTATTGAGCCCTTTCTGATTTTTCCATTAAAAAAAGAGGAAGACAGTGATAAAATTGTGGGGTATCTCCATTTCAGCAGATAAGCACTAAGCATCTATTCTTTCCATATGGAAAAGTCTATCAGTTTCCCAATGTTATTTTTCATAAAGGCAGCCTGTTTTTTCTAAAACATTGTTATAGTGGCTTAACGCGTTGCTAGGAAGCCTTCTTCCCAGAGCCTGATTGCTGGTCCATAGCAGAGCAGAATGTTCGGAAAGATCAGCAGGAGGAAGGACTATAATAAATGCAAGATTTGGTGATGAGTATCAGCTTGATCCTAAATCCATCCTTTTGTACTAAATGAGGAACTGGGTATTTGAAAAAAAGAAAACCCTGGCTCCTTTTAGGAGAGCAAACATTAAATGGTAAAGGAGTAATCAGGCAGTGCAGCTCTCCGGGTGCTTTAGACAGCGGGCTATTTTTAGTCATCTGTTTCCTAACAGAAATGCCAAAGGGAGAGGGAGAGACCGTGATGCCAGGATTTTTAGAAGCATCTACAGAGCATCCCTGCTCTGCAGTGCAGCAGCTGTTTGCACAGACATACCCGACCTCGATTTCCAGTGGCTTTCTGAGGCACAGACAGACCTCAGCCAGGGCAAGCTGCTTGCCCGGCTTCAGGGAGAAACACTGCAGGGTGCCCAAACTCTGCCGCAGGTCCACACTCACGGCAGCCAGACGGGCTTGTGGCTGGCTAGCTGCACGGCTGGCTCTAGCTGCACAACCAGCTAGCTGCATGGCACGGCAAACTGCATGGCTGGCTAGCTGCACAAGGCATGCCCACAGTCCAGCCAGACTATGAGCAAGGTGAGGCAGAGGAGCCCAAGGAATCAGGGAGGGAAGGGCAGCTGAAGCTGTGGCAGGACTCAGACACCATCCTGCCATTCCACCCGCATCACTTTGAAGTTAGACCTATCCTAATTATACACACAGTGAGACTGCACACTAGGCATTGGCTCTTTCAATAATCCACTTTACCTCTAGTAAAGGAGTGAAGAAAAAAAAGTCTCTACATGTAGGCAAAGTCACAGAATACTGTGCAAAGGAGAGAGAAAAATCTTGACATTAATCAGAAACTTCTCTAGAAGTCACAGACTGGGGAAGTTTGTACAAAGCTGACACTCTCGTGGCAGAGCCCTGGCTAAAGGTGCTCTGATTTGTTGGGTAGATTGTCTCAAGGGTCTGTTTAAATGAGTTAATGCAATAATGCAGCTGAGATTGTTGAAAGCACAACTCGAGTTCCTCTGGAGATGCGACTAGCAACAGCTCTCCTAGGTACCAGCAGTGATACGATTTAGTTTCTTCAGTGTGACACGAAGGTGAGGACTGAAGAAGTGGTATGTGCCCTTCAATCCTGCTAAAATGGATCAGACCCAGTTAGGTTACTATCTGAGCAAAAGCTGCCAGAGTGCTATTAAAAAGATTTTAAAAAAACCTTGGTGGCACCCACGGCCGTCTTATTTATCAGCACCATGTAAGAGAAGGCTGTGGAACCATGTAAAGCAGAGGGAGAAACAATGTCATGCATGCAGAAACTTTGCTTCCAAGGCTGGCGTTTTCAAACTCCTTCAGGACCCTTCAAGCTCAGCTACTCCAGGTTACAGTCAACCTTTCCCTTTCTCTGACAAAGGGGATTTTGCTAATTGTTGGACACTGAGTCTTCACCCTGGAGCCACAGTACCCAGAGAGTTTTCAAAGAACACTACTGGACTGCAGAGATTTTTACCCCCTGCTTCCTTGCCACAACCCAATTCATCCTACCTTTGGCACAAGCCAGGTGCATTAAGCACACATTCTTGGTTTTCAGATGTTTTGGGGAAGATTCAACCTGGTAGCAGGGTTATAGTAGAGAGAGATTTGCCTCTTCCACTTGTTCTGCTTCTGCGTAACTCACTGCCTAAAGCGTCAGTGTCACATTGCCCACAGGACTAAACATACATGAAGCAAAATAAATCCACTGCACCTTCCCTACAGCATTGGCACTCACCGATCCAGAGCCCTGCCCTGCCTGGGACTGGGCAGCAGTTCCTGCTGGTCTTAGGCTGGTGATGAAGGTGCTGGACCCCTTCTTAGCAAGACCCACAAGGCATAACAACCCCAGCCCCAGGGATTTGGCTGTGCTCGCAGACAAAGTCCAACCTGCAAATGTTTCTGTTCTTCAGGTTCTGGGAATGGACTGAAATCTGGATTAGAAGACAGTTGATTGGGGTTTAGATTCAGAGACATAATGTGCCATCATCAGCTTTGTCAGAAAGCAGAAAAGCAAAGTCCCTGGACCTCAAGAGCACACATTTCAGAACCAGCACGGCCTGAGGCTAGTGAGGGCTGTTGGAGAAGCAAAGGGTTATGTTTCAGAAAGGGAACAAATGTGCTCGTTGCTGACTTTTCTTTGGTGGGCTGTATTATCCTCTGGGCAACCTTCACCTTATACAGTTGGTTCTGTTTTGGATAGGTTTCAGGACACTGGAAGAGCCAGCCCAAGGCTCTGTCTGCATGCAACAGCCCAGCTTGATCTCTCTTGAGCACCTCAGTTTGGGTCCATTTGAACAAAGCTATTTATGTTTCATTAATACTGTGGACTTTTTGTTCTGTGCCAGCTTAAAAATGGAGAGAAATTGCTACAGTGAGTTAAAAAAAGGAAGAGGAAGAAGAAAGAAAAAAAAAGAGTCAGCATGTGCATTTTAAGAGGTTTATTAATAACTGACACTGATGGTGCCACCTCCTGCTGATATAATCATTGTTAAGCATGTGCTCCTGAGGTGGTTAGAGATCCACGCTGGAAGTCCTGACGACAGAAGCAACCACTCTGTTCTTCCTTTCCCTTTTAAAGATGTTGACTTGTTCTCTGTCTCCCTCCTGCCCACCCAGGTCTCCGGCTGTGTGTCCCTCAGCCTAAACACTCAGACTGGCTGCAGACCGAGGGAAGGCAGAGGGATGGGGCAGGGGGAAGGCAGCAGCAGCCTTACCTTTAGTTTCACTGGTGCTACTTAGTTTCATATTCAGAACCAGCTTCTTTTCCCAATGGAAAGACAACAGACAATTACAGAGAGCGTAACCTTTCCTTTGAATTTCAGCCACATTTACAAACCCCAGAGACCGATGAAAGTTCCAGTGAAAGCACCTTGGCAGTGAACGAGCTTCCATTCAGCTGCCCGCACTGGGGTAGCCCACAGAACTGACAATACGAAGACCAGGTTCTTTGCAGATTGGCCCAAACTGAAGGCCAAATCCTAAGAGTTGCTGAGCACTAAGCTCCAACTGAAATTGCAGGAGCTTGTCCCTACCAAGAATTCACTGGAACAACTAAAGACCAACTCCCCAGCCATGAACCTTCATGAGGCTGCTATTCTCGTGTTTGACTCACAGAAGGAAAGGAATAGCCAAACATAAAAAATTAAATCAGTGCAATATATAAATGAGACTCAAGATTCCCAAGAGTGGCTAAAGCCTGCAGAAATTTGGGATTGCTTAATTTCTATCAGGCAGATGCAAGTAAGATATCTCTATTGGAAGGCTGAGCAAAACTTCCCTGAAGACAAAAGGGGTGATAGCAGAAAAAGAATTGCAATTTAATTTTAAAAAAAAAAAAAAAAGATCAGCATTTTCTGCCCATGACTTCATTAACACTGGTTGTTCTCTTGCTCTGCATTTGGTTTGATCAAGATAACTTCACTGACTACCGCTTGCTCAGACACAAGCACATTACAGAATAAGAACTTGACTGCTGTAACGAAGCGATAACTGATTAGCACTGCTTTCATTTCAGTGAGGGAGTAAAGTTCAAAGGCATCTTGGATAGCTCGAGGTAAATCCTTTCTATCAATATAAATCAAGATCTAATGAACAACAACATGAAAAGGAAATCAGCCTAACAGGACTGGTTACTGGAAACCCCTAGTTTTCCTTTCAGCTGTCAGCAGGCAGGACAGACTAATGAGACACTGGTTTTCCTTGGCCAGCTCGGTACTACTTCCAACCCCCTCCCTTTTTCACTGCACTTCATCTATTTTAAAATAATTTGCCCACACAGAGAAACACTACATGCTATGTCAGGTGTAAACAGCCAAGACAAAACATGCCCCGAGAGCGAGCTGGACAGAGCACAAGACCCCAGCCTGTCCTCGGGACCCCCCGGGTTTACTGTACAGAGAGTAGTTGGTGCCAGGTTGTTGGTGGCCTCCAGCTGGGCCAGAACAGCCTTTCGCTGTATGAGCCCACAGACCTGCTGAGCCCCGAGCTGCCACCGCTGTGGGGTGATGCAGGGCACAGGGCAGACGTCCTTCCGCCCCGCCTTGGCACCTTGACACACCAGTCACAAACCAGCAGTGCTCGTCTGATTTCCAGCTCAAACAGCCCATAGACTCGGTACAGTTAATAACCCCACGCAGGGCCCTGCTGAAGGACTTTTACAACTACAGGGGTAATGAAGGGCTGTTCACTGGTAGAATGGGGAATCTACGGACAGCCATTTCACTCATAAAATGACCTGAGTTCCAGCCTCTCCTTGACTCCAGGCCTATTAAATCTGTTTCTTAACCTCTGACACATGCACAGACAGGAAGCCAAAACCTTTCTAAAAAGAGGCAACAACAAAGGAATTCTAATCAGTTAATGTGGACCAGAGTAAAGTCTCTCTGCCGAAAATCCTATTTACAGGACACCCACCCTTCCTCCCTCCCCCAGCTCCTGCCTAAATCTTCCACGAGTAACCAGCCCAATTTACGTGATGCAATGACCAGGCTGAGATAAACCCGAGGGCTTGGCAGGCTGGAGCACCCCTCAGCTTTCAGTCCTGCGGGTTTATTCCTGTGATGGAGCGTTGACACACACTAACCCAGCCCTTTCAGGTCAGGGCTGCACCCACTCCCAGCTGTGTAGGCTGGCTCAAGGTCAGGTTTAGGCAACGGGGTTACAAGAAAGAGACCCAGAGAACCGGCTCCAGAGACCTGAGCTCGAGCAGGGACCAGCCTCAAGCCTCCCGCTGGCCCCCAGCATCTTCCCCAGCCCCAGAAGGAAACACACCAAGTATTCCAGCAAGGCCTTCTACAGAGCAGGCGACAGGGGAAGCACAGAGCCCCGCGCCGTCCCAGGCTGCAGCACCTCACCCTGGTTACCTTCCCATGCGGGCCAGGACCAGTAACACCAGTCCCTGCGGCTGTGGCCAGTCTAACCCAGCCCCTCCTTTGCTGCTGCAC
Organism: Athene noctua; assembly: GCF_965140245.1. NCBI lineage: Eukaryota > Metazoa > Chordata > Aves > Strigiformes > Strigidae > Athene > Athene noctua. Next base: position 261,288 of record NC_134055.1, read on the forward strand.
AGGACCACGGGCTCTTCCCGTCTCGTGGCCATGACGAGGTTGCTTCACCTTGGCCCCTTGAGCCACGAGCCACTCCACCAGCACCCCCTGCGTGGCACGTAGCCCCATCTGTCAGGGTGACCCTGTCTTTTGGGGGGGGGGGGGGGGGGGTGTCTCTGGCACAGCTTGACTGAAAATACAAATCTCCACTGGCAGAAAGGGGGGAAAGAGGAAGGCATTGACTACAACCTTGATGCTGTGGGACAATATTCTGTGGGTTTTTTAAAGCTGGAATCTGTAGCTACATTTACATGCATATATATGGTACAGTAGGAATTCGATTGAAGGAAAATTCCTGTAGCTCATGAATTAGCTCTGAATTTAGCAATTTTTACACCCATGCCTATATAAATGCTTTAAAAATTATGCATGTCCAAAAGAATCTTGGCAAATCAGGGGGCTGTTTAAAAGAACATTTAAAAACAAAATGTAAATATATTAAAATCAGTCCTTGAAAAATAATGCTCAGCAGCAGTGACTGAGTTTATTCCATGAAAAGAGACATCTTCCTACAGCAAAAACAATACAGAAAACAACCTGTAAAGAAAGACATCTCCACGAAATGGATGGAAGTAAGGACTGAACTTTGAACACTGGGTTACACTTCCTTCTGTGCAGGGTAATACCTGCAACTTAAAATTAAATGGTGTTTTGCATTTTTTTCAGGTGTTCTCAGTGAGGTATTTGAGAAGGCAGGTTCTGCCAGCCAGATCTTTGTGCACACCAACGCCCTGGCCGTGGATCGGCGCTGCAGTGCGCAGGCGCTTCCTGCCGGGTGCTGGGAGCCCTTTCACCAACAGCCTCTGTTCTGCAAGAGACCGTGGGCAGGGACACACACACAGGGGAATCCCGAGGAAACAGATGATAAATGAGCACTTGGGACCACTGTCCTTCAGCCTGCTGCTTTCCCTCAGGCCAGACGACCACCCTAAACCATAAGCTGCAAGACAGAACAGGGGGGTCTTCCAAGGGAAAATATAAACTTGAAAACTCTGAAGTTCTTCCAGGACATACCTTGAGCAGATGTAACAAAGCAGATCTTCTTTCTGTTTGGCTGGTAACTGACTGCTGCGTACATCATGAACAGAGCTGATTTTCCTACTGCTGGTGAATCAGTTCTCAAAAGGAAACCCAAACCAAAAAACCCACCTCTTTATCCTGGAAGGAAGGTAGTCCACAAAGCAGCAGGATGTGCAGAAAGTCAGCCTGCAGGAGTAACCCAGGGACAGAGCAAACCGAAGAGAAGAAAGGAGTTCAGTGATGCTCTTGCACTGACATTAACGGATGTTGAATTAGGTCCAGCATTAGCAGAGAAAAGTGGCTCTCCAAAGCAGGGGCAGAGCAAGCACAGTTGCCATAACTACCTCACTCCCAGCAGCATGCTGACTCCATTTCTACAGTTAAATATTTACAGAGCAGACTGCGTGTTTTCGGAGAGTGCCAGGGCGCAGCGCTGTCTCTGGGGTCCTCACAGAGGGTTTCCAGTCGCCCCCGGCCCAGCCTCCCTGCTCCCCATCGGGGAGCAGGAGCACGGCTGCCCCAGGAGGGGGGACAAGGCCCCTGCGGCCCAGGCTGGGAGCGGCTGCACCAGCGGGGCAGTCCCACAGCACAGAGCCCCGCCGCAGAGCCCGGGCACAGCCAACCCCGCGCAAGGCAGCCGGCCCGAGCCAGGCCCGGGCGAGTCCGAGGAGCAGGGTCAGGGCACAGCTCCCGCCAGGACCCGCCACAGGTTCCTCGGTGCACCCAGGGCACGGCCCTGCCCTCGCACTGAACGGCTCCATGTGCTTCTACCAGCCATCCCCTGAGCACCCCAAACCACCTGGCAGCTCCGATTCTACCTCTGCTACATGACTGCAGCAACTGATACTTGCTGGAGTCATCCACACATCTACAGAACCACTGAATTCCTTCATCCTGTTTTTGCTTCATCCCCCTCACAGCTCTGACACCAAAGCAGCTTGCCCATCAAGAGAAAAACTTGCCACCAAGAAAAAGACTTGCCATCCAGAAAGACAGGCCTTCAAAGATCTTACAGTGAAACCCAGTTCAGACCCATGGAAGTGGATCCTCCCAACGCCAGGTCGAATAGTATGTTTTGGACATCTAACCTGTTCCTAAAGACTTTCAGCAACAAGAAAGAGCGCAGACTCCAAGAAAATGTATTAATCACTATCTATACATTACAATACTTCTAAAATCTGAAACTCCCCCGTGACTTAGCTTTGAAGATGTATGGACTCAGATGTATGATAGTGCTTTAAATAAGTTAAGAGGGCTCGTTAGCTGCATAGTTAACAATTGCAGTGGTACTGTGGCTGCACACTCCAGCTCCATATATAGTCTCGATCAGCATACAGTGACAAGAATTATGTATGTAACGTTTATCCAGCTTGATGCCAATTTATCCCTTAGGAACAATGACATGCAGAGTCACTTTAAGATGAAGCTCTACAATTGTGAAATTTTTCAGGGTAGAAACTTCATCATTGTCCTACTTGCACGTGTAAATTCTTTAGTTAAGTTCCTTAGGAAGGACTGAGGAGTGTGAAGTCAGGGATCCTACCTAAAGCCTTCACTCTCTGCACTTTTCTGCTCCAAGGCGGCACCCAAATGCCACAAAATTTTCATCCAGAATAAAAGTTCACTTTGGCATCATCGGTCAGAGGATACCACTCACGGCACCATGGGATTTATGAAAGTATGTTTACCTCGACAGATGACCACGTTACTTTGAGGCATATGCTGGTCTGACTCTTGTAATGTTGCCAGGTACTCCCTTGGGTGCTGACTATTCCAAACAGGTTCCGAGGGAAGTTATCTTAAATTAAAACTATGTTCAGTCCCAAGAAACAAGTGTTATTAAAAAATAAAATATCTTGAAAATACTTTCACAAGCATATGTACCCATACATACAGACTCTATGGCTTTAATGTTTTGGACTTCAAAACACTTATCTCTATAATCTTAGAAATAATTACAGAAATCACACACCAGCAAAGTCACACATCAGCAGTAAAATTTACATCACTACATTTGGTGTAAATTTCAAGACAAACAAAACAGTAAACCAGGCTTCAATAAAAACAAAATTATTTTTAAAATGTATGTTCTAATTAGAGAAAAAAAAATCTTAGAAAGTTAAAATTTATTCTGATATAGGTTGAACACTACTGGACAAAAGAAATTTGTCAAAGGAGACAGACTGTCATATTGGGTTTTGGGTTACCTCAAGGACTGAATTTGCATTTCCCTAGAATATGACCACACATAATTATTACTCATTGCTTGCTCCAGACATAACCTAAACCAGTACATTGGTTACCTGAAATGAACAAGTTAATTCAGTATTGCAGAAATGCCAACTGTCCGTTGATTTTGTTGTTCTTGGTTTCAGTGGGATTCTTAAGAGTAAGGAGGGTGGGGTTGGATCACTAAATGCTGACAAAAATTGTAGTACTTTAGACGAGCTTAAGAAGAAGAGGAAGAAAATCTCCGCTTCTATGTGCTTCTATGGAAAGGTCTCAGCTGTCTGTGTGTACCGTACTGGTGATGCTCAGAGACCCAAAAGGTATGAATGACCTTCAGAAGGTGACTGCAAGAGTCCAGGCAGGCTGCTGGCCTACGAGTACAGCCAGTGCCAAGTGTTTACATCTTCTTAATGCTGTGCCCCGAGAATCCTGCCTTTGGATAGCCAGGCCCAGAACTCATCCTCAGATGTATGCTAAGCACGGTGGTCAGACAACATCCTTCTTACATGGTATGGAAGGCCCTGAACAGCAAACCAAACGGCTTCTATGCTGGTCTGCTGCATCTTGGCTTGAGAAATATCAATAATGTTTCATTTTTCTGACACAACTATCGGATATATTCAACTCATTTTACTGAGAATAAACTAAAACCCATAGCTCCCTTATAAGGTAGGTAAGTCAGATTCTCTCCATTTTGAAGCAGAAAATTGAGGCAGTACAGCTGAGTCTGTGACACTGCCTGAACCCAGTCCTCCTCCTGGTATTTTATTCTAGTAAGAGGGATCACACATAAAAATGAATGAATGAAGTAATACAGGTACACAAATGGGTTGGTATTCCCATCAAAATATATAAACTTCACCTGGATCAGTTCACTTCATTCTACTGAAGCACTGGCTAAAAAAAATAAGTCCTGATAAATGCAGTACAATAAAGTCTGAAAAGGAAAACATTATGATAATGGTTTGATAAAAACCTGAGATGAATCCTTGATAGACTTAATTCATTTGGTGAACAGAATCTCACAGATTTAAAAAAACCATGAAAAATTAGATCATCTGGTAAGACTGTTAGACTGAGGCTGATGTTGCATTTGATAATGGGGCGGATTTGAAAGCATTTAGTGTGCTGGCTGCAAAAACTCTGACGTGAACACAGCTTCTGCATAATCCTCACAAACATCCTGCAGCTCTGCCGCCACATCACAGAGGGCTTCTTCTGTCAGCTGCTCTGCAAGACTGAGGGAGAGGGAGGGAGAAAAAGAAGAGGAAAAGTTTCAGAAAGTCAGATTTCAAATTCCAGTCATCCCGTCCACTGATATCAGTGCTCTGATTTTAAAAGGGAAATACTCACGTTTTTTCATTATTTCTACTGCTTAGCCCAAGACAAGATCTGATACGTGTTCTGATATGTGTTGTATATCAGAAATTCTCTCCTCAGCCTGGCTCATAGCAGGCTTAGAAGTGTTGAGAGATCTCAATTGCTTCATTTTTTCAAACTCTTAGATACTAATCCTGCTTTGGGGATAAGAGTTAACCTACCGTGGGGCTCACCCGAACACCATTGAGGTAAATGGGAACCTTCTCACTGGTTTTAGCTGCCACTGAATCGGGCCTCACTGGGAGCAGCAGAGTTTAAGGAAAAGCGAGACGAGACCTTTCAACATTCAGCGATCCCTGGACCACAGCAGATGTTACAGGAGGGAAAACTATTTTAGCGTAAGACAACAGTTGTTTATGGGCCTCTTGAAAACGTCTCTTCAGTTCTGCTTATATTCTAAACTACCATCGCGGGGCCTGCCTCAGGCCCGCGGGTCGCAGCCCGGGAATGTTCCAGACCGTGGACCCGAGCTCACGTTAGCGGGTTATGGCGCCCTCTGGCGGCGGGGGGGGGGGGCGTCAGCGAGGCGCGGGGCTCCCGGAGGCTCCGCAGCCGGTTCGGGGGCACCACAGGCACCCGGCAAACGACAGCGGCGGGGTTCACCGGCGGGAGAGACTCGCTGGCATTTAACCCATCTCCCAGTGCCCAGCAGGTGCCAGTCCTGACCCACTCGGCCTCAGCCCCGTCACCAGGAGTGCAGTTCAGAAGGCAGCACGGCAGCGCTGAGAGCGGCCACGGCGTAGTTCAGGGGTTTAGTTCGGTAGATTCAAACACATGGTCCAGCCAGTTACTGAAACATCTGCCCAGTCACCCAGCTGGGCGAAGCACCAACACACAGCGTTACCTGCACACACACAAGTCCCCTCAAATAGCGCAGGACCCGCTCCCAAAACACCAATGCAGACAGCAAATGTTACTCAAACGAGCTGTATCACCAATTTCAATGCTACTGCATTATAAGTGTCTGCAGAAGTTTAAAAACTCTTGGCAATTAAGGCTGATGTCCAATCTGCCAATACAGACAATTATGGCAAACCAATCCATCTACAACCACTGAAGTTAGATTTTGTAATTCTGTCTTAATACTACAGAGTTTTCTTTCGTTTCTCTCCTCCCACAGCCAGAAGTCTTCTGATTTCCCCTCTGCAGGGAATTAACGGCCCCTCTATGCCAACTGATGTTGTGCCAGTATTTCTTCACCTCTGAAAGAACAGGACTAGCAAGGTTCAAGTTCAGCCTGTATTTCTGTGGGGTTTTTGGGACTGGGACTTTACAAGGCCAATGGGTGATTTCTGAAATCTATCATACATATTGAAAATGATTTCTAGGCAATTGTAGGCAATCACTCAAGAAAAGTGCAAGGAAATGCTAACGAGTCATATAATTGAGATGCTATACCTGCTGCTGAGCAATCAAAATGCTTATTCACGCGTCAGTGCAAGGGTGGGTATTTCAGCTTATACTGCCCTGCTCACTCAGCAGACACTGAGCATGTTAAAAACCCACGGACACCAAGTACCAGTGGAGAAACAGTCCAATGGCTGGCTGACTGCTTCTGGCTTTCAGTCTGCAAGTTCAATGGCCCCCTCCTCACTCCTTTCCTGAGTAAGGACAGAAAAACCTGTTCATCAGCTGATCCATTCACTTCAAAACCACAAAGATAGTCATGTACCTCTCAGCAATCTGCCAGGGATTGAAACTGCCCACCGCCTCATGAGAAATAAGCTTTAAGTGATGCTTGTATCTGCTGCTGTAATCCAAGATGCTCTGCAGCATATGCTCTGGCACAGAGAGACACACCGAGCACTCCTTCCGTAGAGAATTCCCAGCCAAGGGCTGCACAATGTCATTTCCAGTCTGCGATTTCTCCTCTGCTTCTTTGTTTTCATCAATATCACTGCAAATATAAAACAGACATTAAGCCAGAACTAGATTTTCAAGTATCTTTTTGAAGGACCAAAAAATCTCTTCAAATAGTAACTGTAATTTTCTGTAATGAAAATACTATAATGAAGACACACAGTTTAGTGTAGGGCCAAATATTCTACTTACTTGCTATCAAAAAGTTTTTCAAATAAAATGTTCATTTCTGGCTCTGTGTGTCCCATCAATTTAGTTATCTGTATTGGATGAGGAGATGTAGGTCTTTTAGCTATTGATGCAATTTGTTGTTCTAGAAGGAAGAAAATAACATTTAAAATTGTTTCTTTGAAAGAGAAAAAATGCATTTACTGCAGGTAAATCCTCACAAAGACTTTTGCTTCTTTTAACGGGAAGTTCTTTGGATAAGTAAAGTACTGAAGGTGACAAGTGCCTAAAATGTAAGTTCAACATAGGATTTCCAAGAGCTCAGTGTATTAAAGCTGAGCATTTTATAAACCCTACCGAACTTCAGTATAGATAGTTTGTTGTGTCAGTGGATTATTCTAGAGGAGAGAGAGAAAATACCACTCTAAAGCTATTGTAGCCCATTAAGCTTGACAGTAAATCCAAGACATGGAAAAAAAATCCAACAAGATTTGGGCTAAGTCTCACTGTGAGATCTTCCAACCAGTGTAAAACAACGCGGTTCCGTTAAAGTCAGAAGGGGATCAGATACTCAGCTTGGAAAAATCAGTGTAGCATCACTCTTGTACTGAGTCAAAGGGCAGGATAAGGAACAGAGCAGGGGGATGGGAACACAACAAGCGTCAGTCCTCCTTTGAGTGCTCGCTGTGTTAGGGCACGCACACCTACACGGTGTTATGAGTACATACACCTACACGGTGTTAGGGCATGCACACCTACATGGTGTTAGGGCACGCACACCTACACGGTGTTAGGGCACGCACACCTACACGGTGTTAGGGCACGCACACCTACACGGTGTTATGAGTACATACACCTACACGGTGTTAGAGCACGCACACCTACACGGTGTTAGGGCACGCACACCTACACGGTGTTATGAGTACATACACCTACACGGTGTTAGAGCACGCACACCTACATGGTGTTAGGGCACGCACACCTACACGGTGTTATGAGTACATACACCTACACGGTGTTAGAGCACGCACACCTACATGGTGTTAGGGCACGCACACCTACACGGTGTTATGAGTACATACACCTACATGGTGTTAGGGCACGCACACCTACATGGTGTTAGGGCACGCACACCTACACGGTGTTATGAGTACATACACCTACACAGTGTTATGAGTACATACACCTACACCGGTGTTAGGGCACACACACCTACACCGGTGTTATGAGTACATACACCTACATGGTTTTATGAGTACATACACCCACACGGTGTTAGGGCACGCACACCTACACGGTGTTAGAGCAGGCACACCTACACGGTGTTATGAGTATATACACCTACACGGTGTTATGAGTATATACACCTACACGGTGTTATGAGTACATACACCTACACGGTGCTAGGGCACGCACACCTACACGGTGTTATGAGTACATACACCTACACGGTGTTAGGGCACGCACACCTACACGGTGTTATGAGTACATACACCTACACGGTGTTAGGGCACGCACACCTACACGGTGTTATGAGTGCATACACCTACACCGTGTTAGAGCACTCACACCTACACGGTGTTATGAGTACATACACCTACACAGCATTAGAGCACACACACCTACATATGGGAAATGGCAAACCACTGCTTGGAACGCTGCGCCTCACTAGTGAACCGTTTCCTACTAACGTCACTTAGGTCCCTCTCAGTTAAAAAGTTAATCTGATGTGAAAAGTTAGTTATATCTTTCATCTGAAGGTCTTTACATTCACACAAGCAGGAAAAAATGTGATTAATGTGAACTGGGAGCATCCAAACTGTTTTTCTCAACGATTAAATACTTTTTGCTGAGGCACATTGGATAATAAATTCTGCACAGAAGAATCCAGATTTTCTGAGACTACAAAAATTAAACTTGCATGTATGCTGCAAGATCTAAAAACAGTATCACCATCCCTTGAAAGAAATAAGGAAAGACAAAAATCTTCTGAACTTAAGTAATTTAATATTATCTTCCGTGTACTGCCAGAAAACCTTAAACTCTCATGGCTTCATTGCTACACTAATATTTACCTAATATTTACTGCTGAACTAAGCCATTTAAACTGATAGTTTATTAAAACAAAGGAAAGAAAACTGGGGAAGCAACTATAAGATAAATATCTGCTTGCTCCTGCCTAAGCAAATCAACAGAAGGAACAAACTGAGACTGTTTCACCATACCTGAACTCAGGCTGTGAACTCTTAAGAAAAAGATTTGAATTCTTCAGCATGAAAATGATTACTGCTAAGTAATTAATGAATGGTGTTTCAAAGGAATCAAGTCAAATGAGAACACGTTAAATAGTCTTTTCAAGATTAAGATTTACAGATTTGCTGGTCCCTTTCTCAAAAATGAAGACAGGCAAGTCACGAAGAGCGTAACAAGACGACAACTGCAGTGGCTTTAGGATACCTTGGACTTAGAAAGTAAACTCACTGTCTTCTGGAGTAAATTCAAGTAGGTTAGAGATGAATAGGAGTGTATGTATGTAGGGAATGTCATCTTCACTGCACAAAAATCATTACTCACATTTTGGTAGGAAAAAATACCTAAACTAAAGAATGACAAATGCCTAGAAAAGGGACATCTGTTGACTGGAAGTGTGTGTTAAAGGTTCCTAATCCTTCGGCTAAATTGCACTAGCAGTGCTTTCCATTCAGATGCAGCCCCAGTAAAGGCAAGCACAAAATGACAGCCTGTCCTCAGGAGAGGCCCTTCCTCTTTAAAACACTGATTTTAGAACTATTTTAGAAGTAGTCCTCTCAAAGGAGCACCTACAGTAAGAAATGTGTCTGGATGGTGCTATCTGATCACTCATAATCCAATTATTTTGATTTCAAAACATCTGAGTTTAAAGATACAGATTACAGAACAAACAAGTTGCATTAAAAAGACACTTACCTGTTTCGTCTTCCTGGCCCCAGAACTGCCAATCACTGTACACAATCTGAGTGAATCTCCTGCGTACAGCCTCCTGGTATCTCTGGTTTTGAACACACAGAATTAATCAACACAAACCTAGCAGCTCAGCTGTACTAGTTATCACCCAACAGGAAGGCAGGTCATGGTCCTCCTTGCCCAAAGTAGGCTTCTTCTGCCTAGTTAACACTGCAAAGGGGTGTGGGGGTGAAATCACAGATATTCTCCTCGTTCAAAAGCCGTACTTAAAGACTCAACTTGCTACTACGATGGCAGCTGCTCCCATTTCAGACCAAGGGCAGTTCCCCAAACAACTGAAGGGCCATCAGGCTGTTCCTGCCTGGCCAGCAGCCAATTCAAAGGTGTTCCTCTGTGCCTCATAGGGGTGAGGACAGTGCCCAGCGTGAGCTTTGCTTCCGGCTTACCAACGGATCTCTAGGAGTAAATGGCACTAAACTCAGTGGTTCTAAGTTATGATAAATTTCACTGAACAGGAAGGTTGAAATGGGACTCAAACCAAAAACAAGGGAAAAGCTGATCAAAGAAAAATTTTTAGGAAAGCAATATATGAGAAAGTTCAAGCCAAGTAAATGACAACTTCTTGAATATTTACATAGAAAGATGAATAAATAAGGGCACAAATAGCCCTGTATTTGTCTGACATCCCCATGTTGCCCTGTAAAATATTTCAGATTGCCAGAATATAGTTCCTTGAGATACTTATGCTCCTAGAATACAGGGATCCTCTATCACAAAAAACAAAAAAACAAAACAAAAACCCAAGTTCAAATAGTTCCCAATCTGTGAGACAATCAACATTATCACCACATTGATTGTCCCATTCCCTTCTCCCATTCACATATGATGATCTAAGCCACAAAGTCTTGGCAAACTCAGCTCTACCAGCTCTAAAGCTAGCAATAAAACATCAGGGCAAACATTATTCTATTACACCGTTTTGCTTGGAAGGGCAAACTCCTTCCAAGTCTTTAATTTCATACACTGACCCAGTCAGACCTTGCTTCATTTATGAATGTAGATACTTACAGATATTGCAATTTATGGACAGTAAACAAGAAATTTGCACTAATGAAACCAACCAAGAGTGAAAATCTTACTTCAATTTCTTCCATTCTGTGCAACATTGACTCCAGGCTATGAGTGTCAGCCACAGGCAGAGCCTCGGTCTGGAGTCTCTCATCCTGCTCCATACTCCGTATTTCCTGAGCAGCATCTTCCAAAAGATCATCCAGTAGCTTTTCACTCAGAATATCTGCATTTGCTGCAACCTGCTATTTAAAAAAAATCCAACAAACAAACAAAAACTCACACAGTCAATGCAAGAAGGAAAGAAAAAAAACCCAAACCAACTGGGGAGAAAATGCTTACAAACTAAACATTTCTTACAGCAGCTCCTGGAAATAATCCGTTGTCTTTTCAACAGTTCTTTTCAATGAAAATCCAAATCAATTCCTGTTTTCCTTCCACCCACACAATAGGCCAAATCAATAAAAACAGCTTCATATGTTCCTACCAACAAAATCAATATGGCAAAAGCTTGCTACACAACTATGTTCCCAAGTTGAAGACAAAACTGTCACAGGTTCAGAGATCACCCAGGAATCCAAGAAAGTGAAGTGAAGGCTCTTGTCTTACAAACACTACACACACACTAACATCATACAGGAACCGCCTCACAGCAGCTCCGGGTGGTAATGAGCAAATATACAGGATGCAGGCCACAGGTATAGGTTTCAGTTGTGTCCAGTTTTACCAATTAGCCATAGTATGATGCCACTATTCATTTACCTGTGCTAGTGTATATGAAAACGTTTTTCCCCCTAAGCAAGGTTACGCATTCAAGGCCACATCAAGCTAAAAATATACAAAAGAGATGATGTTACAAAGAGCCTCCTCGTTGTTCCATATTTTACGTGCCCATACAATGACACTGTTTTAAAGATGTGGCTCATGTAAATCAAAACTGCTAAGTTTGGGAAATCAGCACTACTTTTCCGGATGCATTCTGCTATATGGCAAAGATAAAAATACATCTTAAATGTCAAACAGCTTTACTCTCTGACAAACAAACAGAATATACCTTTTTGGCTGCATGGGTTGAAAGGTGGTTTATAAATGATGAATCCTTCAAGGTGACAGTCTGTTTCAAAGGAGAGATTGATCTTCTAAATAAAATGTAAATCCTCTCATGATAATAAAGCTTTTTGTATTTAACCATTAATATTACTAGTCCAAATTTATTTAGTCATTAAATACAGGTTTATCAGAATTATTAAAATAATCTTATCAAGTCCAGTCATGTTCAGCGTGGAACCGTTATGACCATTCAGAAACAAATGAAAAAATGCATCTACCTGACAAGAAGGTAACAAAAAAAAGATTTAATGCAGCTTTGCCAAACTTCATTACAGTAAGACCCACATCTTGAAATCAAAATATGCTCTCCAAATGTCCAGAACTGTGTTGACTACATAAACGTGACTTGCATTAAGTTGAAAAGAAACTGTGTTGCCCCTTTATAAATGTTTTAGGGCTCTAAAGGCATCCTTTAAACAGTGGCATGAGCCTGACTGTACTACCTGGGTACTCTCTGAGAGAGGTTCTGAGCGCTCCCCTTCTGCCTTCTCACCTTGGTCTGCACACTGGGCTGGAGAAGCACTTTGTGACCTACACAAGACAGAACAAATGACAACGCCATTCTGAAGCTGTGTGACAACAATAATTCAATAAACCCAAACACATAAATGTACTTTTTGGGGGAGTGGTGGGAGTGGGGAGCAGACTGTATCAGATCTGACACCATTTATTAGCTCTTCAAAGTCAGTCATTACCTTAACTTTTCTGGCTTTTTTATTTCTCCTCTGCTAAGGTCAGTTAGCACCTTCACTCTTCCTGAAGTGTCTGCTTCAAGGCATGCCAGTCTTCAAAAACAAGATGGGAACACAGAGGGTTACAAAATGCACATTCTAACAACTAAGAATGAAATCATGTGATTCCTTCAGAGAGAAAATTAATACTGACTTTAAGACTATATAAAGCAGGAAAGTCTTTTGAGAACCAGGGATCTTCAGTTACGTTTCTGCTACTGGCCCACGGGCAACTCCATGGCTATCCACAAATACTGCCCGGAGCGACGAGGTCCTTGTCTCACCACGTGCACTACCCAGAACAAATCCAGCAGCTGGATCTCCCAAAACAAACTACATCCCGAGAGCCCTGCTGAATGGAGCTTAAAATAAACAAACCTGTGCTCTGCTGCCGGCTAGGACAAAGAGACCTATTTTGCCCTTCTGGAACAGGGAGATAGTACTTCCCTTCCTAACACCAGCTCCGACACCGTGTGCTTCCCCGGCACCGTGCCCGCGCAGCCCGGCCCGGGGCCCGGCCCAGGGAAAAGCACCAAGCAGTGGCTCTTCCCAGGAGTGTATAAGGGGGAGGAGAATGCAACCAGCAGGGTGGCGGGGGTTCCACCCGGCTGTGAGCATACCGCTCAGGAGGAGCCCTAAGGAGGGGTCTTCTGCTCTCCTTAGCAGGTCGTTTGTTCTCTTTTAGCTGGAAAGCTATGGTTGTCTCCTGAAATCGGGCCCGCTTCCCTTGAGGCTGTACCTTTCTTGATTTCTTGATCAGCATTCCCTTCAAGTTAACAAAATCACACGAAAAAACTTTTTTTAAAATTTTCAGAATTAGACTCTATGTTAAATCTTAATCCAAATAGAAGGTTTCCAAGGTAACATTTTATTCAGCCATGAAACTATAACATTGCCATATTTGTATTTGCTACACGGACACTTAGACTAGTCCCCTCAGCACGAATTACTGAAACGTGTAACCTTCCCTCTCACAGTCCTCCCTGACAGATAGATATGGGAGGCAGTAAAAGTTACACGTGCATACATCTGTGTTACTGTATCAGATCCGATTTTTCAAGCTGAAGGTGATACTCTAAGGAAAAAAAAAAAAGGCACTTAATAAAAAAATCCCAACTATTTGCGAAATTCAGCACTCTGAAATATCTTTAAAGAACTGCTTTGTTTGTATTACAGAACCCTCTTGCTGGTTGCAAGAAGGACTTACCAGAAACCAGAATCTGTATTGTGAAGTTTTATAATTTCTGTAATCAATGAAGTAAATCTGCCTAACTTTTATCCTCCTATTAACACTAGCAACAGCACAACATCACTGCTGAGTGCCTTTTTCATGACAGAGGACGATCAGTAAGAGGAAAATATTTCAGCTTTAATTTCAAGTTGAAAAATAACCATGCTAATTTCAAACGTGAATCTAGCTTCAGTGAAAGTCTTCCTTGCTAATTCTGTTATTCATCGTTTCTAGATGTACAGTGTGTTTCCAAGGAACAATAACAATACTTTCAAGAAACATTGGATAAAACAGTCATAACCTCTAGAAATAATGTAGGTAGATGACACAATTTATCCCCCTGTGCCTCCCAGCTCAGAATAAAAAAACTGTGAGGAAGTGCAAAGCTTGACAGTGCCTTACATTATATAACGAATCCTGGAGGACAAGTAGAAGCATAAATTATTTTATCACTTCCATACCTGTGATTTTGCAGGCAATAACACGCCTTTCTTCTTCAAAGGGCCACTTTCAAGGATGGGATCTTTTTTTACAGCTCTAGCTCTCACCAATGCATCTGTGCTTCCTTGTGAAATGGCATTTCTCTCTGGAGTAGGTGGAGCATTTTCTTCTCGGAATTTATTGTGCAATATACGAGCACAACTGTTTGCTTCTTGAACTGCTGAAATATTTGCAACATGTCAATGTTTATCTGTATCAAAAAAATAAACAAACTTTCAACCTTAAGTTGAAAGGGGCAAGAATTATCACTATTTCTACATTTGATAATTCTGTTATGCTAGGTAAACTAATCATGAACTTTTAAGCTCTACCATAATTTTTAAAAAAATCAAATAAAAAAAGAAAAAAACCACTTTGCATTTCCTGACAAGTGTTAATTAAATTGTCTTTCTTACACTGTGTCAATGAACAGGAGATTTTGGGGTTTGTGTGCATATATATATTTATATGGATATAAATATTTGAAAATCATGGGAGAGCCTTTTGGTAGTAATTGCCATATGAGGCTGTGATAACAAAACATTCTTTTTTAGGCAGCAAGACACGTGGAAACCATGAGATGCTTCTCAGTATACCGTCTCTCTGCACTGCCAAAGATGAATCCATCTCATAGAATTCTTTGCACTTACTGTTCCAGTGAAAACAGTATGAGGTATAAGAAAGACATCCCAAAGAAGAAAAATACTTAATATAGGTTATATAATAATGTGATTAGCTATAGTGGCTTTCATGAGGTGACAAAAAATACTTCGGGTGGTAAATTTATCTCACAACACCTTGATAAAGAATAAAGCCCATTTCCTTTCATATAGGAAGTAAAAGTAAACCAATTCCCAATGGCTGCATGGCAGGCTAGTAGTGGAAAAAGAAACCAGCCTTCAGCTTAACTGTCAGTGAACATGTCTCTAGGTACTGAAACAGTGATTACTGTGCAGAAGACATTAACATTAATGAACTGGCAAGAATGAAACAGAGCCACTCCTCTCAAAAGTAGAGAAACTGCACAAACCAATGAAATTCTGAGCCATGGCTTCAGCATATCTTTTCACTGCAAACAGTTAAACAGTGATAGCTTTGCTGGAGATTTACTAACAGTCAGCAACTTTGCCTTCCAAAATAATATATTTATACAGTATTATCTAGGTAGATATTTGGAAATATTCTCTATGCACCATTAATGTCAACTTGTAAACTGCCATTTAGGTGTACACTGCAGAAAAACAATCCAAGTGTAGCCAGAGTAAAAGAAATGGACAAAAATAGGAAGAACAACGTAGTTAGAGGCACATGAACCTGCAGGTCTACCATACCGTGTCAGGGGAACAGCTGAAAGGAATGCACAGCAAGGCTACGTGACTGCTTGCCACAATACGGGCTGTTACACACTGACCAACGTACGTACCGTACTGCAGAACTGAACTGCAGATGGTAAGGTAACTGATAAAAATGTATCTAGTCATTCAAAATACAAACCAGTCAAGAGACTCCTGGCAGCTGGAGGTTTTCTAGGCTCTTGTCCATGCCGACCCTTTAAGATGAGAGGTTTGTTTTCTCCTTTTGGTGATTTGAGCTGCTTTCTGGCTGGAAATGTCTCAGTGTTCCTCGGAGATTTGCCCTGAGATGCTGAAATACATTTCTTCACATTTTTTGGTGTTTGTTTCTTTTCCAGCAGTGAATCCAGATCCTGCACCAAATATTTAGAAATTTAATCACTCTCTTAGTAAATCTGATGTAATAATGAGAAGCAAATTCAAGAGATTCTGACTTTTGGAATTTTTTTGCTGTGGTTCTGGTTTTGGTTTTTCTGGTAGTGATTACTCCTGATAGCTTGTTCATGCAGAAGCTTCTTCATATTATTAACTTGAACCTTACAGAAAAAGCTTGCATTTTTGTATTTACAATTGACTCCAGCAAATTATCTGCTTATAGTATGTTCAAAAAGAAATGGATACAAAGGCTACAGACAAAAAAAAAAATAATGCCCCCACGCCTATGGTAAGACAGACAGACGCTTCATCCAATGCTGAGTCCAAACAATTCTGCCTCCTTTCCTGTTTCCAGGCAGTTAGCACTGTTACTGTTCTCATAAGCAGTTCAGAACAACAAAAATAACAACACAGCTCTTACAGTTAGAACAATATTTTAAAGGAAAAATAAATATCTTATGGCTATTTTATCAGTTGCTTTTTATTTAAATGAATTAGATACTAGTTTCATAATAGTGCAGGTTACATAGGTTCTTAAAAAATAAATCTTGCAGGTAGGAACTGCAGCAGGAAACGAGAATCAGAACTTTTCTATTACACCAACAACATGTTTTAAGACATCAGACATTACTAACAGAAGCCACCTGAAGGGCAAAGAGCTTAAGTAGCTCTTGTAGCTACAGCGTTATCTTCTGTCTGGCCAGTTCTGCACCCACCACCGTGTGTGAGGCTCAGATGCTCATCACTAGTCCTGATGCCTAAAGCATGCATCACAAAACAATAAACATGTAACTTACACCAACATATAAAAGTGCAATTCTTTCAGTCCTGAAAATGGCAAATGAATCTGAAATCAGAAACTGATGCTTTGTTACCACTATTACTGTAACCAGTCCTCGTTCTACCAGGAGAGCCAATACAGGAACAGCATCAACAGGAACAGCAGCAGGGAGCTTCCATGTTTAGAATGCAACTCTATTTTAGACCACCATTATGTAGGAACATTAGAAACATATTTATACATTAGCAAATATGGCCTTTAAAAATAAAAAAACCCAACAGTAAGATATTCTGCCATTTCATTAACATAGAACATAGTTTGCAGATTCATATTTCACTGCATCTTTTCTGCCTTAGTAAAAACAAAATGTTTTTTCCTACCTCAACTTGCAGCAAAATATCTATGATAATGTCAGAAATGGAAGAATCCACTTCCAGTTTGGCAGAACAGAGAGACAGTTGTCGGATGAGACTGCCCAGTTCCTTATAGTGGGTAGGAATCTGCTGCTCTGTCTGGTCTGTAAACTGACTGGCAAACGCCTGCAAGGCTCGTATAGCTCCCCTGTGTGCTGCCGCCAGCCGGGATACTGCTCGGGACTGGAAAGATGAAAAATAACTGCTTTAGCTATAGAAGGAATACTGATACTAATCAAAGAATTGCTGCCCACATTTCATGGAGAAACACTCGGGCTTGGGATAATTCTGATGGATATGAAGCCATTTGTGAGACAAAACCAACGAGGCATTTAAGCAATCTACTAAGGGTAGATGAGAGCGCTCCTGCCGAGCACGGCGCCGGTGTCAGGTGGAACAGCCTGGTTATGGGTTATAACCTGCTCTGATGCTTCCATCACCAGTGCCAGCAGGGACCGTAGCCACGGGCTTGGCCCTAATGTGCAACAGTTGGACAAACAGAACATTCTCCACCCTCCAGTTTTTGTTACGGAAGAAAATACAAGTGATGGAAAAGCACAAGAGAATAACTGGACAATACTGGCCAAACAGCAGGTGTGATCTCAGTGGTACCCTTCTGGAAGATGCTGGGCAGAGGAGAGAATCAGGAGGTGGGTAAGACTGAGTGACATCAACAGGAAGTTAAAAAAGTAGCCAAGAGTAGAGCACAGCGTTATTCAGAAAAGGAAGTGGAATGAGAAGGAATTAGAAGCCCCATAAAAGCAGCAGCAGACCAACAGCCTTCCTCTCCAGTTTACTGCAGACAGAGAAGAACGGAGGAGAAGAGAGAAGCAGCAAAGGCAGTATCAGAGCAAGCGAGACATACGTGTGTGAGAATAAGATGAAAAGCACAAGATACAAAGAAAATCTCCCTCTGGAGAGGGCTCAGGTGTACCCTACACAATCAAACTCAACAGCCAGAAAACTTTCCATTAAGAAGTTACTCACAGCCTGGAGGATAATTACATCTTACCTTTTTAGTATGTTTGATTTTATGAGGACTCAGTTTCTCTAAATCATCCTGTATTTCTTTTACCTGTTCATCAAGAAAGGAGAGAGATAAAGTCACTCAGAATTAGCTCTACATCTATAAATGAACAATTAATCTTCACTGTAATGTCTGAGTGAAAGTCCAAATTTTCCAAAGGTGATGCTCCTCTCTCTGTCCAGTCATGAGAGAAATTAGTCACACCATAAACTAGAATGCCATGGAAGTTCAGAGATAACCTGATCAAATTTTTCTTGTTTCAGTTAATTTCTGTCAAATTCATCACAATAAACTTGCTACTATACATCCAATTTAAAGTGCTGGTTCCTACCTGTTGTTGGAGTACATACAGCATCCGAGCTGACCGTGCAGCTTGTTTCTGTCTCCTACTGTAAACTTGTTGCTCTTTATCAGGATCTAAAATTTCTTTCTCTCTCCCTAAAAAGCAAGAAATGTAAAGTTTTATGTCTTAATTAACCTCTGAAAATCCCAATTAAACCATGATAACAAACATAATTTAGTAATAAGCTCTTTCGTGCAGAACCAATACACAATGTACCCCTGGCAGGGTTCAAGGCCAGGTTGGACGGGGCTTTGGGCAACCTGGGCTAGTGGAAGGTGGCCCTGCCCGGGGCAGGGGGTGGCACTGGATGGGCTTTGAGGTCCCTTCCCAAACCATCCTGTGATTCTATGATATATTTTGCAGGGCTCCACTGAGCAGAAATGCAAGCTAGTAATTTTAACTCTACCATGTTTCTATTTAAAATTTGCATTCTTATGCAACAGCTTATTAGTTATACCTTACAAAATCATGTGACCTCTTAGTTTTATGAGAAGTTGCAGCTAAAGCACTCACAGTTAGGAATGGTTAAACCTCTGGCTAGTTATGCAAAAGAACCAGTGCAGTATATACTGGGGCTGGCTGGGATGGAGTTAGTTTCATTCACAGCCATCAGTACAGTGGTGGTTTGGATTTATGAATAAAAACCACACCCCTGCTTTGGCTGTCGCTGAGCAGTACTTGCACAGCACTAAGGCTGCCTCCTTCTCCAACGATGCCCTGCCACGGGTGGGCTGGGGCTGTGCAAGCAGCTGGGAGGGGACACAGCCAGGGCAGCTGACCCCAGCTGATCAAAGGGATGCTCCATGCCATGGGCAGAAATAAAAAAAATTGAGGTTTTGGGGGGAAACTGCTCACAGACTGGCTGGGCATTGGGTTTACTTGTGGGAGGTAGTGAGCGATTGCCTTTGCATCACTTGTTTTAGGTTTTTTCTTTCTTCTTCCTCTTTCCTTCCCTTACTAAGCTATCCTTATCTCAGCCTGTAAGGTTTCTTGCTTTTAATCTTTCTATTCGCTCCCCTGTCCCACCAATGGGGAAATGAGCCCAAGTGTGTGACACTTTACAGCCAACCAGGGTGAGCCCACAACACAGTGTCAGGAAGCACATTAATCGTGCTGCTGCACTGCCATAAAGCAGGTGAGTCAGACTGTGAAATGAATTTCTACCAGCTGTTACCCCCTTTCTCATCACTGATAAGATTGTGGTTAATTACGATACTTATTTTTGCGGTCTGACTATCTAGCCAGTAGGCCTATAGACACCAATATTTTTTTTCACCTGTGTTATTAAATAGCCTATCACTGATTTGCTGTCATTGCAGGTTGGACTGGAACTCACCACAAACACTTGGTGATATTAAACCTTGCTATTGCTTAACTGGCCAGCCATTCCAGCTTTTGTCTACTTTTGAAAAAAGTAGATGGTTCTCAAAAATCCAGAACTGAATATGGATTCTAATTCAAGCAAAAAAACAAAAAGAAAAACAAATCAACAATTGTACATTTATATAACATAATTATTGTTCAGTCTTACACCTTTTTTAGTCAGTTCTTCAATTTTCTGGACATAGCTCCTCAATTCCTTTTGCAGCCGTCGGACTTCCTGCGTACTTTTATCTTCTTTTTTATTTACATTTGGCTTGGGGTGAGGTTCTGTGTCATGGGTGGGTAGAGAGTCAAAACCAGCTGGTCTTAGCTTCCCCTTATTTAGTGTGTAGAGATAAACTTTAGCACCAGAGGTGGTAGTCTCCACTTTGGAAGGCTGACCGAGTTTCTGCTGATATTTCAAGCAAGTTTGAGACTTCAGTGCACTTTTATTTTCCGGACTTACAAATACTTCAGTCTTCTGCTGTTGTGACTTCTGTGCCAACAATGGTTTATTGACAGCATCTCCAAACACTTGCCATTTCACTTGCTCTTCAAGATGTCTTCGTTTTATGTCCCTTTTGGCTAGCTGAATAGCCAACTTAAGTCTCTCTTCAGATATCACTGAAAACATGCCAGAGCTTCTTATGCTGGGGTCCTCACTTCCATCTAGATTCTTCTGATCACCGGGTGCCTTCAGTTTTTCTATTATAATTGGACGGGGGTTAGAGAATCTGAGAGCCAAGTTCTCTGGGACTGCAGGCACATTTCTATTAAACTGGAGCTGCTCCAAAGTGTAAAAAAAAAAAAAAGCTGATGTTACACAGAACACTTTACACAGTAAAGAAAATGGATCTTCTTTCATATTAGAATGCTTTGTCATGATGGTACTTCATAGAATCACAGAAAAATTTGGGTTTGAAGGGACCTTAAAGATCATCCAATTCCAACCCCCCTTCCACTAGCCCAGGTTGCCCAAAGCCCCGTCCAACCTGGCCTTGAGCCCTTCCAGGGAGGGGGCAGCCACAGCTGCTCTGGGCAGCCTGTGCCAGGGCCTCACCCCCCCACAGGGGAGAATTTCTGCCTCAGATCTCATCTAAATCTCCCTCTGACAGTTTAAAACCGTCACCCCTCGTCCTGTCCCTCCCCCCTTCCCGCAGCCCCTTTCAGCCCTGGGGGGCCGCTCTAAAGTCTCCCCGGAGCCTTCTCTTCTCCAGCTGAACCCCCCAACTCTCAGCCTGTCCTCACAGGGGGGGCTCCAGCCCCCCCAGCATCTCGGTGGCCTCCTCTGGCCCCGCTGGAGCAGGTCCGTGTCCTTCTGCTGTTGGTGCCCCAGAGCTGGACCCAGCCCTGCAGGGGGGTCTCCCAGAGCGGAGCAGAGGGGGAGAATCCCCCCCTGGCCCTGTGCCCACCCTGCTCTGGGTGCAGCCCCGCACACGGGGCCTTTCTGGGCTGCCAGCGCTCGGTGCTGGCTCACGGGCAGGTTTCCACCCACCAATCCCGCAAAGTCCTTCTCCTGGGGGCTGCTCTTAATGCATGCAAAGCATTCTGTCCATTCAGACAAATGCCAGTATCCAAAATTAAGAATGATTTTGTTCATCGTGTAAATAACATTAGGCACTTATCTGTAACTTAGGGTGGACACCATAGGAAGTATACACACACACACACTGAAAAATCTCCTCCAAAGTGACTGGGCTATGGACAACAAATGGCTTTATGAATATTTTTTCTAAGAGTTCTGACAATGAAATTAATGAGTTATAACAACAATAACATTAGTAATATATATGGCAGTAATATAAATATTATACTGATTTAGAAAGGCATTACTAAATTTACAAAGGTAACAGAAGAAGAAATGATGAAGGAGATGCATGATGAAGGAGAAATGGAAAGCTGAAACATGGGACCAGGTTCTGTTTCCATGTACTAAAGTAAGTGATAAAGATACTGTATTGATTTAGACTGGGATAGAGTTAGATTTCTTCACAGTAGCTAGTATGGGGCTATGTTTCAGATTTATAATGTAAACAATGTTGACAGTGCACTGATGTTATTGCTCAGTTATTGCTGAGCAATGTTTTAGTTACTGGCAAGCAATAAAAGCTGTGGGGAAGGAGAAGGAAGGGGGGGATGTTTGGAGTGGTGGCGTGTGTCATCCCAAGTCACAGCTACACATGACAAAGCTGTGGAAATGGCTGAGCACCTGCCTGCTGATGGGATGTAGTGAATGAATTTCTTGGTTTGCTTTGCTTGTGCATGCAGCTTTTGCTTTACCTATTAAACTGTCTTTACCTCAGCCCATCGGTTTTCACACTTTTACCCTCCAATTCTCTTGCCCATCCCACTGGGAGCCTGAGCGAATGGCTGTGCTTAGCTGCCTGCTGGGCTTAAACCACAGACAGGTGAATAATGTTTACAGATGTAGTTTCTGATCTACACCCTTGCGAAAGGATGGTGTCAAGATTACGTGTGACAGCATCAGGAAAGCAAATATGAAGAACTGACACCAACGGGCTATCTCAGGAGGTGGGTCATAATCATCTTTTTGTAACAATCACAAATGAAAACCAATTCAGCATCGCTGCATAAGTCAAATCATACCTGTGTTTGCAAAGACTTTGCTTCATTCCTGTACAGCTGGGTAGTGAACGCAAACGTGGCATCAGACATGGTTGGGTTGCTTGGTCCCATCACATTGGCTTGACGCTCAAAATCTGGCAATTTGTCCTTTTTTTAATTACAACTATGAACATAAGAAGAATCATACATTATTTCCGCCCCTCAGGAGCGATCCCAGGGCTGGTGTGAATAACACCTAGAGAGCCAACCTGAGGAGGCATGTAGAGATGGAAAACGTGCCACGTGTACTCACACAGCTGGTACACAAAACAGAGAGCACAATCCCACCATTTAAGGCATAATTTACAATTTATATCCTCCTTTTACACACCCCACGGAGAGCTGAGGAGCACCATGATGGACTACGAGGCTCACGCTACAACTTGTAGGGTCTTACTTACCCAAAAGGGAAATGGGGCGCTGCAGCGGTAAGGGAGCGGCAGGACAGCCTCGGGCAGAGCTCGGGAGGATCAGTGTCACAGGAAAATAGATCGACCAGGAGTTCTTCAGAGAGAAGGATTTAAAATAAGAGCGGTGTGTGGAGACGGCCAGAAACTTCCCTCTCCTTCTCCTGCCTCTGAGACTTAGAAAGGGAGCGGGATGCAGCGCATAACGCTGTTCAAACCGTCTGTCGCCACTCAACTACCGACCGCGCCCCGGGTCGCGCCCCACCGCCGCCGGTCACGACGCTCCTCGCACCCCGGCCCTGTCGGCGACTGCTCCCCGCGCCGCCGGTACGGACGGGCGGGCCAGGCCTGGCCGGGGCCTACCGGGCCGCCGTTCAAACCCGCTCCGGGCAGCCGCCGCCGCGGAGGCCGCCGGGAAGCGGAACTGCGGGGGCCGGGCCCGGCGCGGCCCTTCCCGCCGCCGCCATGGGCTGGGAGGAGAAGCAGGTGCGCGGGTACCCAGAGTTCGTGCAGACGGCGCAGCGCTACCACGGGCGGCCCATCTTCGCGCTCTTCTGCGGCGACAAGGACGCCGAGGGCAGGAGCTGGTGCCCGGACTGCGTGACGGGTGAGGCCCGCGGCGCGGCGGGGCAGCGCCCGGCCCCTCGGCGGGCCCCGGCCCGCGGTACGCGCCGTCTCTCTCCCGCTCGCCCGGGAAGCCGGAGCCCCCCGCAGCTCCCGGCGCCGTTACCGAGGGTCGTGAGCGGCTGGTGGGGGGGTGGAGCCCTGGCTGCCGGTACCGGGCCGCTGAAGCGACCTGGCCGCGTCGGCTCTGACGGAGCTCGGTAAAGCTGGCCCCAAGCTCGAGGTGGCCCCTGGCCAGCGAGCTGTCCCTGCCGCGCTGCGCTCCGCTAGCCCCTCGCCGGGGAGCAGAGACCCAGTCGGACGCGAATCCGGGGGTCGGTTGACTTGACTCACCTCAGCTTTGCCTGGCAAACGGACTCGCCCGTCGGCGTCTGGCAGCGAAGGCAGTTCCTCAGAAAACATCGCGCTGAACTTTCTGATCATATGTGGCAGCTGCTTACCACTGTTCTGACGGGCTTCCATAGAGGCAGGAGACAACATTATTGTTCTTGTTAAGGCAGAAATTGGCCTTTACTCAAAGATGAGTCACTACAACGTTGAGCATGGAATAAATTCAGCAAAGCTCGTGGATAACTAGATGAAAGAAAATACAAATCCTGACCTGAAGCAGGCAAAGTATTAATTAGCACTGCTGGTCAGAGTAAATCTAGGTGATTCTGTAGCACAGCAAAAGTATTAACTACTAATAGATTTTAAAAATTCCCCTCTAGCTGAACCAGTTGTGAGGAAGGAACTTCCTAACATGCCCGATGAGTCTATATTCATCTACTGCCTAGTAGGAGACAGAGCCTAGTAAGTAACTGCTTTAATGCCAACTGACCTAACTTTGCTATGTGTGGACTGGAGGTTAACTAACCTGTTGGAACGACTGACTGAACTGTCCTTTTCTGCAAGGAATGAAGCATTGCTCTGAGTTTTGTGGTCTAGACCATGCCTAACTGAACTGTCTGCATGCTTGTTCTGAGAGGTGGGCTGGGGAGGTGCAAGGCACACACCTCTGAATCATCCTGTTGAAGGAATGGTAAGAGGCTAACTTCAGACTGCACCTCTACAAGCTGTGTTTAACCTCTTCTTCCCAAACAGCTGGAAAGATCCCAACAATGAATTCAGGAAGAATCTGAAACTAACGGGAGTGCCTACACTACTTAAATATGGAACAGTAAGTGATTTATTGTACATTCTGGATCTACAGGCATTCATGTGGGAAACTGGCAGGAGCTTATGGCTGTGAATGAGTTAGGCACGCACCTCTTCTGATACCTTCTCTTGTTTAAAAAGAGCAGGCAATTAGGAACAGCTCTTCTGCACCCACCCGTGTGCTCTTCCTGGCTCAAACAGTTCCTCAGGAGAGAACCACTCTGCTTCCTGTATCATGTTGCCTATAATAAACATATGGTAAAGAAAGTACGTACACTTAGCACGTAGTGGTTGAGGGGCAGGGAAGGTTCTTGGCAACATATTGTTAGCTTCCTGACTTGCAGCTCCTCAAACTTCAAAAAATCCAAATGCTGAATTACAGGCGTGAAACAAGTTCTGTGCAGTATACTCCTGATTAAAACGAACACCAGCTCAAGTTTTAACTTGTGCATGTTATTAAGTTGGCAGTTACTTTCTTAGAAATGCCTCTTCCAAGGCCAGAAAACCCTCAGGCATCTTTCAGTTATTCCTACCCTGCTTGTTCCTCCCCACCCTCCCTGGAAAAACAACTGCTGGAGTGTGGCTAATGTTAGTATGTACAAACGGCTCTAGTCTAGACCAGGTTTTTGAATTGCCCCTAAAACATTTTAACTTTTCTTTCAGCCTCAGAAGCTGGTTGAAGAAGAATGTTTTAAAGCGGAGCTTGTGCGTATGTTGTTTACCGAAGACTAAATCCTCCAGTAGTCAATCATTTATGAAGATGTTGATCTCAAGTCATTTGCAGTGTCCTTTCAAGAAATCCTTAACCTTTTTCAAAAATGTCATGGTTAATTACTTCAGACTAGTCAAGATAAATGTCATTAAATTCTGGGTCCAACCTTCCACTAAAATCTTCCAACAAAACCCTGCATCTTTCCTTTCATGTTCAAATAAACTTGAGTTTGCAAACAGTCTCTTTTCAAAGGACCTGAGCTCCGGTTACAAACTTAGAGAGCAGCTGGCACTGAAGAGTAGGACCGAAGGGGTAAGTTACACCTTTAATAGTAAATTGGGGGGGGTAGGAGAGACAGAAAAATCTCCTTGTTCTTCATAAATCTGATTTCACATAACTACTGAAGCTGTTAAGATAAATTTTCAATGCCAAAGATGTTTAATGGCTTATCTGTTCAGTCTGGTAAGCCGAAAGCTGACAGTCTTGGTGTCTCTGATGACATGTTAAGGGTTAACAGTTGCAGTACCTGCTCCTACAAGGATACAGACTACAACACGAATGCAGCACAAATACAGTCTAAAACATGACAATTGAATCCCTGACAACTGCCAAGATGGTATTCTTACAATAAAAACTAGAGGCATAAATGGCAAACGCTTCTCCAATACTGCAAGCATTTACACCTTTTTTTGTAACACAAAGTGTTTTCACTACCTGTACTGCAGAGAAGCCCAAGAGCAGCCACTGTTTCACTGGCAGAAAACCAAGATTAAAGTAAGCTTCCTGGACTGGAATAGATAGAGCTACAGCCCAGTTCCTTCTGTTCAGTATCTGCAAAGTTTATTACTTCTCTCTGCTCCACTCCTGCAGTCCTTGTCTCATCACACTTCAATTTCTATCTGTAAAATGTTGTAAGGAAAACTCTGTAAGACCCCCAGCAACAATGATTACCAGATAAACACAGATGACAAGTAATAGCTTGGCTCTGTTTCAAGGCAAAAGTCCACAATTTAGATTTTGTACAGTATCACCACTTCAACTTTGCTCATCCTGCAGTTGTAAATAGTTGTACATGAGGGAGTTCTTAGTCACATGCTGACACACATCATTATTCTCCAGGGAAAATGCCTCCTAAGAGCAGACCTCTGAGCTACGTTTTTTTGTTACATATTTAAATATCAATAACAAAACTGTTTCGTTTTCAAAATCATGAGGAACCAATAGCTACAGTAAGTAATGCTCTTACAAAATTGTCCAGGCTACAAAACATATTGCAGAAGTAGGTGTTTATCAGTCTTTTATCTTTAAAGAAGTTGATGAAAGAAAAAAGAAACACAGTCACTTGATAAATCAAAAATCAAATGTATGCACACCCAGAGCCAAACCTAAAAAAGGGTTCATGCCTCTCTTGTAAATACTTCAGCTGAGACAGAGGACACCTTATCATCACTCTTCCAAGCGTTTTTCATTTTACAGAGGTGTTGTTTTGTTGCTGCTGCTCTGCAAGCGCTTGCTGGAGACGCATTCTTTTCCGAGAATAGTGCTGCCAGTGAAGAATCTGTTGCTCGTCAATAAATTTAGCACACTGAGCATTGACCAGTTCTTTGCGGAAGTGTTCGTACTGGAGCAGCTCTAGCATATGCAAACACTGAGGATACCTGGGTTAAAAATAAACATGCTTTAATGTAAGTTTTTACAAAGTACAGTAAAACTGGAGTCTTATGTCTGTGCTTTACTTAAGTATCAAACCACTTAAGACTGTACATACTGCACACCCTGTAACTTGCTAACATCAGGATTAGGCTAGGAAACCAGGGAGTCCAAGAGCAGCTTATAAACGCATGCACAGGCCTGCTGAGACTGGCTTTTCTAATGGCTGGGTTTTACTAAAGCAAATACATAACAACTATAATATCTGCTTCTAGAGCTCATTTAAAGAACATAACCAAGAACTGTTTCCCCAAAATTTGAAGGAGTTTGCACACTCACAGAAATGTAAGGTCATCTTTGTTTTGTCTAAGCATCAACAATGCAAAATTACTCTTAAAATGTACTTACTGGGCCTAACTGAAGTAGTTTTGTACCATAATGTTCAATAGTTCTATTTTAAACAAATGGTAAAGTGCAGATAAAGGCTGCAAAAGGAAGATTCCATGTGCGACTTGTGGAACATGTTTTATAACGTATCCTTGCTACATCTGAACTGTTGGAAACAGGAAAATTGCATGTAAACACAGCGGGGAGAGAAAAGGTAAGGTTATGGGCAGAAATCAAATACTGACATGCTGCTGTACAGTACCTAAGAGAAGGCAAACGTCAAACCATTAAAATGCACAAACCTAAGAGATTTTAACACTTACTTCAGGTATTTTGCATATTCAGGTTCTTTCCAATAAAGTAGATATTTAAGGTAATTTACAAAAGCCTTGTCTTTGAAGTAGCCTCTTTGTGCAAGAACTGAAATAAAACGACAAATAAGGAATTGTCAGTTACAGATGCGTGAAAAAAATCTGACAAGCCTGAAGAATAGGTATACACAAAACTAAACAAACAGGCACTTTAGTCAAAACTTTATCATTACAATCAAATTTTGCTAATTCAAAAATATTTTTTTATGTCAACATACTAAGCACTTAGAGTATGTACCTTTCATACAACAGCAAGAAAGAGAACAGCTTTCTGAAACAGGGAATTTTGACTGTAGTACCAAAATGGGCAGGGAATTAAGTATAGTACCTGAAACTATTAACATTAGTACAATTCTGTTTTCAGATGAAGGAACATTATTAACTTGACATTACTTTTTAACCACAGACTTATTTTTTTCTCCACCAGACATGCAATTTTTTTTACTTCAGCCAATAAAAAATTTTGCATTTTAAAAAACCCACCTGTTAGAAATCTAGACACATGTACAGACTACCTTTATGCTGTGAAAGACCACTCCCTTTTCTTTGTTTAGCCCTCTCCCTCCCTGTTTAACTTTACCAGTAATAAACACCATTAAACTACATTCACTCCTCAGGACCCTGATATTTAAGTACTCACAGTTGAGGTAATTTGGATTTGCCAGACATTGCACAAACTCTAACTCCAGCTGGAACCGAAGTCGATTTCCTGTATCATCTGATACATGAGAAAAATAGTAAGAATTGGACCCACACAATCGATCTGACAGTAATTTTCTCAGTTTGAGCCATACAAAGAGAGATAACATGTTTAACAGGAGAAAAATCAGTAACTCCCCATAATAAACAGGGATTAATTTAGCAAAGCATCACATGAATCGGGGTTGGGCCTGCACTGATAAACACGCTGTAGGTTCTTTTTTTTTACAGTCAAGCAAGTGCAGAGAACAGAGGAATGCCCACTGACACTTTGTTGAGAGTGAAGGAAAAGGGAAGCGCAAGAAGCTTGGAATATTTGAACAGGGAAAGTGAATAAGGTAAGGACAGGGAAGTGAAGAGCCCACCAAAATCTTAGCTGTATTTTTAAAAGTAGCACAAGCCAGAACTGGGGGCGTTTTTCAGAAAGGTATCTTGACACAGCGCCCTAGCGGGAAGGCGGCGGCGTGCCCGCAGTCCAGCGTACACCCGCCGCCGGGGGGAACCGCGGGGCTGCGGCGGCCCCGGGCCGGGCTCAGCGGGACCCCGCGGGCCCCTCATGAGGTTCCACGGAGAGAAACGCCGGGTCCAGCCCCCGCAGAGGAACAGCCCCGCGCACCAGGGCAGCAGGCTGGGGCCGCCCTCGGAAAAGCAGCTTTTAGAAGAGGCCCCGGTGGGCAAGCGAAGGGACCTGCGGGGCGCAGGGCAGCTCAGCACCCTCCCAGGCTGCACCGCCAGCGGGTCCGGGCGCTGA
The DNA here is from genome assembly GCF_965140245.1 of Athene noctua. Taxonomy (NCBI): domain Eukaryota; kingdom Metazoa; phylum Chordata; class Aves; order Strigiformes; family Strigidae; genus Athene; species Athene noctua. The sequence continues at coordinate 290,563 of NC_134055.1, forward strand.
CCCCCCTCAGCACCGCCGCGCCCGTCCTGCGCTCCACGGGACCAGGAAGGCACGGGCACACGGGAGCACGCGAGGATAATTAAAGATAATTACAGGAATGGAGTTCCCGACACACAGAGAGGCTGAGCAAGCTGAGGCTGGTCAGCCTGGAGACCAGGCTTGGGGCCGATCTCACCAGTGCAAGGGAACGAAGACAGAATCAAACTCTTCTCAGTGGTGCCCAGGGAAAAGACAAATGGCGATGGGCACAAACTGAAATACAGGAAATTCCTTTTAAACATAAGTCTGGGGGGTTGTGGGCTTCTTTGTGTGTGTTTGGGGCTTATTTGGGTTTTTTTTACTGTGAAGGTGACTGATAGTAGGACCGTGTTTTCCAGAGAAGCTGTACAATCTCCACCCTCGAGGGTCCTGAGCAACCTGGCCTAGCTGACCCTGCTTTGAGGAGGTGCTTGGGCTAGATGGTCTCCGAAGGTTCCTCTGAATGTGAACAATTATGAAATTCTGCCAAACAGTCCTGACTTGAAAGGCAAAATGTGGAAGCACAGCCTACTTGAACCCAATGCCAGAGCAAAGCTGGGTACGGACACCTTTTGCCTATTTAGCAGCAGTCATAAGAAATTCACTTAACTTCTGCATTTATGCCCATTATTATACAAGCTGGGGGCTACCTACCAAAAGAGAGGAATAAAGAATCAATTAACCTTACTTTTAGAATCATGCCATCAAAGTACCTTCATTTTAAATTCTTTTTCAGCATCACTGTATTCTAGAAAAACATTTCTCTTCACTATTGCTGTAAACAATGTTATTTGATCCAGGTTGGTTATTACGGATTTTCCCTCACCCATTTTTACCATCTCACCCATGTTTGTATTAATTTTGAAAATATTAAATATTGAATTGAGAACATAAGCTCTAGGGGATCCCAAAAGCAAAAAACAAACAAACAAATAAAAAAAACCCCCATAGTATAAATGATTGTACATTTATTTAATCTGTTTAAAATAGCCCACACTGCCTTTCGTTCTTTTAGTTTCTGTAGCACCAATGAACACTAAATAAAATACTTTAAGTAGGTGTAATTATTTATGTATATATATTCTGTATTTTATTATATATAATATGTACTTATGAAACTTAAGACATAAAAATTAGGTGATAGTAATGTGGTAAATCCTATTTGCCATTTTACATTTTAGTGACAAGTCTCTAGTTCTGTGGGGAGCTCGTCTTACGCCTCAGAACATTTCCACACTACAGAGGAAAGGCTTCGTCCTTCAGAAAACAGTGGGGTTTCTGATGAGAGAACGCTAGCGCGGTACAAGGCAGGCCGAGAGCACGAGGAGCCCCGAGGAGAGCGCCCAAGCCGAAACCACACGGCCCAGGCCCCGAACCCCGCCGACGACAGCGCGGCTCAGGGCCCGGCTCTGGCCACCGGCCACCACTCGCCACGGCACCGAGGCCCTTCGGGCCACGGCACCGAGGCCCTTCGGGCCCCAGCAGCTGCTCCAGCAGAGCCCGCGCCTAAGCACGCCGCCCTCCTCCGGATCGCCGGGGGCCCGCGGGGCGAGCCGGCGCTTCCCAGGGGAGGGAAGGGGAAGCTCGGGCGGGGACCGGGGAAGGCCCCGGCCGTGCTCGAGCCGCCTTCGCAGCGCCGGGACAAGCGCTACAGGCGGGGCTGCGGCGTCAGGAGCTCTGGGGCCGCGGGGCTGGGCTCCGCACCCACGGGCGCGGCGGCAGCCGCCCCAGGCCCCTTCTCCGGGGAAGCGGGCTCGGAACCCGCCCGCCGCCCGCCAGCCCCCCGCGCCCGCCCCGGCGGCCGCCCCCCCTCACCTGTCTCCATGGCGGCGGCCGGGCTGCGCCGCCCGCGCGAGCGCAAGATGGCGGCGAGGAGGCCGCTGCCGGCGGGCCCGGGCGGCGCGGCCCTCAGGCACGGCGGGAAGGGGCGGGCGGCGCCTCGGGGCGGGCCCGGGCGGGGCGGCGGAGCCCGCCGGCAGAGCGGGAGCGATCGAACTCCCCGGGCCGCCGCCGCCTCCTGCGCCGCGGTTCTGCCGGGGCGGAGGGAGCTCCAGGGAAAACGCGCCTTCGCCCTTCCCAGGCGTGCGATGGCAGGATCCCTCCTTCTGCGCCGTGTTAGCTACGGATCTCACCTCCCGGGGACAAACGGTGATTGTTTTCAACTTTCAGCTGCCTAAAAAATCAGTTTCACAAGTGTCATGAGGGAAACGGTCACTGCTCAGAGGAGGCATTTCCCCATGACAACATTACACTGAAACACAGAGATAAGACACGGGAATTCGGATTTGGGGTATAATGGGCACCATCCGTTTACCACTAGGTAAGGGAATTCCGCCTGTCAGTGCTGAAGTAGCAGAGCTTGTAATATCTGTAGTTGGAAAGAGTTCAGAGATTCCGATATCCAAATAAAACCCCAGACTGAAAACAGTACTGGAAAAAGTCCTTCCTCTCCAGGCCGCTCTGCTGCCCTGAGGCCTGCTGCAGCTTGCTGCGGACAAGTGACAGAAGTCAGAAATCAAAGTACAAACACCAGTGTATTTTCAAACGACTAAGGGTCAGTTTTACATAAATCACTCTGAAAACTTTGCAAGCAAAACAAAGTAACCCCTGCAAACTTTACTTACCATTTTTATATGGCAGTCTCTGAAAATCTGTAAAAAAAAGTCACATGTGCAATGCTAGTTCCAATGGGATCCAGAGTAGGCAGAAAGATAACACCCTTACATCTACATTTCATAGGCTCGTTTCCTAACCGAAACCCCAAGATTCCTTCTAAGAGTAATATGGGTGGAAAGGCTCGCATTTTGCCAGTGTCACCCCAATAGCATAAACCGGCCACGGGACCTGCCCTCTGGTAGATGAGTAAGGAGGACATTTTACGAGTTCCGTACTGGCCCAGAGCAATAGCAACAGATTTTCTGAAGCAGAACAGGAGATTAAATGTAACTGATCTTCCAGAAATAATGGACTTGTTATAAAATGGGTACAGAAGTCTTTTCCAAACGTGAAATCAGTTTGGACTGAGACACTGCAAAGTTGGTTGAGGAAAATCCTTAAGAACAACTCATTTCTGTACCCAATTTGGTGCTTATGATATAAACCAAGCGCTCTATACTTAATAATCAAGCAGAAATTATTATTTGACATTTTCTTGCCAAATTATTTGACACTATCTTGACATGATCTTTATGATCTATGGTAAGAGGTTACTGCTTTTCTAAGGGTACAAAATATTTTAAGTCAGAATTCAATATGGGTGATTTTAAAAATCACTCCATTAGAGCTAGGATGCACCAACAGAAATGAAAATAAGCCAAGTGAATCCATGAATAGCAGATCTTACATAATATGTTTTTCTGTAGCTTCTTTCTGTGGAGGTTTTATAACGTCTAAATCTCCAGCTGAGCTCATGTCAGAGCCCCCTCGCAGTGGAACTGTAGGAGGGTTTGTCTCTGGACAGAGTCTTTGCCCAGAAAGCAGTCTGTCTTAAACCCACAGCGAATATCTCAAGGCTGGAATTTTTCATTCTACTCACCTGGCACTGTTGTTGCTCTCCTGGGAGGCAGTGACATGGCTGAGCTGCTCATTTTTGCCATGGATATTTATGCTTTTATCATTGCTGCCATTAGAGAGTCAGCAATCCTCCGGGTTTCTCAGGAAGACCTCGTGTTCCAGATCTGAAATGTTCATGCTCTAACATGACAGATTTAATGATGTACAATGTGAGTAAACAATCTTTTTGAAGAAAATGAATGTTGGAGTAATGATTTGTTCTGTCATGTAAGGGATCTTTTGCCATAAAGGCAATTCAGTTCTTATTCCATTAAAAGGTAGCTTTGGGGTCAATGTTCTAGTCATGTTTTTTCCTCATATAGATGGGTAAATGCTTGAGCTGGGAAGGATAAAAAGAGGATGATCTTGTGTTTGTTCTGCAGAACATTCATTTCTAACTTTGTACTAGAGAAGACATTATTGATCACTTCAGAGCAGAAGGAAACGGAGAGACTCAACCCTAAAATACTAAATTGGGGGGGGTTTTGTCTTCACATTGGATGGAGATTTGAGCTTGGACTTTATTTTGGTTTTCATAGCAACTTTACAATGAGCCAAGTAGATTTCAGTCAACCTCTGCACTTAATTCTTCATTCATTAAAAAAAAATTGTATCCGTCAGAGTGAAACCAGTTAATGAACAAATGCTGCAAGCGTGCAGCGCAGACCCGCCCTGTTGCATCAGCACCCTGGAGAGGAGCCCAGCTCCAGAGACTAAATTTTTTCCAGCAGTTGCAGTTCTGCCTGGTGCTACATGCTAAACTCTCGTAACTTGGCTGAAACGAAAGCCCCAGTGGTTTAGCTCTGTCAGACCAGCTTAGGTTCGCTGCTGTGACAACTGCATTAGGCACTTGTGCAACAGCACACTGTAAACAGACTTACCTGAAACCTGACTGATTTTTTTTTTCCCCCTTTTTTTTAAGTGCTTTGCTGTTTTCATTTGTTGAACTATTTTCAGCATCTGAGTTAGCAATTTACTATAATACTATCTTTTCCTATGCAGTATGATTTTTTTTTTCCTGGGAATTGGGTTACAAAAACCATCTAAAAAGGATTTATGCATAGTTTTTCTTAATAAAATAGGGTTGCTTTTTTTAGACAAGGTTTTAGTGGTTGTGGAATACTACCATTACTATATCAAAACATAACAAGTCACTCCCCAGTAAACACAGACTTTGGGCTAAAAGCAGAGATCAAACAGATCCCACGTGTCTGCATTGCTATTCTGGAATGTGATTTCTCTCCCAAGACTGACTTCAGAGGAGAGAATCCTAAAAAAGGATTGGTCACAGGAATAAATTACTATGTAGGTTTGCCAGAGTTAAGTCAAACATTTCAATTCTTGGCCATCAAAACTAGGAACAAAATGTAAAGTCAGGATCATAGTATAATAACTAAGAACATTCTCTAGGAAAAGTTGGAATTTTTTTTTCTGCTTTTAAATATCAGTTGAGTCAAACTTTTGAGGTGTAAGTGTTAACATATATAACTGTGAGACAGGAATTTTCCATATTTTTGTGAAACCAGAATATTGCTGCCTCAGTTTCTCCTTTTATAGGGACTAGACTTCCATTGCTGTTGCTGTCTGTCTAAAAATTTTCTGCAACCTTATTTTTTTCTGAGACATTTTGACAGAGTGTGCTAAAATAATAGTGGGTTTATATGTAAACCACAGATATATTATCCACCAAACAGAAATAAATCAAATAACATTTTCTACCTTAAGCAAATTAAGCTGTTGAAAGTTGAAAACTTCATTCAAAAAATGACACATGGCTGCAGTAGCAATTACAGAGAGTAGCTGAGTGACAATAAAATCAGGTTTGTGATATGTCTTTGTATATGCTACGTGTAGGAAAACCACAGACACCAGGATACCAAAAGCTCTTTCCAGGTCTGTGAAATAGCATGATGTTTCTGCTGTCCTCAACTGTTTGATAACAATGTCTGTATTTCAACCTCTTTTTCCATCTGCCATGCAGAACTTTGGACTTCTCTTAACATTAAATGAAGTATCCTCCATCTTGCCCAAAAAAAGGTCTCTCCTTAAATTTTTGATGTATTAAAAAGGCACTTGATTCTCTGGAGGACTCAGAGATTCCATTTCAAATTGATAACAAGATACCTCCTGTAGATAAAGATCTCGCACGTTCCTGTCTAGGGCTTAATTCAGAGTTGCTTCTGAGGGCTTAAGAGTGGAAACCATTATCTTTAATTAAAGTTGTCTATTCCGGTCACCTGCAAGGTTTTCACACTGTATACCTGTAATCAACAAAAATATAATTTTTAGCTGGATATGCATTCCACTTATTTAAGCTTAAATTTTACACTCACAGGTTTCAGAGCATATTAGAAGCTCCAGGCTAGGTTCTGGCATTTTTAGTGACGCTGATGAGGACTGCACTGGCAGTAAGGAACGGTTTGTGGTGACAGGTACAACATGACGTCATTAGAAACGGCACAGAGACACAGCTGTTAAATGGAGCCACTTCTGGGGCCTGAAGGCACCAAGACTCCATTAGACACAGGAGAAAATCAAGCCCTGCCTGAAGTGGTTAGATGTTGAAGGTGGACCCCGAGGAAGTGGGACATTGCAAAGGGTTAATCAGCGACACCGCAGCAGAGCGCATTTGCATCGGAGCACAGAGAAGATCCAGCAAGGCTCTGTGACAGAAAGCTGATCAAGTGGAACAGTATTTTATACCCAGCGCTTGGAACCCAAGAACATCCCCTTTGTTCACCATTGCTGCTTTAGAATAAAGTGCAAACTTGTATTGACACGGATAATGACACCTTAAAGGATTTTACCCATAGAATGCAAGACAGAATTCTGCAGACTGGAGAGTATCCTACTTCAAATATGGTTAAATAACAGAGAACAGAGTATGCATTATGTTATATTTATAACAAGCCAGTACAAAGTCTGCAATTTTTTTACTCCAATGTTATAATTGTAATTCAATAGAAACAAGATCATAGTTATCAGTGACTGAAACAATTGTCAGAACATGTTTAATTAAAGGCTTAACTGTTCACAGAGTTCTATTTTTTGAGGTCAAGAAACTGGCAGGTAATGTGCCTTTTGAAAGCCAGCCTATGACAGTCATGATCTTCATCTGAAGACTGTTAAACACCATTCAGTGAAGCTTTAAATTTTGTGAAATGGTGTAAAAAAGACTTAAAAGACTGGCTTATTGCAGACTCTGGAACACATACTTATGTGACTGTGGTACTCCTCTAGCTTCAGACAACCGTTAGAAAGCAACGATAAAGCCAAGATTAAGTGTCAAGTGTCAGAAAGCATTTCGTTTTTCTTTAATAAGTTGGTTAAAAATACATCAGTCTTCTATTCCTAGGACATATGGAAGGCAGATGAATTTGGGGTCAGTCATTTGCCAGGAGCAACAGGCATTAACCAGAGAACAATAGTCTACAGGGAACATCCTCACAAAGGTATCACTTGTCATTTGAAGCCCTTTTTAAGGTGCTCTAAGGAAAGAATTCTGCAGCAAGCCAAGATGTAGGGGACCTGACCTGAAGGAACTCTTATTTGTTTCTGGCCAGTTTGGCATTCAACACAACTCATTCCCCAGCAAAGAAGGAATGTAAAATTTCCCAAGTCTGAGATCCATAGTCAGATTCAATAAACTTTTGCAGAATATTTTTCAATAAACAAGCAGAACAATAAACTGAATGTTATCTATTTCATAATGGTTACAAATAGGAACAATTTCACCTATTTTCCATTATATTTTGGATTACCATTACAGTTACTTAATTTTCCAAATAATATTCCAATAAAGATGTGGTTTGATCCACTTTCTATGCCATTTCATCTTTAGGCTCTTCCACTGTGGGACTGAGTAGAAGGGTGTAGGGAAAACACCAGGAAGAATTATGTATAAAACTAAGGAAATAACTGGCATAAATTTGGGATTAATGAAAAATGTATCCCCTTTATTTTATAGTATGTTTTGACTGTGTTCAGCAAGTAAGAAACAAATAGTTAATTTGGTGCTGAAACTAATAGATATGAGGTGAGGGCATCACAAGAACAGACCAACAGCTCTGCCAACTGGCATGGAGACATATTCTTTACATGAGAATGGATTTTATTTTTAAAAAAAGTAGGGAAGTTTCCTGGCACTAGATCTGAGAACAGAGGCTTGAGAATGAGACCTTTTCCTCCAATACGGCCTAAAGGCCAAGAGCCAGATGAGCCACACACACAAGTACTGTGAGTAAATGTCAATTTTGGATATCTAGGTTTAGTTTGGATTTGTTTAAACCAAGCTAGCAGGTAGGGGTTTTTTGTAGATTTTGTGACTGGCACAAATGTTAATCCTGCACCTTTTTTTTTCCCCTCTCTATTTCCAAACACAAACAACAGAAATGAGTAGTGGGCCATTGCACAGAGCTGCTCTGGCAGCTCAGAGACTGAGTTCTGCTGTAGTGAATGAGGTCAAAACCTCAGATCCTCCTGGAAGCTTGGAGGGGGGGCCTGGCATAATGGGCTAGAGAGAGAAAGCTGGTGGTAGACAAGCAAGAGCCTTCAACTTGCTCATCCCTAAAACACTGAATGGACGGAACTGCTGCAAGCTCAGGTCTGAAGGAGCTTTAGACTTACCTGGGGCCTTGCAAATCAGGGCTCTCGAAACCAAGTAAAACTAATTATCGAGAGAGACAGAAATGTTGGGCTTGTAGGTGCTACTTGAATGCTAGTGATAACACAGCAGGAAAATACATACTGACGGACAATACTGATTCAGACTCCGGGCTAACGTTCCCCGGGTATAAACTGCATGAGCAGCTGAAGTTTATACAAACCTGCCAGTTCATGTCAGTTAAGGATAAAAGCTATGAAATTCCAGGAATTAAAATTCTGATAATGAGTAATGTTTATTAAATCACTGGGGCTAAATAGAAAACCCAAACAATTTATTTCTGTCACCATCTCAACTGCCTGACTTAAGAGAATCAGGGTGTAAAAAATAAAAAAACACATTCTCCTATTCTTGCACAGGAACATCTAACTATAGTAGAAATAGCACTGTAGTTACTTTTAGAGATAAAGAAGAGAGAGCTGGAAATGCATGGTCTCCAATAATGAAAATATGGTTAGTAAGATCCCTTCCTGCTGGCACGTAAAACTCTATATCCTGTGCGCTCACCCACAACCTCACCACTGACGATGAAAATAACTTTAATGCTTGGTCACTGCAAAGGTGGTGCACAAATAGTTAGAGTTTCACAGATGCCTACATCAATATTTGGCAGGAATATAAACCCTCTCTTTAGCTGCACTCTAGCCAACCTGTTAGTGCTTATAGTCAAGATTATACAGCATTCAGGCAAACAAAAGTGCTGAATTCCTTAGGGAGAAAATCTAAATATACCTCCTGTAGGCAAGGCCCACAGCCTTTGAAAGCCCGGCCTACAGTGGTGTACGCCCGAGTTATGTCCAACGTGTAAACTGAAGTAACATGAAGTAATCTAGAGCTTGCAAATAATTACACAACAGTAAAAAGCACACCCTGACATGTGACTTGCATTACATTCAATTTATTTTACGTTCTGTATGACAGGGGTAAAATTTTAATTAAAGTATTTTGAGATTAATTGCCACAAAACCAGTTTCTCTTGGGTGGTTTCTTCAAGCTCCCTTGGTTCCTTGCTCATATCTTCCAATTAATAATATCTCTGTTAGTTGTTTTTCCTAGCTCAGTGAAAACAGCCTATTGCTTTTTCAATCAATTCCTTTTCCTAGGCCACTTTATGTGTTAAAAAATAACAACCATCCCCAAACAAAACCAAAAAACCCCACTTTTTTTTTTTTTTTAACGGACAGGTTTATACAGAACACTATAAC